>NW_016107365.1:6054975-6135788 GCF_001604975.1 Cebus imitator | reverse complement strand
TTGCCACCATGATTCCATTAGCCTTATTAGCCCAGGGGAACGTGGCTGTAGGAACCCATCCTGCAAAACTGAGGTGGGCATCGATGGGCCCCCATCCTTCTCTCATACAAAACTTATTTCATTCATTCAAAGAAAGTGACAAGAAAGGCTATTTTCTTTAGTAAAATTTTTGCTTTAAGAATGCTAATTATTTTCTTTAAAACACAGGCACACAATACCATGAAAAGAATCAGTACATGACTTCAAGATCTAATAGGAGTGGAGCAGACTTCGGAGGACTTATGTCTCACTCTTCTCTTTCAGGGGGAGATGTGGTAGAATCTGCTGAGCTTGGCAAGCTTCCCCAAACTGTGTTCCACAGAACACTGGCTCAGATGCTAAGACAGACTGTTGCTAGAAATATGGACGTGAAAGGTGATTCCAGTGAGGTTTTAGACAGAAAAGAGGAAAGTGTTACTAGTCACTGATGAAAGGGCAATCCCTGTTATAAAACAGCAGAGAACGTTGCTGAATTGCGTTTTTGTGTTTTGTGGAAGGGAGAGCTTGTAAGTGACAACCTTGGATATTCCGCTGAGATTTCTAAGCCAAGTGTTGAAAGCCTGCTGTGCTTTCCTTGCCACTTTCTTTTCTCCTTACTGCTTCTAGCAAAGTGCAAGAGAAGTGAGAGAAATTAAACAAAAAACTGTTAGGTTAAACAAACCAGAACTTAAAGATCTGAAAAATTCTCAGCTTACCCATATTGCAAAGAAATGAGAATATGTTCTGGAGAGGACACCAACAGTGTGACTAGACAACCATTCCCTAAAAGTGGCAGTGGGACTCACAGATCTCATTAGCCATCTCAACAAACGCCAGAAATAGAGATGGGGCTCTACCAGCAGCAGAAACACTGCTGGCTTGGACTAAAGGGGACAGAGACAGGACACAACAACACTAGGCTTCTGGGATGCTACAGGATGGGACAATAGAGCTCTCTGGCTCTGACTGTGAGCATGTATTATCCTTCAAGAAAAAGGAAAAATGGACCCTAAAGCTGCCAATCTCACCCAAACCCAGAAGTGTTCAGGCCCAGGGGGCGAGGAAGTCTCTCTTCCATTTCAAAGGATACAGCTGTCTCTGCCTCAGTGTCACTGGGTCATGCTGTCCTTGTCCAAGGCCTCAAAAGCAAGGCTGCCACCTGCGGCCTTGAAGAAATTCTGCCAGCCCAATGGGCCTGGAGGACAGAGCATCATGTAAAAAGAATTATTCTCAGGCCTTAAAATAGAACGGAATTTGCCCAGCTAGGTTTTGAACTTGCTTTGGACCCATGGCCCTTTTTTCTTCCTTCCAAGTTTTCCCTTTTGGAGTGAGAATGTCTTTCCTAAGCCTGTCCCATCATTGTATTTTGGAAGCAAATAACTTGTCTGGTTTCACAGGTTCACAGCTGGAGAAGAATTTCTGCCTCAAGATGAATCATATATCTTGAGTCTCACCCACCTTGATTTAGATGATATTTAGATGAGATTTGGGACTTAGAATTGAGGCTAGAATGGGTTAAGCCTTAGGCTGTTGAATGCAGGTGAGTGTATTTTGCTGTGAGGAGGACATGAATTTTGGGGGTGCAGAGGGCAGAGTGTTATGAGCAGAACTGTGTTCCCCTCCCCAAATTTATATGCTGAAGTCCTCACCCCGAATATTTCAAAATGAGACTGCATTTGAAGACAGGGCCTTTAAAAGAGATAAGTTAAAACGAGGTGATTAGGCGTGCTGCTGTCCTTATAAGAAAAGGTGATGAGGGCACAGACAGCTCCCAGGGCTGTACACTCACAGCGGGAAGTCAGGAGGACATGGTGAAAGGGCCATCTGCAAAGCCAAGGAGAGAGGCCTCAGAAGAAACCAAACACCGTGACACCTTGCTCTCGGATTTCCAGCCTCCAAAACTGTGAGAAAGTAAAGCCTCCCAATCGGTGGTATTTTGTTTACGGCAGCCTGAACAAACTAATACACTAGCTAAAACATCAACTCCCATCATCCTCTAAAATTCCTAACCCAATTTTAGTTCTCTTCACTGCATTTATTACCACCTGGCAGACTAGGTATTAATGCTCATTTGTTTGACTGGCTCACCCAGTTAGACTGTGAACTTTACAACAGCAAGGACCTCACCTGTCTTGAGAGCCATCTAACACAATGGTTGAAAGCCCACACTCTAGAGCTCGATGCCTGAGACTGAACCAAAGCTCTGCCACTTACCAGTTACATGACCCTTGGGCAAGTGAATTAATCTGAGTCTGTTTTCTAATCAAATAAAATGGGATAATAATAGAACTGCTTCAAAGGGCTGTTATGAGTTAATGGGAGAAATGCACTAGAACTGTGCCTGGCATATAGTAGGTACCTTTCATGGTAGCTACCGCAGTTTTTACTGCTTACCACCATATCCCAGATCATCCCCCTGTCTGACTGCCAATATAATTCGCTGTTCACATCTGACCTTCAGCACTATTTGTTTAGCTCAGCACTATTTGTTTAGCCATACAGACTTCCTTGTGCAGGAAGTATGCCAGCATTCTGACTATTAAACATGACTTCTTCTCTTGTCCCAGTCTGTTGCATCCCCTGAACAACCCACTCCTCCCCCTAAACACATTCTATTGCCTTACACCACATACAGTCTTAAATGGCATTTAGTAGGGGGTACGCAAATATTTATATGTGTTCAGGAGAGCCAGGTTTCTGCTATAATGAGACTCCCACTCTACTGATAATGCCAATCGCAAACAATGGCAGCTCACATTTACTTAGCACATGGGCCAGAACTTAGCAGGTACTTATATGAATGTATTCTCACACTAACTCGTTGAGATTGATATTACTCCCCTTTAATAGAGAAGGAAGAAGAGGCTCAGAAATTTAAGTAACTTGCTCACAATTACACAGCTAGTAAGTGGCTGAGCTGTGATTTAAATTCAGGTTGTCACCTCTACAGGACACCACTCTGCCACTCTACTCTGCTCTGACAAATCATTTAAGATTAATGGGGTGAACAGGGCTTAAGCTCACTTCCTAGGAATGTTCTTTTCTTAAGCAGAAGCCTTAAGTGAAGCCTCTTCTAAAACTAAAATGAGCCAATTCAGATCTTCATAAACTATGCTTTCCCAAAGCCAGATGTGCCTGTGCTTTAAGGCAAGAAGAAGGTGAACATACTCTTTAGGACTGGCTGAAGAGGCTGCTGTCACTTTCAGAAGTGTCTGTGGGGGTACAGCTGTGTTCACTAGATCTTGGAGCTCCAAAAATCTGGCTTCAAACTTGGTTCTGCCACTGTATTCATCTTGATTACCTTGGGGTACAACAATCTCTCTGGGCCACAATTTCCTCTATCAGAAAATTGGGTATAATACTCACCACGTCACACAGAAGTCATGAGAATGAAAACAGATGCTAAATGTGAAATCACCTAGGAAAAAAGTACCCAGCATGCACCAGGTCCTCAAGAAACAATTGTTAATGAAATGAAATGAAAAAGCGCTAGGCAGGTGGGCACCAGTTTAAAGCATAATGCTACAAAGGGTCCATCACACTGTTTTCCACAGAGCAGCCTGGCCACACTGACCTGACCACGTGAGGCCTAAAGTCTTCTAGGTGGAAACTACAGTGGGATGTGACACCCTGCAGGAAAATAAGCTGACCAAAGGGCCTTGGAGAACTGAGCTCAAAAATGGAACTCTGTCAACCTGCCCTCCCTAGAACTTGCTACAGGGAAGGCTGTCATGTCTGTTTGCAGTGCAATGCACCTTCAGTTTTATAAGATAACCATGAGCTGGGGTGCAGAGGAAGAGTCAAGAAGAACCGAAAGTACTCAGCAGCAGTTTCCTGGCACATCTACACGTATCTGAGGCTTCCGCATACATTTTGGTCTAAATAACTTAAGACTTGATGAAGCAGAATCTCCTTCCTGGGTTTGTCTACACTGTGCACATGCTCTAACCACAAAATAATCACTGTCCTTGCACTTTTAAACGTGTCTTTGCCCCGACGTAGGCAGGAAAATGAAAGCAACAAGCATAACAAGATCATTGTAAACTTACTTAAATTGCCACAACTCCTTCCTACACTTGACTTCCCTCTTCTAAGCCCAAAGCAAGTATTCAATATGGAATTGTTAAATAATGGACATTCCAGAACACCAGGAGAGTGCCATAACTAAAGCCAGGCTGTATTTCAACACATAAGAAACATAACAGGCAGAAGCTGTATCCAGTATGAATTTCCTTCCTTCTTTTTCTCCCCCCACCTTAAACTATAGGTGTCCTATGTCCAAAGTTAACCCTTTCTCGGAGGTGGTGAATGAGGGAGAGTTGTACAGACTGATTCCTCTACAGCCTAAAGGATCAAAAGAGAATAGCTCTCAGCAGGTAGTGTGAAGTAATAGCACAGTGAAAAATTCAGCTGTGAGGAATGTCATGTTAATACCATATTTGCAGTGTTTTCTTCCTCTAGCTATGTCCTCTGCCCAGCCCTTATTGATTTCCCCCACCTCCACTACCAGCTGTACCAAGGAAGTGACAAACGGGGACTCACTAGATGCCATCAATCATTGTCACCAAGAAGAGAAAGAAAAGAATCCAACATATGTTCTTGCAAATGCCTCCCACTCTCCACTCCCACCTCTTCCTCTTCACTGACATACACTCTATAAGCAGTAAGCCACTTTTTAACATCTCTTGAGTGAAAACATTTGAGGCACAGATAGGAGGAGCATCCCAAGCACCATTCTTTCCTGACATGTGTGTCCGTAGTTACAGTGCACATAGTGAGACCAAGGCAGGGTTGCCCACCAATAAGTTACTGCCAATCCCGACCACAGAGAGCAGAAGGGCTGCGGATGATTAAACCAATGTTGCTCTTGTGCCAGGCGGGACAGAAGAACAGAAAGATGCACAATACAGGTAGCAGATGGTAGTCTGAAACTCATTCTGATGACAGAACAGGAGTTTCCTATTTGTCCACTGACCACCATGACGCTTGATAGATCAATTCCTATGGCAACAGCTCTAATGCACTACAAATAAAAAGCGGTTTTTAATTTTTTTTTGAAACAGAGTCTCAATCTGTTGCTCAGGCTGGAGTGCAGTGGTGTGATCTTGGTTCACTGCAACCTCCACCTCCCAGGTTCAAGTGATTCCTGCCTCATCCTCCTGAATAGCTGGGATTACAGGCATGCACCACCATACCCAGCCAATTTTTGTATTTTTAGTAGAGACAGGGTTTCACCATGTTGACCAGGCGGTCTTGAACTCGTGACCTCAAGTGATCTGCCCACCCCAACCTCCCAAAGTGCTGGAATTACAGGTGTGAAACACCACACCTGTCCAAAAAGGGATGTATTAAATAGATATGGACACCTGTGTTCATTTCTGAGAATAAAGCAAGAGGTAGAGTGTGGCCACTTCCATCATAGGCCGTAGGAGAATATTTCTCTGGCTCTATTGAGAAATGCTGAGTGTATGATAAAATTATACTGTTTGCTAAGAAGAATGATGGCAAGGAAAACCTAGCTGCCACCCCCCGCCCCAAGTGGAAAACTGCTTGTGGCATTCTAAAGTAGCAAAACAGTATATGTCTATCATACACCAGTTAAAACAGTTCTTTAAGCATAGGCTATGTGACCCTGCCCCGTGCCTCCCTCGTGGAGAATACTTTCTGGTTTGTCTGTGATCAGCGGTAAGCAGGCACCAGCTGCCTACCTAGTTTATCTTGGTGCTATGAGAAAACACAGAACACCTGTTTGTTAATAATAATCACCTGTTTAGAGAGAATAACTATGTGGGTCAGGATCTGCTCAAGGCTCTCAGTCCGGAATGCTGCCAGCCCATAAGGCTTTCAGCTCGGAAGGCTGTTGACACCCAGACAGTCCCACTTTGTTGTTCTATCTGGGTGTCTGCTTCTTAATGCCTTCAGCGCCGCCTGGGTGGGGGTCTCTATGGCCAAGCTGGTCTTGGTATGGATCCATAACCCCCTATTGGGCATCTATTCTGGGCTAATAAAATCAACCAAGACCAATGATATGCATGTAACCACTATGATATTAAAAAATAAACTTAGATGTCTGATAACAGGAGGGAGTGTGAAGTAATAACTCATTATATAAGTGAAATACTATATAGGCATTAATATTTATGACGACAACTTAGCAAAATGGAGGAAAGTTGATATAGTAAAGTGAGTAAAAGAGTAACAAAAGCACATGCACTTTTTGTCATGTGTGTCAACATGTGAAAAAAACCTGGGTAAAAAGTCACCACGATTGCTTCAACTACTTTCCAAATCTCAGTTTAGCCCTACAAAGACAGGTAGCAATGAAATGGATGCACACCTAGCAAAATGGATGGAACCTCCAAAGCCTAGTGAAAAAAAAAAAAAAACTAAGGAACAGAATGAGATAGCCATATCATTTGCATAAACTAAAAATACACACAAAACAAGATACATTGCAAGAATACACACAAATCTAAATGAAACCTTATATATAAGTTGGAATGGCTGCCTATGGGAGGGAGGGGACCAGGGATAAAAGGAAATAACTTTCAGGGGTCCAGCCAAACCAGCGCCCACATGTGCCCAGAGATACTGTGTACCATGACCTAAAGAGTGTGGTCAGCTTGACCTTTGCCCCTGAGGTCCTTCAGCAAGGCTAGGCATGGTTTTAAGATTGTAGTGTAAACTGGTGCAATTTCAGACCACCAGATATTTCCTCTCCACGGCATGTCCCTTGCTTCCAAACAGTAGCTGCCTTTTATGATGCCACTTCTGTTCGGTCCGTTTCTAATTTCCCTGTTTAACAAGATTGAAAGGCTGCAGGAAATCATCATTAATAAGAAATATTTAATCATATTGCTATTGTATACACATAGTGTTACACAACAGTATAACAATTGTATAGTTTTATATATATAGTTATGTGTATATATGTATGCATATGTAGAGACGACTATATAGAATACATATATACACTTATATAACTACATATGTATCTATAGTCCTATCTCTATAGAGTTATCTATAAACTATAGATAACTATTCAGAAATTATTCCCACTAGGCTACAAAAGAAACTGGCAAGAGTGTTTACCTCCGGGAAGGGGAACTGTGTAGGAGGAAGATACAATTTTCACTGTCCCTTCCTTTAAGCCTTTAAAATTTTGTACCATGTGTATATATGAACAACAAAATAAAATTAAAGCACTTAATTAAACAACCATTCACTCTGTACACATAACATTACACAATAGGCTTAAGAAGTAAAGTGTTCTGGCTGGGATTGGTGGCTCACGCCTGTAATCCCAGCACTTTGGGAGGCTTAGGCAGGCGGATCGTGAGGTCAGGAGATCAAGACCATCCTGGCCAACATGGTGAAACCCCACCTCTACTAAAATACAAAACCCAGGTGTGGTAGTGTGTGTCTGTAGTCCCAGCTACTCGGTAGGCTGGAGCAGGGGAACTGCTTGAACCCGGGAGGCAGAGAGTGTAGTGAGCTGAGATCGTGTCACTGTACTCCAGCCTGGCAACAGAGTGAGACTCTGTCTAAAAAAAAAAAAAAGTAAAGTGTTCATTATACCAGAACCAGTAAACATCCGACCAGGTTCTCTCTAAGCTACATCCTGGTTTGCCTTAGCTAGATGCATCTTCACCCAGCACAACCACAGACAGCTCACAAGGTGGCAGCATTTGCTGCTGTGCTTGGCTGTACGTCCTTGATTTTATATGTAGGTTAATAATCAATTAGAGCCCTGCCACCCAGAATGTCTTCCTAGAACTCAAGTCAGCTGGGAACTGTTATCTCTGTCAAGGGGCCCCCGTCCTTGTGTCTCAGTGCTTCTTGGCTCTGAGGAGTGTAGACTCTCTTGTGAGCCATTGTGGGCTGCAGGAGCCCCTGGGGAATTCAGTCTTTACTCCTTGACAAAGAAAGCATGTTAAAAATTGTTTCAAATGAAGGTACTCATCTTAGAAGTCAGTTTATTTACCGTCTGCCAGCTTTTTGGTCAGAGCAGCAACATTTGCGGTGCTGTGGCTGTGGAAGCAGGAAGATGATGAGAGGTGGGGGCTGCCAGGGGAGTGCGGCTTTGGACGGGCTAGAAAGTGGTGCCTGTGGAACCCATTCCTACATTATTCTCAGGAATGGGGCATCTAAACTGCTATCCACAGTGAATTTGCACTCAGAAAGCCTTGGAGGTGACTAGAAGTTTCCAGGCAGATAATTAAGTACCATGCCAATTGCCTTACAATTTCATTATTATTTTGTATTGACATAGACATCAGAAATAGAGAAAACTTCTTTCTGTGGCACCCCAATGGGGGGAAATGTAAGTCTACATGACAAAAAAAAGAAAAAAGAAAAAAGAAAAAAAATCACAAGAAAAAACCNAAGACAAGTGGAACTTTTAGGAGGGAGGGGCAAGAGAAAGCCAGAAAACAAATTGTTACAAAATAAGAAAATGCAAGTTCAAACTCACAACTGACTACTATGCCCTCTTAGGAAAAAGAATACAGATAAGAAGAGACCGATGGATGCAAAAAGAAACTGGCTAAGAAGCAGAAGACACACACAGCATGGTTTTCCCTATCAGGAAGCCCGAATCATTGGGACTGGCTGGGTGACAACGAGGCTCCCAGCTCCAATACCTGGGAAACTGATCGAGAGCTCCTCAGAGAAACAGGCTGGAGGAATGTGACGCCCGAGAGTGGAGGCGAGGAGGCCGGTCTGCCTAAAGCTCCGAGGCCCACTTGCACATTTATGTCCCCCGACCACAATCAAACACTGGTTCATGATCACTGAAATGCTTCACCTTTAATGAAGTCATTAGCGACCACACAGAGAGACGGGCTGAAAACCACAAGGGGTGTCACGCGAAGGTTTGAGGGAACAGGAGCTGGTTATAAGAGAACTCTATTCCACTCTGGCGTTCTTAAGTTTCAGGAAATATGGCTTGAGTGGCAGTGCAGCCAGCTCTGTGCAATAACAAATCATGCTGCGAGGGTGTTCTGGGCCGGCTTGGGTTTCACAATGCCTCCATTTCGTGGCTGTGAGGCAGCCTCACCCTACACCTTCCAGTACTGATTATCTGTAAGACACAGGATCTGAAGCTGGCCAATTATCATCTTCACAATCTAAACAGCGACAGCCATTGCTAACTGTATTTCCTGACCACAGATATGAAACATTTCTATTTCTTGCTCCTTAATTCTAGCACATACAAAGACTGTGAAAGGAATGGGCACACACACAGATGTAAAGTCCTTACATATGCGAAAAGATTTCTCTATAACATAAATCGTGGACTCCATTAGCAAGCAGGGGCCTACAGTCAGGTGGTAATAATGGAAGAGCCACTCTATGTTAGAATGTGGCAGAGCTAAAAGGTTGTATCTACCCAGTGGGCAGATGCAAAGCATGATATCCAATTGTTCCAGGTATAAGGAAACAAATGCAAAGCAACTTTTAACCAGTAGAAACCAATCTGTTGACAAGACCTGTCCCTCAAGGGGCTCAAGGGATGCAAGGATAAAATAAGGAGATTTCAGATTTTATCAGGAAAGAAAGTGTCAGTGGAGGTATTTAGTAGCTAGGTAGAATAGAAGTATTAGTGATATCTAATCACCTCAATTATTTACATAAACTGGAATAAATCCAGACTAACTTTAGCCTCAGAAAATCTACTCCAACAGGGCTTGGAAACAGATACCTGCAGGGGTGAGGCCAGTACTGGTAAGGAACAAAGCTGGCTGGGTGGGGGCTCTAAGCAAGTTGGCTCTAGCTCACAGCTGCTTGTGGAAATGTGGACCACAAGGGCCTGACTTTGGGGTTTCCTAAGAAGCGGAAGATTCAGATCTTTTATGAGTTCTTCTGATTTTTAAATGCCCACAACTAACAAAAAAGATAGTGGCTGGGCATAGTGGCTCATGAATATAATCCCAACACTTTGGGAGGCCAAGGCAGGAGGACTGCTTGAACCACAGCAGTGAGACATCATCTCTATAAGAGATTTTTTTTAGTTAGAAGGGCATGGTGTTGCATGCCTGTAGTCCCACCTACGCAAAGGGCTAAGACGGGAGCATTGCTGCAGCCCAGGAGGGTGAGGTTTCAGTGAGCTGTGATTGCACTGCTGTATGCTAGTCTGGGTGATAGAACAAGACACTGTCTCAAACACGCACACACATGTCCATGGAAACCCCTACCACACCTTTCCAAGGTGAAATACATTTTAAGCCTACTGATCACATCTGACACAGATGCCAGTAAGTATTAGTGTGGTCCTGCCCTCCCTGTGATACTGCAGGAAAAGATGCACAGGAAGAACATCCCAGGCACTACATGGAGGGTAGGTACAGAGAGAGAATATTACTAACTTAAAGAGGATATTGTTAAGTGGGCCTTTTCTCTTATTCTTAGAATATAGCCAAGACAAAGCTGAGGGCAACAGGGCTAAGTACCCTACTTAGAAAGCCATAAACAAGCAGGGACAGACACTGCTCCCTATGGCTTCCCCAGGAGGTCAGAGGACCAGTCTTACTATCTGACCATAGCCCCTCTTCCCATGCAAGGAAAGGGAAAAGGGTTGATGCTGGCTTTATGGGGAGGGCAAGTTTCTAGTGCAGGTTACTATCTGCTTCCCCTACCAGTTAGGGGTAGGGGGCGCTCCAAGAGAATTACTATGAGAGACAAGGGTATCTGCAATAAGGGGAGATGAGCATCTTGTTCCTAATCTGACTGCTGGCTGAGCTGAAGACTTCACAGTCTCCTGCTCCCATCCAGGTTGCCACTGTAGCAGAATGGAGCACATCAGGGAGTAGGGGGAATGTGGCATCTAGTCCCTGGAGTGGGGACACACCCATGAGCCTGAGACTGGTACTCATTTTTGAGCCAGAGGTTTGGGATGTCCCTTTTCGGTATTGCTGGGTGCTCATGCCCCAACAGGCTTCAACTCCTCCTTTGAGTGAGTGTCCTGCAGGCCCACTGGGGGAGCCCCATGAAAGCAGAGCCTCAAGGGAATGTTCCAGGAAAGAAGACTGGAATATTCCTGCTCCACTTCAGTTCCGTACAACCCCTGGACAGACAGAGAGGACTGCAGTAACTCACACAGTTCCTTTTGAAGGAGCGTGAGGTCAGAGGGGCAGGAGCCCTTGGGCTGCCAGGAAGCTGATGGGCCAAGCACCAGGTCACTCATTTGAAGGAGGAGTTGAGGCCTGATGGGGCATGAACACCTAGCAATAGCAAAAGGGGACATTGCTGTCCTCTGCACAGGCTGCTCATAGAGGAAGCTGAGGTAAAGCCAAGCACAGCCCTAAGAGAGTCACACATCACCTGAGCAGACACCCCAGCATCAGAACAAACCACACAAAAGCTGCAGACTACAAGAGGCACTTTCTCACCACCAACTCTGCTTGGAGAGTTAAATACCTACCAGTCACTTGCTCCTCATTTCCATCCTCTCTTCTCCACTCCAGCATCCTGGAGGAGCTAGAGCTCAGGAGAGAGAGTAGGAGAGGCACAGAGGTTGAACTGGATGTAAGATTAGGAGATTTAGAAAGATGAAGGAATGATAGAATATGCCCCGTCCATCACTCAGAGACTGGAAAGGGGGATTTAACAGAGCACAGTTGTAAGTGGTGCCTAGAGAAAGTTAAACCCATTTCATGCTGTTAGCCCCAATGAATTGAGTGAGACTCCTTAAGAAACCAGTGACACTGACATAGGGCTAAACACACATCAATAACAAACTCTCCCTAGATAAACTGGGTGCAGTGGAAAAACAGTCCAACAGAATTTAATCTGGCTTGAGGCAGGCAGAGGTCAGCTCTGGGTCCCTTGTGGCCTCTCTCCATGGAGCAGACTCAGACCACCTCCATTGCCCTGGAAGAGTACGCAGCAGCAGCCTGGACTCACTGGCTCTACACACAAACTTTACTCCTTGAAATGGTTTGGCTGTGTCCCCACCCAAATCTCATCTTGAATTACAGATTCCACAATTCACGTGAAGGACCCAGTGGAAGGTAATTGGATCATGGAAGAGGGCCCTTCCCGTGCTGTTCTCATGACAGTGAATAAGTTTCATGATATCTGATGGTTTTATAAGGAGGAGATCCCCTGCAAAAGTCCTCTCTTGCTCACTGCCATGTAAGAACTACCTTTGCTCTTCCTTCATCCTCTGCCCTGATTGTGAGGCCTCCCCATCTGTGGAACTGTGAGTCCATTAAACCTCTGTTGCTTTATAAATTATCCAGTCTCAGGTATATGTTTATTAGCAGTGTGAGAACGGGCAAATATATCCCTTCTCTACACACAAATACAACACTTACTTTGTAGCAGGCAATATGCGCTACTTTACCCAACAGCTCTGCCAAGTAGCAGTGGTACCCCCATATTACAGAAGGTACTTAATCTGGGTGCTGCCCCGAGGTTCCAAATAGACCAGGATTCCAGAGAAGGCTGACTCTAAACAAAATACATGCTGGTTCCGCCCCATCACACAGACCTGCGCCGATGGAAGATCAAAGAGGGGTAAAATGAGCTCAGAAAAGAGCTACAAACACCCCTGTGATTTAGAATTGGCAGCTGCTCACAAGTAGTCTAAAAATGCCAACAATTTTATTTACATTTTAAAATCATTAAAATCCAGCATTGTGATAGGAGATTATAATAGAAAAACTAAGTCAATACTTCCACCCTCTTCCATAATAACTCAGGAACTTCAGTACTCAAGAACTTCAGTCTGACCTTTAACAGAAAGACAAAAGCACTATTGAAAAAAAAAAAAAAGAAACTAGTTGTGAACAGAATGCACCAGAACTCAAACTTGCCAAGCTGTATGCACTTTGGAATTTTGCAGTGTTTAATGTCAAGTGTCCAAAATTGGCCTTGCGGGTCCCTCTGAAATAATACTTTAATATCACTACTACTACCCAGCTCTGTAGGTGGCATATGAGATAATCAAAAGTGCCTGGAAACCACTGCACATTATACAATCCCAGACAGGCCTTTATTAACCCTTTAAAAGCATAAACCAGGAGACTTATCTTAACCAAAATTATCGCAGCAGTCAACCTCTGTTGGCTGAATCACTATGCAAATATCAGGGCTCTGAGTCATTGAAGATTGCTGAAAGGATTTGGTTTAATAAGCATAAGATCTTTTTCCTAGAAATGTAAGCTGTGCTTTAAAAGTGTTCTCAAACTTTGCCCTTAAGATAGCTCTGGTACAGAACTTGTGAAGTAAACTTATTATAAATGAAAATGACAGCCTCCAATTTCAGAATATCCCAAACTACCAAATTCCCACAGTCACTATTCTTCCCTCAGTGATACTAGCAGGAAAAATTTTATATATCTTTGTTTTCACTTTTCAGAGTTAAGGAACTTTACAGTTTACACCTCTGGTGCAAAGCCCTGTCCATTTTCTGAACCATTTTCCACAGGTAAAAAAGAAGTGGAGAAGGATCCTAACACCTAAAATTGAGATGAAAAGTCATGTCTTACCAATTCTTCAAAAAAGAAAAGAAAAAGCAGTACACAATTTAACAGAAAGCCTTTTGCCCAAACCGCTGTCCCTCCAAACTGTTTACAAATATGCTCCTGGAAAGCCAGCTAAGTGGGTACATGATAGTAAGAAATAAATAGTTCTAAGGAACAGATTTAACATTAATGTTATTTCCTTCTCTTACTTTATGTTTTCATCAACCACAGCCAATAAGAACAAAAAACGATTCTCTTATTTCCCATCACCATCCTAGTCACCTTCTCTAGTCATAAATACTCACTGCCAGTTTCGTTTCCAACGTTCTCTGTCATTTACACTGCATTAAGGTTAACAAAGCCTTCGAGTTAAAGAACAGGTTACTCTGGGTGCACTGTCTATAGAGTAGCCCTGCTCTGTAAGGAGCAGTCTAAACAACAACAACAAAATAACAGTAGTAGCTACACAAGCTTGGTTTATCTTTACCCCTCCGCCTAGACCACAGGAGTCATCATCAGCCTTTTTATGGAACAGGCAAGGAGAAGCTTCTCAGGGACTGATTCAAGCCACTGTGTCAAGCAGACCCAGGGAGTACCGCACAGCAATCCTACAGGGTCCCATGCTTGTTGAATGCCCTGCTGTTGCCATCTTGAAATTCTTAATTTTTGAACAAGGGGTCCCACAGTTTCATTTGGCAGTGAGGGCCCTGCAAATTAGGCAGCTAGTCCTGCACAGACCTGACTTTTTTCTTTTTGGTGACATGGGTGTTTTGAAAAATGTTTCATTTTACACCATACCTTACAGGGATTTTACTCTAAAACAACAGATGTTCGTATTTTTTTATACTTTCAAATCCAATAAAGGCAAAGTATCCCTCACCTGTATCACTGCAACAGGTTTCTAGAATTTTATTTTTTTATTTTTTTCTGGATTCACTCTTGCCTACTGTCAATCTGTCTTTACATGGCCAAAGTTCTTGTCTAGTTCAAGTCTGATCTTGTCACCTGCTTAAAATCCTCCCTCAGCACTCACTGCCCTCAGCATCACGCCCAGTGCCTTTGCCTGAGGTCCAGCCCTGGCTTGAGGCTTGGCCTTACTCTACTTCCTACCTGCTGTGTCTGTACCTCACCAGCCTTCCTTCTGTTTCTAGGACATGCCAGGCTCTCACTTCATAGCCTTTGCAGCTACCCAAAGACAAATATTTTAATGTATGCCCAAGGATTTTGATGAAATCAAGGTGGAACACTTGAATTCAACTAATAGTGATTATTGGCTTTAATTTCTTAAAAGAAACACATGAGGGTTTAAAAGACTCACACTTCTTAGTAAATACTCTTTTCACTCACACTATGATTTGGGATACTTCCCCAATGGAAAGGATAATAAGCCTCGATCTGACTGTGAAATGTAGGACAGTAAGGGGGAAATGTGGAGAAGGTCAGTTTTAAAGTTTTTCAAATCAGGTTAATCAGGCCTTAAAGGCACCTTCATGACCTTCACTAACCCTTGAAACACAACATTTCAAACAGCTTGGAAGGGTTTGGGGAAAACAAAGTATTAATGAGGAAAAATAAATTATAGGATCACTTTAAAAAAATTTCATGTTCTTTGAAGAGACTTAACTATTAAAGCTGATGAAAGAGTCATATAGAACATAATTATCTAGAAATTTTTCTTGCTCAGAAAAATGAGTAAGTTGCCTACAACTGTTTTCTCATCCAGACAATCACAGATTTCAGTTCTGCCTCTATGTAAATGCTCTGATAGTAAAACTGGTCAAAGGATGTTGGGTGTCCACTCCTACAAGGAGCTTTCTCAGAAGGGTATGTACCTTCTACACTGAGAAGTCATCTTACCTTGATCAGTAGGATGTTCAGCAATAATTTGTCATTCTCCCTACACCAGTCCCTTTAACTAGCCCTTTACCTACCCTTATTCCATTGGCCACAAACCATGCTGCTGGCTTTCCATAAGAGTGTTGAGATAACTAGCTCTCCGTGTGGGAAAAAATTAAATTAGAGTCCTACTATTCATGAAAATATCCCAGATGGACTAACCCTCAAAACACTGCAAAATGTCAACTATTAGAGCATGAGAAGAATATATAGGACAAGGTGTTTATAACCCTGGAGAAAAATGGGCTTTTTAAGCCAGACACAACACAAAGTTCATGATGCCTTTGATATAGTCCAATTTCCCAAAGTTAAAAGACAAGGCCAAGCTGGGAGAAAATATTTGCTATGTAACAAAGGATTTGTATTCAGAATACATAAAGAACTACAAACCAATAAAGAGAAGACTTTTTTTTTTTTTAAGAATTAGGCAAAGAACATTAACAGGCAATTCACCAAAAGAAAAATTAAAATGCCCAATAAACATATAAAAAGCGGCCTCGTAAAGAAAAATAAAATGGTGAGGTACATGTGTCTTTTTCCTTCAAAAGCGTAGTAAAAACATTTAAAGATCAATTTTATAAAGTGTTGGCAACGTGTGGCATGTACCTGAGACCCCGTTGGTGAGTAATTTAACCTTCTATTGCACTATTCCTCTATAATCCAACAATTTCACAGGTAAGTCTCTAGTATAGAAAAAGACTTGCACTTACACGCGTAATGAGTTTGCTACACTGAAAGTGTTGGCTCTAACACAAGATGCTAGCAATATCAGATACTAAAGTGAGTTAAAAAACCATCTGCCCTGCAAAAAGGAGATAACTAAGAACCAGGCCTGAGTCCCTCTCCCACAGGGAGGGTCAAGAGCAAGATGTGAGGGGGGATTTCTTTGGAAAGAGCTGCGCTGAGATCCCCATTCAGCACCCTCTTCCCACTGGGGAAAGAGTAGGAATATCAGCTTCTTACTCCACAAGCAGAATTTCCATGAGGTCAGGTAGGGGTTTGATTCGAGTGCTCCACCATTAAGGAGATGGAGAGAGCTGCTGGGACCCCTTCTCTGGGGACCTGGAATTTGAGAGGCAGTGTGGCTAGCTGTCCTGGTGGCGTGGGAGTGAAGGGAAATTGCTGCTGCAGTGGGTCTGGGCCATCCTCTAAGAGGCTGTGGGTGTGGGGGCAAAGAGTGCCTGATGCTGTTGGGGTGGCCCTCCAACAAGAATGAGCCAGTCCAGGGCTTTTTCAGGTCCAGTCCTCTAGGGATTTCTGAAAGGGCAACATGACCCAGTGGCAGGACTGGTGATGGGCCCCTGGACTCCCAGAAACTGACATGGATGACAGAGTCTTTGAAGAACCCTCATGAGTACCCCATGAGAGAGTCAGCTATAAACCTTGACCAGACTTAGAGAATAGGAGGCTGTCTTACCACAATATCTTAGGCAAAAGGATTTTCTGTTACCTCCTACCCCTCTCCCACCCTATCCTCAGAAAAGCATGGCAAAAGAAAAATGCTGACCTGTGTTCTCCAAGATGGATCAAGTAGAAAAAAAAGCAATTTTCATTATAACCTGTATGATATAAAATCCATATGGGTTTTTTCTTTCTTTTTATAGTGATAAGGTCTTGCTATGTTACCCAGGCTGGACTCAAACTCCTAGCCTAAAGCAATCCTCCCAATTCAGCCTCTTGAGTATTTGGGACTACAGACATGGGCCACCATGCCTTGCTTCATATGGTTTGTATTAAGAAACATACTTTATGAACATTTATGTACATAAATACACAGAAAATTATTTTGAAAGACAAAACATGGATAAAAATGGTTGCCCACAATGAACTGAATGCTTATGTCCCTCTCAAATTCCTATCTTGAAATCCTAACCCAGAACCTGACAGTATTAGGAGACAGGGCCTTTGGGAGGCCATCAGGCCATGAAGGTGGAGCCCTCGTGAATGGCACTAGAGAGATCCCTGGCTCCGTCCACCAGGTGAGATTGTGTGAGCAGACAGCCATCTATGAGGAAGTAGACCCTCATCAGATACCAAATCTACCAAGGTCTTGATCTTGGACTTCCCAGCCTCCTGAATTGTGAGAAATAAATTTCTATTGTTTCTAAGCCACCCAGTTTATGACATTTTGTTATAATAGCCTGGACAAACTAAGACATTATCTCTGCGAAGAGAAGAAGTATTGAGTGGAAGAGGCAGGGTCAAATGAAGAATTCAATTTATCCACATTATTTTAAAAGACAAAAATATAGTCATGTATTCCTTGAATAATTAGATGCATTTTTTTTTTAAGGACAGTGTTCCCAGGAACAGAGCCTTCTATGGTCTGAATAGGTCCCCCAAGTTTGCATGTTGGAAACTTAATCCCCAATGCAACAGTGTTGGGAGGTGCAGTCTAACGGGAGATGTTTAGGTCATAAGGGCGCTACCCTCATGGGTAGATTAATGCTGCTATCAAAAGAGCTTGAGCTGGCTTGGCCGACATAGCAAAACCCTGTCCCTGAAAAAGAAAATTATATCTGGGCATTGTGGCACACACTTGTAGTCTTAGCTTCTCACGTAGACCACTTCAGCCTAGGGGTTTGAGGTTGCAGTGAGCTATGATCATATCATCGCACTCCAGCATGGGCAACAGAGCAGAGATCCTGTCTCTAAAAAAATTAAGATTAAAAAATCAAAAAGACGAGCGTGCAGGAGTAGGTTCTCTCTCTTCTGCCCCTCTGCCACCTGAGGACATGGTGTTCTCCTCCAAAGGATGCAGCATTTAAGGCACCATCTTGGGAGCAGAGAGACTGGGCCCTGACCTGCTGGTACTTTGGTTTTGAACCTCCCAACTTCCAGAACTGTGAGAGATAAATTTCTGATCCTTATAAGTTACCCAGTCTTGGGCATTTTGTTATAGCAGCACAATATGTACTAATACAGAGCCCATCTGTCAGTCCTAATTACTAAGCATGAATCAGCAAAATTTCTAATCAGCATACACAACACACCTTTGGGCTGTTTTGTAAAAATCTGACTGCCATTTTTCTCTGCCACATGTTCCCATTCAAGAGAATTCTGCATCTGGGGCTTGGATGTCAACTATACACCTCATACTAATTCTTAAAGTATACAAGATTCACAGCTGAAGTGATATCATTTTCTTAATTTTAAGAAATCCTTTATGTGATTTCCTCTATCAGCAAGGAAAGAAAGAAACAGGACTTTATCAGAAGAAAGCTAAGATGGACATGTGGAAATAAGCTGACACATGGAGAATAAAGAATCACATAGCAGTGAACAAAAAGGAGATTAGAACTCGAAATTGTTAAGGTAAAGAGCCCTCCTGTGTGTGCATGTGCACATATGTATTTGTGTACATAATGCAATTTGTTTTGAAAGAGGAGAAACCTAGTACTAAACTGCAGCCTTTGAAATCCAGCAACAAAACTGTACTTTGATTATAGACCAGATATTTTAGGAAAGCTGATATAATCAGTTTGAAGAAATGAGTGAAGAAATTCATGGTTTTGAAATGACTTTTGAAAGGATGGTAAAAGAAGCATCAGTTGTCAAGAAAAGGCTGGGTAAGCTTTCTTTCACACTATTGCAAACATATAGCAGCCTGTATGTTGTACTATTTCTTCCTGAAACTCATTTTAGTCTATGGTATATACCAGGGATTGGCACACGCAGCCTGTGGGTAGAGGATATTTTTTATACTTTTTAATGGCTGGAAAGTTAAAAAAAAAAGAATAGGATAACACATTAGTTTATATGAAAATCAAACTTCATTTTCTATAAAGTTTTATTCAAACTCTGCTGCACACATTTGTTTATGGTCTATGGCTGCTTTCAAGCTATAAGGACAGAGTCCACACAGTCCACAAAACCATCTGGCCCCTTACAGAAAAAGTGTGCCAGTGGCTGTTATAGACTTATCAAACCTTCTTTACTCCTATTTGCATGGCAGAACCATCATGATTGATAGGTGCAAAAAGCAACCATTGAGATTCTTATATATGTTTAAGTGATTACCAGTTGCTCAGAGATGATAAACTGTTCTACATCAGTCCGTCAATTAGTGTTTATCCAAACAGATTTCCTGGGCTCAAGCCACTTCAAAACACCCCTTGACATTGTCCACAGGAAAAAGCAGCCCCTGATAACTACATAATTCTAAGATGGCAAAAATACTAATCTGTGTTAAAGGACAATGAGCACTATCCCAGGAATTAATCCCTTCCAATTTCTACTAATTTTGAGTCATGAATTTTATATTAAATATTACTTTAAAAATAACCATTTTTATGCCTAGACATACGATTCTGGATATCCTGAAGCCTAGTGTAAAAACCATTCAATTAATTTAGTTTGAAGGTAACTTATTCATAACTTACTAAAAGTTTGAAGGCAACTTTTTCATATGTACATCATTGGTGAAGGCATCTTCAGGAAAGACAAAGTAAAGAAACTAACCAGCTATGAGTCATACTTCTCTTTCAACATTCTGACCTCCCCTGAGCATCACTCAACACAGCCACCTGCCCCTTCAAAACTCGTCTCCCTTGCACTGCATTTCCCATTCTCTCCAGCTCATGAACACTATTTACCTGATTCATAAAACTCAAGTCTTTGTCTCCAGTTACAACTTGGGCAAAACGGTTCCAAAGTCTTCTCATGGTACTTTTGCCCTTGCCTAAATTATCTTCTCTTTGCTTCTCAAGCCAGCGAAATCTGGTGTTTAGAACATCTCTGAACAGGTTTTATTTCTGTCTATAGAATAGCCCTTCAATTCCTTTAAAAAGCAAAGAGTCATCTATGAGGAAGGGGTGAAACTAAAAAGCAAGAACTTTGCAAGATGTCCCTAGAGTCTAAATGGCATGCCCTAGGGCCTCAGAGCTGGTGCAAATGAATCATATTGGCCACCAATGATCCCAGAGTAACCTGCTGGAAGGCTTGCTACAAGAAAAAGGATGTAATGAATGGCTGACACAGATATTCCAGTTATCTAGAGGTTAGACTTTTCATTGTTATTGAATTGGCACTCACTCCCTTGAGCTTGTTTATTTGCTTTTTTGAGATGGAGTTTCACTCTTGTTGCCCAGCCTGGAGTGCAATGGCGCGATCCTGGCTCACCACAACCTCTGCCTCCCCAGTTCAACTGATCCTCCTGCCTCAACCTTCCGAGTAGCTGGAATTACAGGCATGTGCCACCACACCTGACTAGTTTTGTATTTTTAGTAGAGACAGGGTTTCACTATGTTGGTCAGGTTGATCTCGAACTCCTGACCTCATGTGATCCACCCGCCTTGGCTTCCCAAAGTGCTGGGATTACAGATGTGAGCCACTGCATCTGGCTTAGCTTGGTTTTTATAAACTGAATTCCCTAAGCCTGGATCAACTCTGAATAAAGGAGAAAACTGGGTTTCTGGTTTTGTAAAAGAGGCACACTTGATGCTGGCTGACCCCATCAAGGGTCCATCTCCTCCTATTTCAAATATCTAACTCATGACACCTTTACCTGCTTCCTCTAAATATTTATTGAACACTTACTGTGTGCTGGTGCTTTGCCAAGAATTACAATATATAAAATAAATAGAGCAGAATACTTTCTATTAAGGTACTCTGACTTGCTGGAAAAACAAGTAATATGTGAAATAATAGAAAGCCAGTATAAAACCAAATATACCAAATTGCGCAGGCAAGACAGTGAGAGAGGGATACAAGAATGCTAGGAAGGCAGTGTGGGCCAAGAATGGATAGAATTTGGCTAAGAGAAAAATTCCTCAGTGAAAGGACAGAAAAGAACAAAGGGTATCTGACAATAAGTAAACATCTTAATGACGTCCAAGATCCATGTCAGTGAATCAAAGAACAAGGTCGCTAAGATAAAAGAACCTTCACCTGAGGTCTAGATGGCCAGAGAAGTTGAGACTTGATAGAGAAGCAAAGGGAAGATCCTTAAATAAGAGGATAATGTCATGACATCAGCATGTGACCTATAAGTGCAATCTTCCGACTGGACTGATTAGATCAGAGAAAGAAAACCACAAAACCAGGAGGTTAGTTAGCAAGTTAATATACAATACAATATAAGCTTAGGGTCTTGGAAGTTTAGATTAATGGAAGAATGGGGTAAATAACTGCAAACAGCCAAGACATGAGATCTGGTGAATACAGAGATAAGATATTTCTTCCCTTTGCTTGCTAAGAATGCTTACCATTCATATGCTACTTAGTCATCAAATTGATTAGTCACCATAAATGATCATAATGATGGCCAAGGCACAGGAACCTTGTAAAGTCCTGATACTTTTAGAGATTAATATGACAATTACAGACGTCATCCTTAGTGGTTTTATAAATTATATGCTGAAATTTAGTGATCCATCACAGTATACTTGGTAATTCTCTATAAATTGTAACTTCTTTTTTGAGCCACACTAGGTTAGAATTTACTGTACTTTCCCTTTATATCCCACTCCTGTTTCTGCATTTAGAAATGTAAAAGAAGAGTAGGAGAGGTCTTCGGGGGGCATTGAGTGATCTCAGAAGTGCTGGGCTAATGAAGGATCCCTGGCAGAGCTGGAGAAGGCATTCAGGTCCCTAAGCAGCTCCTGATTAAACAGCTCTTGGGGGAGGAAGAGGAAGCACCTCTGAGACTAGAGCAAGCCAGCACACACCTTCTTGAAGCTGTTTAGACCCTGTCTCCATCTGTTCCCCTTAACAGCTTCTTTCTGCAGAGGCGAAGCTCTCTCATCTTTTCTGGCTTGCATTACTTCCAGTTTGTTTTCATAAAGATCACTATCTTGGCCAGACACTGGGAAATAAGTGAGACGACAAATCTGGTTTTGATGAAAAAGAGACATTAAATGGGGTGTTAGCCATGACCCAAGGGACAAGGAAACCCTGAAGCTCCATTGCCTCACTGATTTCACACCCACACTGAGATGATGGATCAAACACTCAGTATCCTGCCTTTAAAAGATGTCATAGAGAAAGGAAGAACTGCTCAGCACCATGCACAGATCCACTCAGTGGCCAGCCAGAAAAAGAACACATCCTTACATCCTATAGGTACATGTGCTAATAAAACATTCAGACAAAACAAAGGTATCCACACTTTCAAGTTTCCCCCTAGGAAATGCAACTGGACTATTATCACATGTTAAACCCTAATTTAATAGATTAGGCAGACTTTTGAGGGCTCTGCAGGTGTAGCAGTTATGATCCAAGAAGGCAGTGGTCCTGCCCCTTCTAGAAACAACCAAGACATGTTCATACTTTGCAGCCAGTCAATCATCTTGGGACCTGTGTCTCCAGTGGAAGAAAAAAGTTCATGCTCAAATGGGCTGGATGTCAACACCAGTTCTAGTTATTGTTAAAACTTTTATAATGAGCAAAAAGCTGTTTCTTTGCAACTAAAGGCTTTGGATCAACAAGGCCAGGAGGAAATTTCCTACCTTCCCATGTATTTTATAATGCTTTCTCTTTTCTCCATATTATACCGCACTTCTGACACTCCTTAAGGGTCAACAACTCTTACGAAAATCTAAAGGTAAAGGAGTTTTCTGATTTCAGTATCATCTTTGAGCTCCCTACCTAGCATAAAGTCTGCGCCTGCCTCTCAGCAAGTGTAGCAAGTGTCATTTTATACTATAACTGCCAAAAGAAATCTGGTCAGAATACCTAACGTGCTTCAAGTCACCATGTGTACACAAGGAGTTAGGCTAGGCAAGATCTTCCTAAGCCTTCCAACAACTCTACAAAGTGGGTCTCATCAACGCTTTTATAGATGAGGAAATAGACTTTTTGAGGTTAACTTGCCTAAGGTGGTACAGCCAGTAAAAGGCCATGTTAATATTCTAGCCAAGTTCTTCTAATCCAGGGCATCTTAATCTGAGATCCACGAGCTCTGTTCTGGGAACTGGGACAGGAAAATAATTACATTTTACTTTGCATTAACCTCTACAATTTAGCATGTTCCTTCAATTATGAATGTATGAACCACCCACCAGGTAGTGGCCATATCTATGATCTTGTCTTCAACAGAAATACACATATTTTCATATCACTTCACAGTTGTTGCCAATTGTGAAATACTGTTTATGCCCATCACCATTTAAAAATTATAGCAGTCATTAGATCCCACAGCTAGAGCTTGTTATTTTGTGCATTAGTAAAGACGCACATACTACTATGCCACAAGTGTTTCCTTAAATATTTTGAAAACTTTTCAATATCATTGGCTTTCTTTGTAGTCCCACTTATTGCACGCATTTAAAATCGTTCTGAGAGGGGTTCCACGAAATTCTCAGCCTGCTAAAGGGGCTCTTGCCATAGAGAACGTATAAGAACTACTGGCTTATCTAATCCCAAAGCCTATCTCTCTTTCCATTTCCCCACCCAGCCTGCCTCACACTATATTTTCCTTCCTGGTTTTCTTCTTTCCCAGATTATCTTAAAATGGTTCCCTACAAAGAATTAAGGAAAAAAAAAATAACTGAAAATTCAACCAGTGCACTGTCTCCTATTAAACAGTACTTACACATTTGCATGGCTCCAGATTTTAAGTCCTAAATTAGCTTTAAGTATGATGGGCAAAAGCCCAACTTAACATTTTGCTGATATGAAGAATGACACCAATATTCTTTTTATCAGAAATCCTAGCATTGCCTAACAATTGCTGGCCAGCCTGAAACAATTTCCATCAGCAAACAATGGCACAATTGGTTAAAACAAAAAATGGTATCATAAAACAACAGTAAGCTAATCCAGAGAGGGATGCTAAGCTTCAGCCAAGATTCTCTGAGTATCAGGTAACATCCTTCTCTTATATTTGAAAATGCCAAGACATAGCTCTCCCCCAAATCCAGACTTACAGCAGTCTCACAGCAGTCCCATGGGAGCGTACTTAAACACCACACCAGACTCGCATGCATAATGCATAGGCATGGGTTTCCTCAATGAAAATAAGACAGAGGAAAAGATAGCTTCCTTGCTGAATACATTGGCACAAGGCATGCATTTGTAATACATTCTAGTGCAATTGCAGGATGTCATTGTCTTGATGTTACTATAAACACATAGAAGATTTGTAGGAAGGAAAAATACATTTCAGATTTTAAAAAACAAGTCTTGCACTGCAAAATATTCCCTAAATCTTTTAAAGTCTATGGATGTGAACTTTCTTTTCAGATGAATCTTCCATTCAATATACACAAGAATGTGAATGCCCTAGTTATAAGGTTAAAGAATTTCTTTAACAGAAAAATATCTTAGTTGATTCAACTGGGCCATGATATCATTTCTTCCTTTGGCTTGTTCAACTCTGTGTTTTTTGATTCTTAACAAAGAAATTCTTTGTGGTTTCATGTCAAAAGCAGTGAGAAATCATGGCCTCCCCATTATGCCCAGACATGTGGCTTGAACAGCCAACACTGCCTTCTCTTCTGTTTTCCCATAATCAGAGTTTTTGCTTGTATATCACTGGATCAGTATTAACTGATTCTCAAACACAGGTTTGAGGAAACTGCCACAGTCCTGAAGTTGTCATTAAAAAACTCTCAAATGGCTTTACCAGGCTATTCTAATTAGCCCAGCCTCAAAGAGTCTTGAAAAGTCAAATGTATGAACAATTAAGTCACAATACACAGGAAATGAGGTGCAGGTCAGAAGTGAGGCTTTTGGGTAAGGAATGGCATATTTCATTCAACACCAAAGGCTGTTTGATTCCTTGCATTATTAAGACCAAAGCCGATTCTGCCACACAGGTAAATTTGGGAACAGGTTGGGTTGTCCTTTGCCTTACGTGGGGGCCTTCTCCTAACAGAGAGTGACTCAACAAGGCTGTCTCACATTTCAGAGCATGTGCCCCAGCTTTATAGACTCCTAGATAGGTTGTCTACAGGTTCCTCCTTGAGTTTAAGATTTCTTACGTGTGTAGGTAAAGGTCACAGGGTAATGGGCACCTGGGATCTATCTAATCTTGTCTGCCTCAAAATGTATGTAAATAAAGCTCACAATGTGTCCAAGGGGGGAAGTATGGATAATCACCCGAATCAGGATGTAATAACTCTCTGAAATCCTGAATCTTCCCCCATCTTTGTTTTCTCCTAATCATCTCAATTTAAACCAATTAAAAGAAATGCGATTATTAATCAGGAGCTCTTCACTACTTACTGATGAAAATTTTCCTCTTCAAAGCACTTTAAAAATGTACACTCCAGAATAGATTGCTGATGTTTCCCCATTCTATTCAGGGCTAGAGGATGAAAGCTGGGCTCTTACTGTATAGCTGATTGGACAGAAAGAGATTAGAAATTCCTCTACAAACTATACTTGTAACAAGCTACATTTCCATGTCTTATTCAGCTGTGCCTTGCCTATTAGACATCTGCAGACAAAAATGCATGCGTTTTAGAAAGACATGCAAATTCCCTGTTTCAATCCAGGTAGCAAAAATTTGTTATGGCAAGATTCCTGATGAACACAGCATACAGTGTGGTTCAATAACCTCTCCCACTGAAAATTAAGGCTAGTGGTGATGGTTCATGGCTGTAATCCCAGCAATTTGGGAAGCCAAAGAGGGAGGATCGCTTGAGCCTAGGAGTTCACGAACAGCCCAGGCAACATAGAGAGACTCTCCCCATTATAAAGTATTTTTTTTTAAATTAGCAGAATGTGGTGGTACATGCCTTTGGTCCCAGCTACTAGGGAGGCTGAAGTGGGAGGCTTGCTTGAGCCTGGGAGGTTGAGGCTGCAGTGAGCTATGATCACACCACTGTCCTCCAGCTGGAACAAAAGAGTGAGACCTTGTCTCAAAATAAATAAATAAACAAATTAAATTAAAAAAAAATTAAGACTGAAAGGAAATTTATGAGTTTGCTAATTGCATTACCTCTCCTTTTGACATTAGGATCTTCCACAAAAAGACATTTAATTTGTAAAGAGGATGGATGGTGGTAAGAAAGAAAAAGGGATCATTTACATAAGCTGAAATAAATAAAAACATAAAATCTCAAGGCCAAAAAGAAGCTTAAAAAGATATATTCAAAACCTCTTCAATTTCCTGACTATAGTGACACTCAAAGTAAGTGACTTTCAAGGCCCTTGTATTGAGTGTCAAAGGCACACAGAACAGATTTCCTTGGTTAATGATTGATCTTTCTGCTCTACCATACTATCTTTGCTCTATCAAGGTACATAGGAGTAAAGCATTTAGTCAATGGTAAGCATTTAGAATGAATCATACACAGTCATGCTGTAAATTCATTTTGAGTGCTGCTGAATTCTTCTCTCTGCATTCAAGTTAAGTCTGTTCTCCACATATAAAATTTACATGTCTAAATGAAGGAACTACATATAAGCATCTTATATCTCCTTGAGGTAAGGAATGGAACTTGAGACCCAATCTTAAGAGAATATAATAAGCTGTTAAATGGCCAGGTGCGGTGGCTTATGCCACTAATCCCAGTACTTTGGGAGGCCAAGGTGGGTGGATCACTGGAGGTCTGGAGTTTGAGACCAGCCTGGCCAACATGGCAAAACCCCAACTCTACTAAAAATACAAAAATTAGCCAGGTGTGATGACAGGCGCCTGTAATCCCAGCTACTCAGGGGGCTGAGACAGGAGAATCGCTTGAACTTGGGAGGCAGAGGTTGCAGTGAGCCGAGATCATGCCACTGTACTCCAGACTGGGCAACAGAGCAACACTCCGCCTTAAAAAAACGTTATAGGGATATGCTCCCTCCTGGTTATATAAAAGAAGAAGGCAGAAAGCAATGTGAGCCAGATTTGTTTTCTCTCTCATATCAGCTATGGACAGGGCTCCTTAGTGGATAAGTTTCTGTTTGCAGCCAATAACTTGAGAACAAATCCATACCATCTCATTACTTGTAAGAATGATTTAACTGTAAACATGTAAGATTTTATAGAGATTCTGTTGGTTCCTTTTTTTTTTTTTTTTTTTTTTTTATCTGTTCTTTTTAATGACACAAACACAGAAATTAGAGAAACTGATCTCAAAGTAGGCCCCAAATCAGCAGCCTCAGTAATGCCTGGAACTTAGTCAAAATGTAAATTCTCAGGCCCACCCCAGACCTACAGAACCAGAGATTCTGGCAGTGGTACACAATCATCTGTGTTCTAACAAGCCCTCCAGGTGGTTCTGAAGTAGCTAACATCTAAGAGCAATTGAACCAGAACATTCCAAAATGCTAGTGATGTGTGTTGACAGGCTGAAAGCCCTGGGACACGGACAGGCACACGATGGTCTCTGGTTCCTAGGAGCCTTCTCTACAGGGGCTCTGAAACTTGTACAAAGCATCAAGCTTATCCAAGTTAGATCACTTTCTGGCAAATATCTATGGCAGACGCTGCCTAAAAGTGAGTCATTTTCCAAAAGTATGGAGGAGTTTTATAAAGACAGAATTTATGACTCAGTTTTCTATTGTTTAAGTGGACAGCTAGTTCTATCCATTACAAATTAGATTTTGCCTGCTTTTCCCAAAAGACAGAAACTGTAACTGAAAATAAAGAGGAAAGAAATAGGAAATAGTGACGTGAGTATGCTCTCTGGTCTGCTGTCATTTGAGAAGTGGCTAGATCCATGGAATTGGTACACGCAGTCACTGCCTTATTAAAGGGGACCGTCTGTCATTGAGAGCCTGTGTCCAGCACTAAATAAGACGGAGATCTGCACAAGTAATTATGTTTTCTAGTGTACCCACTGCAGTAAAAGAAACTTAAATCAGATTCTGAAAATATTTCTGTTAGGAAGAAAGGGAAAAAAAAAAAAAAAAGCCTCAAACATCAGAATCAATGGATGCTTCAACTTTAAAGAGAGATAAAAACTATAAAACACTGATGAAAGAAGTCAGAGACAACCTAGATAAAAGGAGACCCATCATGTTTATGGACTTGAAGATTTAACACAGTTATCACTTTTCCTCAAAGTAATCCATAGATTTAAAACAATTCCAATCAAAATCCCAGCAGAATTTTTTCAAGGTACAGACAAGCCAATAATAAACTTTATATGAAAATGGCAAAGGAGTTTAAACAGCTAAAATGATTTATGATTTTGAAAAAACAAAAGTTAGAATGCTCATACTACCCAGTTTTAAGACTTACTATAGTGTTTGGATAAGGACAGATACATAGACCAATGGAGGAGAGCCGAGAAAGAGAATCTTGCAAATAAGGTCAACTGATTTTTGACAAAGGTATAAAGGCAACTTGATGGAGAAGGAGTAGTCTTTTCAATAAGTGATGCTGAGATAATTAAAAATCCATATGCAAAAAAACCAAAAAAACAAAAACCCTTAACCTATACCTTACATCTTATATAAAAATTAACTCAAAATGTGTCACAGACCTAAATGTAAAACATAAAACTCTTCGGAAAAAAACACCAAGGGAATCTTTGTGACTTTGGTTTAGGCAGAGTTTTTAGGTATGACACCAAAAGCACAAACCTTTGAAGAAAACAACTGATAAATTGGACTTTATTGGAAATAAAGACATTTGCTCTGTGAAAGATCCTGACAAGAGTAAAAAGGTAAGCTACCGACTAAAAGAAAATATTTGCTTTTTAGATGTCCAACAAAGAACTTGTATCCAAATATATGAAGAACTCACAGAACTCAATAATAAAAAAGCCAAATTTTAAAAAATGGACAAAAGACTTAAGCAGATAGTTTACCAAATGAGCAAATAAAACTTACATATGAAATGGCAAAAGGGTTTAAATAGCTAAAATAATCACCATTAGAAAAACATAAAATAATAAACCACACTGAAACACTACCATATACCCATCAGAATGGCTAAAACAAAAAGCTTAAGATTAAGTGCGAGGAGAATGCAGAAAAAAATCGAACTTGCATATATTGCTGGCAGGAATGCAAAATGGCACAGGCATCCTGGAAAATGGTTTGACTAGTTATTATAAAGTTAACTATATATCTTCCATATGATTCAGTACTACTAGATACTTATCCCATAGAAATAAAAAACTATATTCACACAAAACTCTGTATATGAATGTCTTTAACAGCTCCATTGATAATCACCAATAACTGAAAACATCCCACATATCCTCCAGACAAATCGTGGTACCTCCCTCCAAGGCAATACTATCCAGCAATAAAAAGGAACATATCATTACACACAACATAGATAAATTTCAAATGCGCTACAATGAATAAAGGCCACTAGTCTTAAAAAATTACACGTTGTGGCTCATGCCTGTAATCCCAGCACTTTGGGAGGCCAAGGTGGGCAGATCATGAGGCCAGGAGTTTGAGACCAGCCTGACCAATATGATGAAACCCCATCTCTACTAATAATACGACAATTAGCCACGCATGGTGTCATACGCCTGTAATCCTAGTTACTTAGGAGCTGAGGCAGGAGAATTGGTTGAACCTGGGGGGCGGAGGTTACAGTGAGCTGAGATCGTGCCACTGCACTCCAGCCTGGGTGACAGAGCAAGACTATGTCTCAAAAAAAAAAAAAAAAAAAAAAAAAAAAAAAAAAAAAAAAAAAAAAAAAAAAAGATTACATGCTTTATGATTTCATTCATGTGATATTCCTGAAAAAGCAAAACTATAGATCAGTAGCTGCCAAGGGTTTGGGGTAGAGGAGGGTTGTGTTTGATTACCAAGAAGTAGCACAAAGGCTATTTTAGGGAGGATGTAGCAGTTTAGTATTCTTAGTGTGGTGGTGGTGGTGATTAACAGGAACATATGTATAAGTTAAAACTTGTGGTATTTTAAACCAAAAAATGAATTCATGTATGTAAACTTTATAAAATAATAAAAAAGAGATGGAAAGAGATATGAAACATATCTGTTTTGGGTTTGTTAGGATGGTAAACTCATCTCATCTTCTCTGGTGTGGGAGCAGATCTTATTTTTAATATAATACATTTATAATAGAAATTACTTGACTCACAAAGTTTTAAGCATGCACAAGCCAAAAACTTGAAACTGAATCACATTAATTTACTAACCTTAACACTGGACCCAAAAGCTACTTTTTATTAATCATATTTAAATGTAACATTTAAATGTATTATGTTCTTTGGCAGAACTTTAACTTTTCTTATGAAAACTAGGAATCAGATGAAAATGTTGTAAGCGAGTCTTTTCTGTGGTCCTGTCAACTCCATCAATAGTGTTGGGCAAATAGCTGATAAATTCAAAGAAACTTTGGGCAAATAACCTCTGTCTAATTACTGCCAAGCAGCAGCTGAAAGAACTGCCATTATTTACGTATATCAAAGTTGAAAACCTAAATTTTATTTATATCCTTTCTTCCATTTATGTCCCTGATACGGTTTGGCTGTGTCCCCACTAAAAGCTCATCTTGAATTCCCACGTGTTGTGGGAAGAGGATGTGGGAGATAATTGAATCACGGGGCAAACGTTTCCTGTGCTGTTCTTATGATATTGAATAAGTCTCATGAGATCTGATGGTTTTAAAAGGAGGAGCTCCCCTGCACAAGCTCTCTATCTGTGGCTGCTGCCATCAATGTAAGAGGTGGCTTGCTCCTACTTGCCTTCTGCCATGATTGGGAGGCTTCCCCAGCCACATGGAACCATAAGTCAAATTAAACATCTTTCTTGGGCCAGGTGTGGTGGCTCACACCTGTAATTCCAGCACCTTGGGAGACTGAGGTGGGTGGATCACCTAAGGTCAGGAGTTCAAGACTAGCCTGGCCAACATGGTGAACTCTAGTCTCTATTTAAAAAGACAAAAAAATTAGCTGGGCATTGTGGTGTGTACCTGTGGTCCCAGCTACTTGGGAAGATGAGGCAGAAGGATATCTTGAACCTGGGAGGTGGAGGTTGCAGTGAGCTGAGATCACGACACTGCATTCCAGCCTGGGTGACAGAGCGAGACTCTGTCTCAAAAAATAAATAAAATGAAATAAAATAAACATCTTTCTTTTGTAAACTTCCCAGTCTTGGGTATGTCTCTATCAGCAGTGTGAAAATGGACTAATACAGTCCCTTATAAGAGTAGCAGCCCTATCATCTTAGTGAGTTCCTACTCTAAAATAGGTGCTTTAGATATGTTTTTATTTAACCCTTACAACAGCTCATTTTCTGGCTGAGGATGTAATTCAACAACTGCATACTTGTATGTGATGAATCTAACTTCTAGTTGTTGCTACCCAACTCTCTTCCCAATTCCCAACTCCTCCAATGAAGTAATAAGAAATGAAAAACTTCTGCTTTACAGTGTCTTTCTTATATACTTCCCCCCAACCCACTTTTTTTTTTTGTGAGACAGGGTCTCTCTGTCACTGAAGCCTCAACCTCAAGTGATCCTCCCAATTCATACTCATGAGTAACTGAGACTACAGGCAAGCACCTCCATGCTACTTAACATTTTCAGCAGTTCTAGAAATAGAACATTAGAATGTAAAACTAGGTAAATCCATTACTGTTATTTGCATGATTCTTTATGATTATGAATTGAAGAGCTGAATGCAGTTAGAAGGAACAAAAATTGGGACAATGGTGAGCGGGTTTAAAAGGAGCATATGAGTTGGTACTTACCTCCCTGAGATCCCATCCCATGAATGATTCATATTTGCATGTGTGTGCATGTGTGTATCTGATGATACATAAAGAAAAAAATATTTTGACGTATGGCATATGAGATCCTGAATGTACTTTCTTTTATACTTTAAGGGTTAAACTGACTCAGGGGAAAAAATGTATTTTATCTTCCTTGGCGGATTGAACAGACCACGAGAATTCCTACTGACCGCCAGTAGTTGGTTTCTGGCGCTGGTTTTCTTTTGCAAGCTCTCTTGCCAACTTTTAATTTCTACCTTCAGCTGCTTTGGAGCTCCACACTGACAGGAAAGGGGCCACTACCTTGCCTTCTAGATATATTATTTTAAAACAAGTATTTACAAATGGAGTGCCTTTATCAATTTTTAAAATATGATGTTTTCTGGCATGAAAAATAAAAATTTTCAAGTTAAGATAGCAACTATTCTTGGGCAAACAAGCAGATATGCAAAAGTGAACATATATCTTTCTTCTCTGTAGAGCACATCACTTGCAAAGAAAAAAAACTTTCAAAGATCCAAGTCACACATGTCCAATTATCAGTTAACACCTGAGGCTATTTTCTGCTCTATTTTTCTGCTCTAGTTAAAGCACTAGGAATTCCTTAAACAAGTTTCCATCACATATTCTGGCAACCCCCTCCCCCAACACACACACTCAAACACACCTTTTCTCTAAAGTTCCTTATATTCGGAGTTTCTCTGACTAATTAATGTTTCTATTATCCTGGAGAATTAAGAAATAACTTTTAATCAAAGTATAATCCAGTATGAACCTGAAAAAAATATGCCATCAGCTATTGTTGGAAGACAAACATCACAAGTTGACTTGTTTTGTTATAGCTTTATGATTTTTATAAGTGAAACAAATACAAAAGCTTAAAAATACAAATACAAATCCAAAAGCTTAATATAAAAGCTGAAATCTTAATAGGATGCTTATCTTTTTTCAAAACAATAAAGCATACTGAAACAATCTAGTATTTTAAGAATGGTTCACACAGCCACATTGCATTATAGATTTATATTAAGTTTATACTCAACTCAAATCTTAAGCCTGTTTCCTGTATATTATTATTAAACTATACTTACTTTTAAAAAGATCATCCCTGGCCGTTTGTAGTAGCTCATACCTGTAATCTCAGAACTTTGGGAGACTGAGACAAGAGGATCACTTAAGCCCAGGAGTTCTAGACAGTCTGGACAACATGGCAAAACCCTATCTCTGCAAAACAAACAAACAAACAAACAAAAAAAACAAAAAAACCCACAAAAAACAAAACCCAACCAACCAACCAACCAAACACAAAAATAAATTTGCCAGACATGGTGGCACATGCGTAGTCCCAGCTGCTCAAGAGGCTGAAGTGGGACAAATGCTTGAGCCTGGGAGGTCAAGGCTGCAGTGAGCCATGATCTCACCACTGTACTCCAGCCTGGGTAACAGAATAAGATTCTGTCTCAAAAAAAAGAAAAGAAAAAAGAAAAAGAAGAAGAAAAAGAAAAGATCACCCCCTTGTTCCTCAATGAGGGCATTTATATTTCTAAGTTCACTTCTGGCTTTCCTGCAGATATTTCTCTTGACCTTCATTTTTAAAGAAACAAAAGAAAACAAAACAAAAAAAATGACTCTCTTTTTCTAAAAGCACAGCATATTGAGTATTTGGAGTTCTGCCATTTCACATCTGGACACCTCTCAAGCTGAAATTCAACTTGGTGAAATGTGCTTTACTTAAACAATTTTTAAAGCAAGTAAGAGACAAATTTGTTCCTATGGATGCTCTTCTTTATCTCCTTCTCACCTCTGTCCTTAAGCCATATTCTTTCAGGTCAACTATTTTCCCTCAAGCTGAAGTCTTAAATGTCAGAGGCAATAACTGAGCTACTAAATATTTCTATTTCATCTCCCTTTTTACTTAGGATAAAGAAAAAGACCTAAAGGATATATGCAACTCATTTTCACTTACTTGAAAATCTTTTACTGGAATTAAGCCACAAAAGGTTAAAAAAGAAAACTCCAGAAGGAAAATTGCTTAACAAAATAGTCACCAGATTCCTCAATCTTCAAAGAATGTAAAACAGTGATCAAAACAACAGCATCATTTAAATATTTGAAAAATAGGTAAAGCCAAGCCTTTATCATGTAACAAGCATGGTAAGCATGTGAATGAGCATGATAAGCATGTGCCCTTCTTTTGCCTGTGTACAGATGTTTGACTGGTTTAAAAATACTGGTTAAAAAATGTTAATACCATCCGAGTCACGGCGCTAGAAAAAAAAATTTATGTATATAAAATGTTAATACCAATCTAAACTCTTCATCCAAGACATAGTAGAGCAGCCAAAGTAGGGCTACAAATCCCAAACATAATGTGCCAGTGATCAAATACCAATAAATGACAGCATTCTAATGTCAGAAATGTCTCAGCTATTGCACTGTACATCACAATAACAGTCATACAGGCAGTGAGTTTCTCTTTCATTTCACCTAATAGCAGAGCTCTGGATAGACTGAGAACACAGACACACTGAATTCAGCTGAATGCATTTTTCAAGGTCCCATTGTGTTAAAAGCACTCCAGGTGACTCAAAAACCAAGGTGGAGGGAAAACAGTCTTTGTCTTAACCATCAGGTAACTTACGGTCCAATTGAGGGGGAGGGGGAGGCAAGTACAATGTGATGTTTAACACAAAAGTGTCTGAACAAATGTCAACAAGTTACAAACAACATACTATGATAGAGGTCTCTTCTGATTTCAATGCCTGCTTCTAACGAGATTTCATAGAGGACAAATCACATGATGCAGGTGATGGGAAGAAACCGAGGCAGGAGAGTAGCATGAACAAAGGTTTTTCACCAGGGGAATGATAGAATCAGGACTACATTTCAGGAAGATTAATCTGATGGAGGTAGGACAGGCTGGGAGTGGGCAGACCAAATGTAAGCAGCTAGCATGCTGGCAACTGGAAAGGGATAGAGAAAACAGAGAAGGAAAAGCTCATCCACAGAGCTGGCAAAAAATCAAGTGTGCCATGGAGAGCAGTGGAATTTTTAACATGACTGATGTCTTAGGGCCTGGGGTCAGTAATTTTAAAAATTAAGAGAATCCTGCCTGTAATCCCAGCACTCTGGAAGACTGAGGCTGATGGATCACTTGAGGTCAGGAGTTTAAGACCTGTCTGGCCAACATGGTGAAACCCCATCTGTATTAAAAATACAAAAATTAGCCTGGTGTGGTGGTGTATGCCTGTAATCCCATCTACTCAGGAGTCTGAGGTAGGAGAATTGCTTGAACCAGGAGGCAGAGGTTGCAGTGAGCCGAGATCATCATGCCACTGCACTCGGGTGACAGAGAAAGACTCCGTCTCAAAAAAAAAAAAAAAAAAAGCCCCCCCCCAAAAAAGCAACCAGTAGACTTTTGAGCAGTTTTAGGTTTACAGCAAAATTAAAGGAAAAGTACATGATTCCCATATAGCCCCTCACCTCTTCCCATTAATGTCTTGCATTAGTGTGGAGCATTAGTTATAATCAATGAGGCCGATATCCATGTTATTAATAATTACAATCCATAGTTCATGTGAGGGGTCACTGATGGCATTGCCCATTCTGTATTTTGACAAATATGCAATCCACTATGACAGTATCATCCAGAGTAGTTTCATGTCCCTAAAAATTCTCCATGCTCTACCTATTCATCCCTCCCTCCCCTTAGTCCCTGGCAACTGCTGATTCTTTTACTGTCTCTGTAGCTTTGCCTTTTCCACAATGTCATGTACTTGGAATCATACTGTATGTAGCCCTTTTAGCCTTAGCTTCTTTGGATGGCCCAAAAGCTTCCACTTTTCACTGTGGCAAATCAATATTTCTGTGGCTTATGTGAAACATGGAAAGTTACTGAACTTCAATGTCATAAGGAATTCTAGGAATTTTATATGTATATGCTAACTAGCTTAAGTGTTTGAATTATGCCAGATTTTACCACTGTTCCAGACCATCATCCCTATTAAGAGTGCTGTTTGGGTAACAGACAGGCCTGGTTCAGACCCAGAACTTTCTCTTCCAGCTCTGATCTTCATCTTTGAAATCTCAGGGGTTCTTAAAAATATATTTTGGGGAAAATGCCATGTTCCTCAAAGGAGTGCTGTAAGGGCTGACTGTGATAATATGCCAATTATTTAGCACAGTATTTTGCACAGAAGGAATACACAATAAATGATAACTATTAATGTGTAATGATCTCTGTATGGGTGCCTGTAGTCCCATCTACTTAGGAGTCTGAGGCAGGAGAATCGCTTGAACCTGGAGGCAGTGAAAATGCCTCTACCAATGAAAAAACATTTCTACCCATGAAAAAGCATTTAAAACTAGCCAAGGCCATGAAAGTTCCAAAGTAACATTTCTAAAAACTCATACATAGTATATAGCGATTAGAGGCAAAACACTGCAGTCATTAGAAACACTGTTTTCTGAAAATTGTAATTTGATAGACTGTCTAAAAATCAGTAAACTTCCACATTCTCAGTTGCCACTAGGTAACATCAGAGAAGCACTCCAGTCTCACTGCGGTACTAATTAGCTTTTCCCCTGCCTAATTCAAGAGATAACATCACACTTCAGAGTTTGGTTTCTTTACAGACTGACACCAGTAAGGCCAAGTTATCTCCTAAAAGTCACCAATAAAGAAAGCAATTAAAAGGTTTTGATTTCAGAAAATCAAAAGTTTAGCTACTAAAGCAGAAAGGTTAGCATGTGTAAACTTGGTGCAGAGAAGGATCATGAATGTGTGAAGCCCCCTAGACTCCTAAGGTTTAAATTTTCCCTCTCAACATACAAAAGCCTTATACAATGTCTGAGTTTCAATCTGTCCTACAATCTCTGTTTTTGGATGTCCCAGTAACTTCTGGGGGTAGGATTCTAGACCCTCTTCTTTAATAGCAAATTCTGGACTTTGGCTAATAATCAAGTTCTACTAAATTTTCTGTCTTCAAATAGTTTGTCTTTCAAACTCTGACACACTTCTATCTCTCAATTTCCCTGTTAATGCAATATGAGAGTAGGAATTAGAATCCATCTCCAAAGTACCCTGGTGATTATCTGCAATGAAATATAATCTTGACCTAAGGATTTTGATGAAGGGCTATATGCCAATTGTCTGTATAAACTCACTTAAGAAAGATATTTCATCACGAGGTCAAGAGATCGAGACCATCCTGGCTAACATGGTGAAACCCTGTCTCTACTAAAAATACAAAAAAAATTAGCTGGGCGTGGTGGCGTGTGCCTGTAGTCCCAGCTACTCGGGAGGCTGAGGCAGGAGAATTGCTTGAACCCGGGAGACGGAGGTTGCAGTGAGCCGAGATCGTGCCACTGCACTCCAGCCTGGTCCCTGGTGGCGTGTGCCTGTAGTCCCAGCTACTCGGGAGGCTGAGGCAGGAGAATTGCTTGAACCAGGGAGACGGAGGTTGCAGTGAGCCGAGATCGTGCCACTGCACTCCAGCCTGGTCCCTGGTGACAGAGTGAGACTCTGTCTCAAAAAAAAAAAAAAAAAAAAAAAGAAAGACATTTCCTCTTTTTATTTAAATGGGATTTCAGTTTTACATCAGGAGGCAGTGTACCAGTCTCAGCAGATGGAACATGATTGGTCTGCTCAACCAGTACAACTCTATTCCCTACTGTCTTAGCTTTCTTCACAGCTAGGGGTGCAGCAGTAGCTAGCTCAGGCCAAGGGCATCTAAGTGAAAATCTGCAGGGGGAGAGAGTAGGAAACAGGCTTCTGACAGAGGTTTTACTTTCTGATAGGAGTTGACAGGTCCAGCCAGCTTGGCCCTGCTTCTTCCCCCACTCCTTCGGTCCTTGAATACAGACATAATTCTTGGAGATGTGGCAGCCACCTTGTGACCATGAAGTAACAAGCAAACGAGAGCAAGCCAAAAGAATCTCAGAGATATGACCCCTATCATCATGGAGCTGTTGAATGAATACCATTAGCCACCCATCTCTGGAATTAATGCTATGTGGAAAAACAAACTTCTGTTTGTTTAAAACACTGCAACCAAGGTTTTCCTTTACTTGCAGCTGAATGTAGTCCATATAATAGTTTACATAAAGACAAAAATGCAGAAGGATCCTTGCCCCTGGGAAGTTGGAGCCAGCAGCATGTGGCTCTCCAAGCCCATCTCCGTTTTCATTTCATCCTCTCAAAAATGCTTCACGGGTAAGGCCATGATGTTATTGTCACAGAGGTGGGAACTGAGGCTCCCACACTGTTTAGCATGAGCCCAAGGCCTTGCAGCTGGCAAGAAGGGTGCCCGGAGTGAGACCCTCTCCCCAGGTGCAAGGAGAATGCATCCTTGCTATCCCTCTGCAAGGCCCAGCCTACCAGAGGCCAGGTGTGTCTTCTGGGCTCTTGAAGGTAGGGGCAGGTGCGAAGGAGGTGGCTATTGCAAGTCTGGTGTGGGTTCCCCCAGGTACACCCTTAGGTCCGAGAGTCTGCACTGGACAAGCTTGGCAGTCTCTAGCTGCAGCTTTTGGTAGGCTGTTTAGCGGTGGCAGCCCCCAAAGGAGTAGAAGTAGTCATCTCCCTGGGCCCCTTTGCTCTAGAGGACGTCGATGGGAGGCACACTGTCCTTCTGGAGCGTGTCCATGAGGCTCTACACCTTGGCGGGGTCCAGCACAGATGGCAGCGGCTAAATGAGCCCCACGGGAGATGCAGCCTGAGTGGATTCTGCTGCCCTGTGTGCTGCTGCCTGGCCTGGGACCCTCAGGCGCCCCCCAACCTGCACAGGCCCTGCGTAGTGCTCCTCCGCAGGCAGCTCCATCTTTGCCGCATCCTCCAAGAAAGATATGTTTTTACTGCAGCTGCTAATACTGCATTGGAAAACTTTCTTAATGATCTAATAACATTCAATAAGGTGAAAAAATGAGAATTATGCTGGGCATGGTGGCTCACACCTGTAATTCCAGCACTTTCAGAGGCCAAGGTGAGTGGATCACCTGAGGTCAGGAGTTTGAGACCAGCCTGGCCAACATGGCAAAACTCATTCTCTACTAAAAATATAAAAATTAGCCGGGCATGGTGGCGGGTGCCTGTAATCCCAGCTACTCAGGAGGCTGAGAAAGGGGAATCTCTTGAACCTGAAAGGAGGTTGCAGTGAGCCAACATTGAGCCATTGCACTCCAGCCTGGGTGACAGAGAGAGACTGTCTCAAAAACAAACAAACAAAAAAAGCTGGGCATGGTGGCTCACATCTGTAATCCCAGCACCTTGGGAGGCCGAGGCGGGTGGATCACGAGGTCAAGAGTTTGAGACCAGTCTGGCTAAGATGGTGAAACCCCTTCTCTATTAAAAATACACACACAAAAAAAAATAGCTGAGCATGGTGGTAGGCACCTGTAATCCCAGCTAGTTGGGAGGCTGAGGCAGGAGAATCACTTGAACCCTGGAGGCGGAGGTTGCAGTGAGCTAAGATCGTGCTACTGCACTCCAGCCTGGGTGACAGAGCAAGACTCTATCTCAAAAAAAAAAAAAAAAAAAAAAAAAAAAAAAAAAAAAAAAAGAGACAATCATTTAAATCTATGCAATGTGAAAAAGGAGCTCTTTAAATACTGTTTTTCATAATTTTAAGATATGGAAAACTATTAGCAGCTCTTAGGAAATGTTGGGTGGGAAGAAAGTTTTATTATTCATTCTGCCCCATGTACACCTTTAGGTCCGAGAGGGTGACTCCTTACTATGGGTAAGTACTATGGATACTTTTCTCATGTTCTGTCCTATGACCCATCTCTGCCCTGAGGGTACTCCCAAGTCTAGACATAAAGACGGTTAAAAAAAAGATAAGGAATTTCAAACAAATTGGCAAGTACTATAATAGAGGTAGTTTATAAGGTACAATTGTGTCTTGCTTTTCTCACTCAACAATACAATCATGAACATTGTTCAGGGTTATTATTCAGTCTTTCTACCCATCATTTGTAAAGTCTGCCTAACACTCCCATTGGCTGGCCAGATTAAGATTTCCAATTCTTCACTATACCAAGTGGTGCCATGATAAACATGTGGCATCTACTGCAGTTGAGATGGTTTTCTTAGGCAGAGTTTAAAGAGAAACATTTAAGTATGAAATACACACACACACACACACACACAGCCAAACTATTTACCAAAAGGGTTCCCCCAGAGCACACTGTCATCAGCATGGTACACCTAGCTCCCCGAGAGGATCAGGATACTTAAAACAGAGAGTACATGTGGGGGCTGTACGCATGCTTGTGTTTGTGATTTTACTAAATTAATACGTCACAGCATGGTTTTGTCATTTTGTGGAACTGAGCAAGCTGGAGCTTTTAGTTTTACTTTTTTTTGTGAATTGGCTACTCCTGTTCTTTGGCCACATAATACTAGACCACCATTTGGTATTTTTCCTATAAATTTGCATGCCTCTCACTTGATTGTTGTTGTTGTTAAACAGAGACAGGGTCGCAGTATGTTGCCCAGGCTGGTTTCAAACTCCTGGGCTCCAGCAATTCTCCTGCCTCAGCCTCCCAAAGTGCTGGGATTATGGGTATGAGCCACCAAGCCTGGCCTAATCTTTATTAAATTCTAATACTTGGTCTTTGGTTTTCAGAGGGGTTCTGGAAACCACCCTCTGTACCAGCCTATCATAAAGGCCATTCTAAGAGGTATATAGTGATACCTCATTGCCGTTTTAATTTGTAATTCCCTAATGGCCTATGATATTGAGCATCTTTTCATATGCTTATTTGCCATCTGTATATTTTTTTTGAGATGGAGTCTGGCTCTGTCACCCAGGCTGGAGTGCAGTGGTGCAATCTTGGCTCTGCTGGTTCAAGTGATTCTCATGCCTCAGCCTCCTGAGTAGCTGAGATTATAGGCATGTGCCACCATGCCCAGCTAATTTTTATATATATTTAATAGAGATGAGGTTTCGCCATGTTGCCCAGGCTGCTCTTTAACTCCTGAACTCAAGAGATCTGCCCACCTCAGCCTCCCAAAGTGCTGGGATTTCAGGTGTGAGCCACTGCACCCAGCCCCATTCACATCTTTGGCCCAATTTTTAATCAGATTGTTTTCTTATTGTTTAGTTTTAAGAATTATTTGTATATTTTGAATAACAGTCTTTTATCAGAGATGTCTTTTTGCAAATATTTTCTCCCAGTCTGTGGCTTGTCTTTTCATTCTCTTGACATGGCCTTTCACAGAACAGAAATTTTTAATTTTAAGTCCAGCTTATCAATTTTTTCTTTTGCAGATCATGTCTTTGGCATTGTATGTAAAGTTTATGCCAAACCTACAGTCATGTATAATAGATTTTCTATTATAAATTTAACAAAACATGTACAACATCTAGGAGTTTTAGAGTTTTGCATTTTACTTTCAGGTCTTGTCATTTTATGTTAATTTTTGTGATGGGTGTAAGGTCTGGTCTGGGTTCATTTTTGTGCATATGGATTCCAGTTGTGCCAGCACCGTATGTTGAAAAAAAACTATCTTTTCTCCTTTGTATCGCCTTTGCTCCTTCATCAAAGATCAGTTGACTATATTTATGTAGGTCTATTTCTGGGCTCCCTATTTCGTTCCATTGATCTATTTGTCTATTCCTTCGCCAATGCCACACTCTTTATTACTGTAGATTTATAGTAAGTCTTAACATTAGATAGTATCAGTTCTCCAACTCTGCTCTTCTCCTTCAACAGTGTATTGGCTATTCTGGGTCTTTGCCTCTAACTAAAAACTTTAGAATCCATTTGTCAGTATCCACAGTTATATGCTGGGATTGGTACTGCACTGGACCTATAGATCAAGTTGGGAAGAACTGATATCATGACAACATGGAGTGTTCCTACCTGTGAACATGAAATCTCTCTCCATGTATTTAGTTCCTGTTTTATTTCTTTTGGAGTTTTGCAGTTTTCTTCACATAGATATTGTACATGTTTTGTTAGACTTATACCTATTTCATTTTTTGGGGTGCTGATATAAATGTGCTGTATTTTCATTTCAAATTCTACTTGTTCATTGCTAATATATAGGAATGTGATTTACTTATGTATTAATCTTTACACGGCAATCTTGCTATAATCACTTATTGGTTCCAGAATGTTGTCTACATTTTTGTATAAAGCAAAAAAAATTTTTTTTCTGAGGCAATAAATTAGGAAAGTAGATATTCTAATATTTCCTTTTCACTTTTGATTCTGGAGACCACTGCTACTGTCTGTTTTGGAGTCCAGTTGTCTTAACTGTTAGGTCAAACCTAAATAGGATGAATAGATTTGTGCTTATTGATCAATATTTTTCCCATTAACTTCAACTTTGAGATAAATACATGCCACTGCTTTCAGGGAAAAGACAGTAGTATTTAGGAATTGTCCACTAAATGCTAACGTTTTCACACATTGGAAGAAAGAAGCTTACTGGCGATGAACTAGTATTTAGATAGGTTATGAGAATGAGGGTAAAGAAGGTGATAGAGACAGGGGAAATAGCCCAGCCCCTTTCTCCTGCCCTCAAGTAGCTCTCTTGGGTTACTCTCTGTACGATGTTTGACCTATGAATGAATCAAGGCCTCAGAGCTGTACAGGAGCTTCAAAACTAGTGGTGCTTTCATGGATCACAGAAAACCATGGATACTTTCTGACTTCACACTAGTTCATCTGCCCATTCTTGTACAGTTGATGGTAGTATAAACAGATTTCAAGGCACAGAGTGTGTCTCTTCTTAAACTTCCAAACGTAGCACAGAATCTGCTACACAGAAAGTGCCCAATCAATGCTGAACTAAAATCATAAGGCTCAGCACCTGTTTATAGTCAAGACCTTATTACATAATGAATGATAGTTCCTGTAGAAGTGTGGGGGCTGCTGAGCAGAGGGGCAATGATAAGGAGATGCTTACCAAGAACAGGAATAAATGTGGGCAACCAGCCTAGTGCCCAGAACATAATGGGTGCTCAATAAAAGTTTCCAGAACGAATACATAAGGTCTAAAAAGACAAGAACCAAAATGGTAGAGAGGAAAAGAGCTGAAGCAGTTTAAATAAGAGCTACAAGCCAGGAGATGAGGAATGCACCTGCAAAGCTCTGACAGGCCTCCTCGGAAGCAGTGGAAAGTGGACCTGGAATGTCACTTAGAGGTTGGCTGCAAAACCTCTCAGCCAGCTCTACAGCTCCCCAAGCTTATTGCTTAAGAGGATTTTTTTCTTCCTTAAAGAAATGACCCTAAAGAAATTAGTATCAGTAAAATGCAAGTCTCTTCAATGTCTCTCTAATTTCTCTACTAGAAGAAGTCCTGCTCCTTTCTCCCTGTATCATCACAGATTTTTATTAGTAAAATCTAACAGCAGCAACTGTCTCTCCCTCAAGGAAGCCAGTGGCAGGAGCAGAGAGAGCCTGGGCTTGGGTGTTGACTCAGCTCTGGGTTGACTCCCCAACTGTGTCTTGCAATTTAAATGGTTTCCTGGATTAAATGAGATGTGTACAGATTGCTTGGCACAGTGCCTGACATTCATTCACTCACTTATTCATACATTCATTCCTTCACTAGATAAACACTTGTCAAATGCTGACCTCGTGAGGGCCCTTCTCTAGACACTGACCTCATTTGAGCATTGAGGGAAGGCTCCCCTGAGGACATGACCTTTGAATATGAAACCAGAAGGATGTTGGGCAGTGGGGTGGATTTCAGCAAGTAGGGGCTGATGCGAGGGCTCTAAGGTGGGGAGGGTCCACCTAAGTGGGGCAGAAAGGGCTAGATCATGCTGGCCCTCCAGAGCCACGTTAAGGACAGAGATTTAAGAATCTAAACTGATGAAATGTAGGGACTAATGAACACAAAGGGAGAGCAAGAGATTATGGTATTAACTCCCAGTTTGCAAAGTTAAGTGGATAACTGTGTCCTTTACACGATGAGGACATGAAGGAGACCAAATATGTTATTTTGTTGTTGGGGAAAGGGATATAGGTAGGAGGGAGGATTACACAATAATGAGCTTAACATTTAAAGTTTGAAATAGTACACAGTAGCAGAGAACATTGAGTTTCCAATCACACACACAGATCTGGGCTCACAGAGGTGGCCTTGGGCTGGGGCTACACATTTGGGAGTTGTCAGGAAATCTCACCTGCATCCATCTATTAGTACATCTATTAGTATCCATCTTGTTAGTACAGACTAACAAGAAGCAAGCCCAGGACTTCAGCACTTCAATGTTGATTATACAGAGTAACACAAATGGAGGGAGAGTGGCAGTAAAACAGTAGTAAGTAGAAGAATAAGGAAGGCAGAAAATCCTTACAAGTAGACAACCCTGGTTACTAATTCCCCTGCTCTGCCTTTGAAGGCACTTAGCCGAGCTGTATCCAAATACTCTGCCTGCTCCCTCACCACCGGGACAAGAGGTGTGGAACAGGAGAAGGTGGCAGAAGGCTGAAAAGATGTAAGGTGCAGAGTACTGGGTGAAAGGAACACACTCACTGATCCCTGAACATTATCCTATTACTGTTTGGAGGGAGCAAGCTCTCTTTGTCAGCACGCTATGCTCTAAAAGTCAAGGCCACTGCCAAAGTCAGTGCCAGCTTTGATCACTCAGGGATTCAGAAGCTTTAGCAGGGTGTTTGAAAAGTACCCAACAATCTGGTCAAGTCTTATGAGACCCAAGGTTCTATGTACACACTGCCAAACAGCACCGACCAACAGAAGAATACCTGTACTCTGCAAATGAGTATCAGTCTAGCTTGAAAGAAAAGTAACCTGAGAGTTCCTCTCTAAGAACACACACACACACACACACACACACACACACACACACGAAGGCATAGCATCAAAACTCAATCTATACCACGATAAAAATAAATTAGAAAATTGAAAAGCAAAATTTTAAAATAAAGATAATTAAAAAGTCAATCTGAACTTTACATTAGATTTATTGCTTTCAGGAGTAACCTATCATAAGAAAACGTTTTGAGGTCAAGCATGGTGGCTCATGCCTGTAATTCCAGCACTTTGGGAGGCTGAGGCGGAGTTCACGACCAGCCTGGGTAATATAAAGTGAACCCTCTGTCTCTATCAAGAATGAAAAAAAAAAATAGCCAGCTATGGTGGTGCAGACCTATAGTCCTAGCTACGTGGGAGGCTGAGGTGGGAGGATCACTTGAACCCAGGAATTCCAGGCTGCAGTGAGCTATGATTGCACCACTGCACTCCAGCATGGGCAACAGAGTAAGACTCTGTATTAAAAATAAAGAAAATATTTTTAAATTCTCTTCTTTGGATACAAATTGTTTTATACTTTATACATGAAGTAGGGCCACATAAAACTATTCTATGTTGCTCTATTCCCACGATCACAGTTTTAAAAAATCTATTTTAATTCAGGCATGATTAACTGAACTAAAACCAATGACGGCATTATTTATGTTGGACACCTACAGTGTAAGAATTCAAACAGACCCAAAGTGACTGACTGCCTTCCTCCACTCCTGTTATTGTCCCTCAGCAAGTGGTGGTCACTATTGGCATTTAATGGCCATTTGAAAAAATCCCAGTAGTGTTTTACTACTCACTGGTCACAGGCAGAAAATTTTCATACTCCCCAAAAACACTGGCAAAATTGAAGGCGATGCTTATACTAATGAACACTTTCATGAGGTTAACCACTACCATCTCACTAAACTTACTAACAGCCACTAAACTTACCAAAAGCCTTTTATTCACCTTTCACAGCCTTTCACTCGCCTCCCAATTCTCTACACATCTTTGAGTTTGCAGAATGTGCCCAAGGGTGCCACAGTGACTTTACCTGCAGAATATGATGAGCAACTGTATCTGTGCCAAATGGAGTCTCCTCTCTTTCCACAGATAAGCAGGCGACTTTCTAGTCAGCTTTCAGCTTGGCACTGTAGCTGCCACAGCAACCATAGCAACCATTTTATTCTTCTAGACCTAACAGGGCCACGTCTTCATGGGCAAAGCAAAGGAGGAGCATGGCTTCCTCCCAGGCTACAGCACAATCACAGATGCACAACTGTACAACTGTAGAAAATGCAGCAGAGGTCAGGAGTTCGAGACCAGCCTGGCCAACATGGTGAAACCCCACCTCTACTAAAAATACAAAATTAGCCAGGTATGCTGGCATATGCCTGTGATCCCAGCTACTTGGGAGGCTGAGGCAGGAGAATTGCTTGAACTCGGGAGACGAAGGTGGCATTGAGCCGAGATTTGCCATGGCACTCCAGCCTGGGTGACAAGAGGGAAACTCTGTCTCAAGAAAATGAAAAAGAAAATGCAGCAGGAGGCTACTTAGAACATAAAAGTCCAGACTTCACTTCTCAGCGGAATGGGGGTGGCAGGGAGGTGGGGAATTAAGGGAGGATAAGGGGGAAGACCAGACAACCCAACACTACAGACTCTCCAAATAAAAGCAGATGCATGCAATACTGTTCAGATTATCAAGAAATTGTTTTCCTTTTTAGTTTATTATTGTTAATATTCTTTTAAAATTAAAAATAGAGATGGGGGTCTCACTATGTTGCCCAGGCTGGTCTTGAACTTCTGGGCTCAAGTGATCCTCCCACCCCAGCTTCCCAAAGGGCTAGGATTACAAGCATGAGTCACTGCACCCAGCCAAGAAATTATTTTCTTTTTTCCACATTTCTTGTGGAAGTCTGCCTTCATTTGGATTTTTCTGGTACCAGTACCACTTAAAAACTAGACCCTAGTCATGTGTTATTCTTGTTTAGAATTAGGCAGAAATATTACATTTCTGTTTTAGCAGTTTCAGACTGTGTTTTTGTTCCTACTTTATCATCAGGATTATCCCACAATGTCATCATCACATTTAGTGGTCAATTCCTTAAATGTACACGGTGCCTCCAACATACAGCCCCATAAAGTCAGCCTGTCAGTGGTAGAAATGGCAAGGATTTTGGAAACACAGACTTGGATTCTAATCTCAGTTCTTTGGCATACTCTGTCACCAAGACAATTTACTTAAACATTCTGAAAGTAGGTTTCACATCTGTAAAATGGGGAGCTACTGCAGCTCACAGGGTGTTGTGAAATTAAATGAGTGTATAAGGCACAGTACCTGAAAGGCTATTCCATGATCTGTAATTACCTTAAGCTCCAAAGATAAGAAAGCAACTGAAAATGATGATGTTATTGAAAAATGCTTACGATATGGCAAGAACAAAATCACAATATGAAACTACATAAACAGAACTCACTTGATTCTAGAAAAAAAAAATAGATGGAAGAGCCAGGCACAAAGGGGCTCATAGAAACCAGCAATGTGCTAGCTCTTAAATTGGAAAGTGGTACCCATATATTTAGTATTCCCTAATTCATACATATATGTTCCATGCACTTTTCTAGTCATGGTCTATTTCACACACAAATCTAAGTTAAAAAGAGAGAGAAGGCAAAGACACCAAAATATCTTACTTCTATAGAGTAAGGTTGCAAATGAAATTTATTTTCTTTTGTATGCATTTCTGTATTTTCTAAGCTTTCTACAATCAATGGGTAAGAAAAAATTTTAAGTCATGGCAATGCTATGCTTAGCCACACAGTCTAGCTATGGAAAGAACCTCTCCATTTCTTAGGTCAGTAGTTCTGCCAATGAACAAATGCAACCATTCTAAACCAGCATCTTCATTCATTTTTAATTACTTGGGAGACTGAAAATGTCTATTCTCTTAGAAAGTGGTAGCATGAAACAGAAGAAAGAAAATAGTTATTCTAGGTTTTTTATTTCCTTTCAATAGCTTTTATTTATTCATTCATTCATTTTGTTGAGACACGTTCTCTCTCTGTCACTTAGGTTGGAGTGCGATGGTGTGATCATGGCTCATTGCAACCTCAACTTCCCAGGCTCAGGCAATCCTCCCGCCTCAGCCTCCCAAGTAGTTGGGACCACAAGTGCATGCCGCCATACCCAGTTACTTTTTGTCTTTTTTTTGTAGGGATGGGGTTTCACTACATTGCCCAAGAGTTTGTCCAGGGAGGTCTTGACCTCCTGAATCTAGCAATCCTCTTACCTCGGCCTCCTAAAGTGCTGCAATTATAGGCATGGGCCACCAAGCCCCAGCTGGATATTTTTTTTTTTTTTTTAAGAAAATTAACAATTGAGTTCTTATTGTGAACCTATGCTCTTGGTAACAATTTTGTGAGGCAGCTCTTCTTATTATCATTTTACAGGTAGCTTAGAAAAGTTAAGCAGCTTGCTCCAGAGTTGAGTTAGTAAGTAGCTGACTAACCATTTTGCACAACTCGATACTACTATCTTACCTTGAGATTGGAGGCTTTCATCATCAAATGCTGCTGAGTATGTGTGTAATGCCATGTTTTTAAAAACTGCACCGACGACACGCTAAGGTATTAAAATCTAAGAAACAATCGGCCCAAAGAGCTCAGAGAATTTTATTTTCTGCAACATATCTCAGCCCTCAAGTAGGGAGATGACAGAACCTCTCTCCTTTAAGGGAATTGTTTTATTTTTGAATGGGGAAAGCAAGAGATTCAAACAAGAAGCAATAATACTTTTAATATTGCTTAAGAATAAATCTGCTAAGAGGCCAAGAGGTAAAGCTGCTCTCTGATTCAAAGACAGAGGGGCAGGAGTGAGAGTCTAGCTGCTTACATTTCAGAAAAAACCCTCCCCAGCACAAAAAAGACTACCAAGTTTACCGCAGCAGATCTGCAGTCAGTATTAGCACCTGCGATGGATTTTGAGAGTAGGTTAGGGGAGAACAAGAATTATGTGCTATAATAATGGTGGAATGGAGTTCAAGACCAGTCTGGGCAACAATAGTGACACCCCATCCCTACAAAAAAAGACAAAAATTAACTGGGTGTGGTGGCATGCACTTGTAGTCCCAACTACTTGGGAGGCTGAGGCGGGAAGATTGCTTGAGCCTGGGAGGTTGAGGTTGCAGTGAGCTATGATCACACCATTGTGATCATAATCATAATTGTGCTATCTGCACTGGTGGCAAATTAGAACTCAAATTCCCTGCCCGGTGGTCAGAATTCAGATATTTGATGTCACAGTAATGGAAGCCCATCACATCTCACTTCTCTGTTCTTCTCTAAATGAATTGCTAATATGCCTGAACAGCAAATCCAAGAGTTTGCCCAAAAAGCCACTCTCCTGTTTCTACTACTTTCTTTTCATCCTCCTGTCTGCAAAGCCCCTCATCCCATATTACAAAACAACTCTCCTGCTGGGGGCACTATCTGGAACCCCAGATATCAAGCCAGCTCCTAGGTAACCAACCCTCAGAGATGCATCAACATTGTCTCTTCCACTGATTCTGAATTATGGGCCTAGAATGCCAGATACCCAGATCCAATGGGCTTTAAGAAGATACACCAGGTGAACTCAACTAACACCCAGTTGTGCAAATAGCACTATGACCAACCCAACATAAACTACATCAGTAGCTGCCAGTTACTGAGTGCTTGCAAGGTTTAGGGATTGTTATAAACTTTCCTTTAACCCTAACAACCCTAAGAGAAGAGGGGGTCTCCCTATTTCACACATGAGAAAACTGAGGCTTTGAAGCTCAGTAACAGGCCAGTCACAATGCTGGCATATGGAAGAGCCAGGATGCAAATCGATTCCCTGCTCTTACCAAGGGCTCCTGGCTGAGGTTTGGAATGAGGAGGCCTTGGCTCTATTTCTGTCTCTGCTAAAGAAGTGTGATATGACCTCAGGCAAGTCAAGTTCTTGAGCCTCAGTTTCCTCATCTGTCAAATGGACTTAACACCATCTGCCACATTCCCACAGTTTGGATGCATTCAGTGAAGAAGATCTACAAAAACACTGAAAAGTTAAGCGTTACGCAAACATAGGGTATTTGGAAGAGTGGAAATGTGTAGATACTTCTTCATCTAACCCTGCATTCTGAAAAACAATTGGCCCAAGAGGATGCTGAAGCATCTCCCCATTCTAAATTTGAATATGTACATCACGCACAATCACAATGTCCATGGTGGGGACTGCATAGGCTCTTTGCCCTTACTATTATGAGACAGAGGGATGTTTGCTTTCTCCTCATCCAGGAGTTCCAAACTGTAAGACAGCCCATGACCTAACAATGCCTTGCCAAGTTTGGTCAGTGAGCCGGAAACTTAGGATGTGCTGGATCTATGGAATCATAAGACATTTCAGAGTCTAATCATCAAAATGCCAACCTCCCTCAACTGCAATGGCCATAGATGGTGACCAGTACACTTGTGTATAGCAGAAACAAAGGTTCGAAATATTCTTCAGGGCCTCTTAACCCTTGGTTAAGGGTGTGGTCAATCACCCTTCCTTGTTGTCTTACAAATGTACCTCCAAATCATTACATTGTTTTGCATTTTGGTATCCTCATCTCAAGCAGCCATCTCACTTTGGCGTTTGCAATACCTATATAATTCTCAGCATTGTTTCTCAACATTCTCCCATACAGAGCAGAGCTGACTGAGCATAACTCTGAGCTACTGCAGGAAGGGGGAGCCTAGCAGAGAACACGAAGTGCCAAACTTCTCATTTGAGAATGCCAATTTAAGAACAATCCAAAAATATGGCTTTTTTCAATTTAGAAAACAAATGAAAGTTTCTTTTTTTTTTTTTTTTTTTTTTGAGATGGAGTTTCGCTCTTGTTACCCAGGCTGGAGTGCAATGGCATAATTTTGTCTCACCGCAACCTCCGCCTCCTGGGTTCTAGCAATTCTCCTGCCTCAGCCTCCTGAGTAGCTGGGACTACAGGCGCGTGCCACCATGCCCAGCTAATTTTTGTATTTTTAGTAGAGACAGGGTTTCACCATGTTGACCAGGATGGTCTCGATCTCTTGACCTCATGATCCACCCGCCTCGGCCTCCCAAAGTGCTGGGATTACAGGCATGAGCCACTGCACCTGGCCATGAAAGTTTAAAATTTGACGATCAATCCAAGTGAAACAAAGCATTGGTTATTTTCACTGAAACGAGTACTTATTATAAACACTGCAGAAATAATAAAAGAAAGCTTTACATTTTAGTAAAGATTTTTTTAAAATCACCTTTGCCAGGATATTTCAGTTATTCCTTACAAAGTAAGAAGTTTTGAGGTCCTGAAAAACTCCCTTGGTTGGAAGATGTCAGATAGCCATGCTTTCAAGGAAGAGAGCTGTGTCCTCAATAAACTCCAAACTGCAGAAGGCAGCATTATTGGCTGTTAACAGTTAATATTAGGCTACACAAAGTGGCTTTATCTTGCTTTCCAATCAGTATTATTAAAACATAAGCCAATATTTTTCTCAACCGAATCTTTTGCTGAAAAAAAGGTTTGGTACGTTTGCCTTTACTACGTTGGAAACACATGTGAATATGAATACAATTTGTAGCAAACAGACTCCTTCTACCCCCGTGATGCCCCCACAACGTTCACACCTTCATGTAGGCCCCTCTCCCTCAGTATGGACAGAATTTGCCTGTAATTTACCTTTATCCAGCAGTAGACGGCAAGGGGACAGGCTGTACTCTCGTGATTACCTTGCATCATATGAGACCAGTCTGTCTTACTGGCAGACTTGTGCTTGTCTTTCTCACTCTCCTTTCTTGCTGGCTTTGAAGAGCAAGCTCCCATGAATCCTGCGACCCTAGGAAACACAGCATTGCTGACCACCACACGAGCAGGGAACTAGATGCCTTTCTAGCTGGGCCTACAGATGAGAGCTCAGTCCCAGTCAACACTTTAATGGCAGCCTTGAGAGACCCTAAGTAGAGGACCCAGTAAAGCTGTGTCCATGTTTCTGAGCTAAAGAAACCAGCAGATGAATGTAAGCTGCTAAGTTTAGATAACAGAAAGTAAATGTATCATTACCGTAGTCATTCTCTGTAAAGTGAGTAAACGCTTTCTAATTCGTGGTTTCCAAGTTTGGTTCTCTTGAAGGAAGTGCCATGCCTCTGCTGAGGGCTGCTCTTCATAAGAGCCATTTGATCACTGAGCTGCATTCTGTGCTAAGAGCTTTGTAAGCACTTACCTCAACAACTCAACACTACCTGATATGGTTTGGATGTTTGTCCTTTCCAAATCTCATGCTGAGATGTGATTCCCAATATTGGAGGTGGGGCCTAGTGGGAGGTGATTGGATCATGGGGGCAGATCCCTCAAGAATGGCTTCATGCCATCCCCTTGGTGATATGTGAGTTCTCACCCAGGTAGGTCATGCCAGACCTGGTTGTTTGAGTCTGGGACCTCCCCCTTCTGTCTCCCTCTCCTGCCATGTGATACACAGGCTCCCCCTTTGCCTTCTGCGATGACTGTAAGTTCCCCAAGGCCCTCTCCAGAAGCAGATGCCAGCAACACGCTTCCTGCATTGCCTGCAGAACCATGAGCCCATTAAACCTCTTTTCTTTATAAATTACTCAGCCTCAGGTATTTCTTTATAATGACTTAGGAATGGATTAACACACTACCCCACAATGGTTCTATGAGGAGAGGGATGATTATTATACCCATTTCATAAACAGGATAACTGCAGGTCAAAGAGGTTTAAATAACCTGCCAAGGTCCCACAGCTATAGCCATGATTCTGAGAAGTCCCTTCTTCTACTAGTCCACACTGTCTCTACTTGTTTCTCTGTCTTAATAGCCTATAAAACAGTATAAACTAATATTAAGGAAATTTTATCCAAATACTTTTCCTTTCTTAACTACTGGGAAAGATCAGTTAAAAGAAAAGTCATCAGTAAGACATTACAGTGAGGAGTATCCTTTTAAGTGGTTAAGACTTGATGAAAAAAAAAAAAAAAAGACTTGATGTCACTTCATATGCTAAGTTTTGCATTATTAAATAATTTTCCTGCTTATGGAAATAACTTTGATCTATTAAACTCTGTCTCTACTAAAAATACAAAAATTAGCTGGGCATGGTGGCATGTACCTGTAGTCCCAGCTACTTGGGAGGCTGAGACAGAAGAATTGCTTGAATCTGGGAGGTGGATGTTGCAGTGAGTCGAGATTATGCCACTGCATTCCAGCCTGGTAACAGAGCAAGACTCCATGTCAAAAATAAATAAATAAATAAAATTTAAAAAATGCTGAAAAGTATCAAAAAGAACTACAATTATTTATCTAACAATCAGCATAATTAACATTAAGCAAATTCATAAATTTGTATGAACTTACATAAAATATACTTTAGACATTATTCTATATGATTCTATTTCAGTTACACAGTATCATTAGACTTCATAGTTAATTTTTAATGGCAAAAAATTCCAATATTTGTGTTTACATCATTTAATTAACTAGTCACTTATACCTAGACATGAAGGTTGCTTATGACTTCCCACTTTTGTAAATAATATGTTAGTAAACATCCCTGTGGAAGAATTTGCTGAGCCATAAAAAATATTTTTTGCCAAATCATCCTCCCAAAAGATTATTTGTTATTTCCATTTTCGCATGAAATCTATGAATGCTTTTTTCCTTAACCCTAACAATGGCAATGTTCTAATCTTTGCCAATTTGATACGTAAAACAATGTTTTTTATACATGACATTTCTTTGATTTAGTGAGTTTGGCATGTTTCATGTGGTTACTGTTTTTGTAATGCAGATGTATCTATTATTAAAGTAGGAAAAACATTCTTCAACTGAGGGTTCTTCTCTTATTTGAAAGGGGCTCTATATATTCAGGAGATTAATCTTTGTCTTATTTGTTGCAATTGCCTCCACTTCTATCTTCTTTCTTTCAAAATTGATGTTCAAAGTTTTAATGAAAAAGTTTTAAAACCTAGTAACTACTAAGCCACCAAACTAAAGTCTAAAGTAAGGGCTTTCCATAGCCTGCCAGATCATGGTTAGGTCACGAAATTTATTGGAAATTTTCCATGTGTCAGACACTGCACTAAGTGCTGAAGAAAGAGAGCTGAAGATAATAAAGTCCCTGTGTTCAAGCTTCTCACAACCTAAGGAAAGAGATCATATTAGCTGTACATGCTGTCTGTAAGACACTCAAAAAAGTCCAGGTAAACTTTTCCTTTGCTGATATTAAGGCATTACACAGCTTGATTTAAGAAGTCTCAGTAAAACTTTAAGATTCTTTGTCCCAAGTATATGCTGAAAGGAATTCCAATGGAAAGTCTTCGGCTGCAATTACCTTCATCAAACATCCATCAGGTAGGTGAGGCCTCAAGATGCCCAACTCGTCCTCAGAAGGTCTGTTCTCAGGGATTCCTGACCACAACCCTCTGGGAAGTGGCCTCAGGACATTTCTTAGACAGATGTAGCTACGTACAAATCCTGGGTGGCCCCTCCTACCCCTAACTGGGGTCAATATGGCAGCTGGCTCAGGGCAGCCTGTCTTTGGTGACCACAGGTCTACCTTGCTGGCCATTTTCATTCAGCTCTGCTCAGACCCTAATTGGCAGGACTTAGTTGTCCACATTCTCTCCTAGGACTTTGAAACAGGAAACAGGGAAATGGTCCCTGAGTTAGATGAGGGAACAAAAGCAAAATCACAAACAGATTAAAGGGAGTCATATTAATGGCAGAGGCCTAGAGTCAAGAGTATAGAACTTCCTGTTTCTGGGGCAGATAATTTCACGGAATGTTTCAAACACCGTTCTCCTTCCCAAGCTCTGCTTCTGCCGGCTGGCTCCTGGGAGCCCAGCAAGGCCTTCCCTCTGCCCTCCAGGAACGGAGTCACCTGAGCAATTTTGTCCCTCTAACCAAAAAGAGCCTAATGGACCAAAGTGATCATGATAAGACCATGTCCTACCTAACAGGCTCATGCCCTGGGACACAGCTCACTGTTAAACTATCAAATGCCATGGAAAAGCACGAATGTGCAGAGCAGAGCACCTGTGCCCTAAGCTGGTGCCTCTGAGTGTGGGTTCAACCAGCGCTTCTCAACCATTTGCATTACTGTACTCACCCTGAGGCTATTTGTATACCATAGATATACTGTATATCTATCTATTGTACATCACACACACACACACGTATATCTGTGCTTCATACATTTAAAAAGTTTTTTTTGTTGTTGATGTTTTTGCCTTCCAAGAACCAATGTTTGCCTCCTGCAGGGAGATACTGCCCCCAATGACAAATGGGTTATGCAGTGAAAAGAAAACACCCTCACAGTCTAAATGGAAACTTTCCATTAGGGAAAGTTTCCATTTAGAAATAGGATTGGGAATTTAGAAAGGTCCCAATTCACTTTTGAAAGTTACTTATAAGATGGCAGGCTAGCTAATTAAAAATTATCCAAAGGTTTGCACATGTCCACGTTCTCAATTCTGATTTCCTGAATTTTCTTCAACAGCTTTTTTTAATGGGGAGGGGGTTGGGACAAGGAGGGGTGAATGTACATGTGTGTGTCAATGATGTATGTGTGCACAGGAGAAAAACAGGCTAGGTGACAAGACCAGAACAACAGCAGCAACAACAACAGAAGACTGAAAACTTCTGTGGTGCGGTCCTTTTTTTGAATTATTCTTTTTCATCTCATATTCTATCATGTGCTTGTTATTTAGCATTTTGTGCTGTGTGTGTTTAGTTCTCCCATTAAGAGGTAACGGAATGCTAAGGGCACGTACAACTGTGGGGGTATCTGAGATGATCGAGCATACATGGGAGGATATGCCTAGGTTATATGCAAATACTACATCATTTTACGGCAGGGACTGGAGCATCTGTGGGGGCTCCAGGAACAAATTCCTCAAGGATACCAAGGGGCAACTATATTTGGAATTTAGGCTGTGACAGGATCAACTCTTCTTTCTCACACCGAAATCCACTTGGTGGGGGGGAAAGTTAACTAGGCCCTCCTAGGAAGAGCAAATAAATTATAAATCATTCAACAAATATTGACTGAGCTGCTTCTTTGTACCAGGCACTGTTCTAGACATTTGAGACCCATCAATAAACAAAACAGAAGCCGATTCCTGCCTTCAACAGCCTACCAAATAAAAGGAAAAAATCAGTAAATTAATTCCAAAAAAGAGCCTACCTCTGGGGTTGGGGAGCAGTGTGGAGGGTCTGACAAGAAACAACAGTAAATGACACATCATGTCAGAAGGCAATCAGTCAAGACAACAAAAGGTAGGACAGGGTCAGAAGGTCAGAAGGGCTAGGGCTGGGGGACAGGTTACAACTGTATAACCAGGGAGGTCAGTGACACTTCGGCAGGCTTCAAAGAGGTAAGAAATCAGACATGGAGACACACGGAAGGAGAGGCCTCGGGGAGCTTTGCAGGGGTGAAAGGAACAGCAAGGAGGCAGTGTGCTTAGAGTGGCTGAGCTGAGCAGGAGGAGGTGAGGCCAGAGGGACGGTGAGGGGCAGGAGGGGCCCCATGGATCCTCATGAGGACTTTGTTTTTAACTCTGGGTGCGACTGGAGCCATTGCGAGTGTGGAGAGGAGAAGTGGCACTATCTGGCTTAAGATTTAAATGGATCACCCTGGCTGCCATGTTGAGAACAGAGCAAGTAGGGACAAGGGAAGCAGGAGGAGACCTGTTAAAAGGGACTGAAGCTGACAGCATCAGGGAGATGTCTGGTTAAGTGACCAAAGCAGCACAGGCAGTATTGCTTGTTTCACTGTGAACAAAGCTCAGATCTGCAATCCACGATCTGCACATCCTGTGACTTTGCTGGTACTCTTATCAGTTAACCAGCACCCTACCACCACCTATAGATTTTCCTTCAGGTTGGAATCTTCTCACTATAAACTCGACAACTGAGGTGGTTTTGTTTTCATGCCCCTTTCTCATCAAGGGACACTACACATCATAGACTCTCTATGGCCTGGCACTGGGACTCGCTCTGTAGAACGAGTGAAGAGCAGACTGTGTCTTGGGTTGGGATGCTCCCTGCCTAGATTACTGCAAAAGTCTCCTCTGCCCAGTATTCCTCCGCTGTCATCACTAGTACTGTTTGCTTCCATTTTTCAAAGTTACAAAACCTTCAAATGCCCTTCTGTGTGTCAGGATAACATCCAAATGCCTTTAGCCTAGCAATCAAGGCTCTCCATAACTGGCTTCTGAGATTCCTTTCTGCCTTCCCTCCCACTACTAATTCCAGAACAGGAAATCTCTGCTCCAACCTTTTGCCCAAATACCTTGCTCCTTCTCAATGCTAATCTTTTCCTTGTGCCCCTCCCCATTCCCTCACCCCAGCTTATAGAAATCCTATTCATCTCAAGGCAATATCCCAGTGCTACCTTTTCCTTCAGCCTCTGACCACTACCAGCAAGATGCTTGCTCCCACTCTGCCTTCCAGGGACAGGAGGCCTGAGCCACCCTGCACCTCATACTCCAGAGAACAGGGCCTGAAAGCAGCCCACAGGCGCATGCTATGCTCTGTTTTACTTTATAGCTCCTCTGTTTACCAGCACAGCAACCTTCCTCAGGTACATGCCTCATTTCCCCACCTCAGGTTAAGAACTATTGGGGCCAAACACATCTCAGGCTTCTCTGAATCCTTTTTCATAACCTCAACAGATCCACACAGTTGATCAACATTGACCGATACCTGCTTAGGAGGTTATTACTAAGGTAATGAACAGGGCTGTGTCTCACTGCAGACTTTGCTATGACATGGGAGATGGCAGGTGAGCAAACCAACAGTGACTGCCCAGTGCAGGACATGATAAGAAAGGTGGACAGGGTGTTCCAGGAGCACTGAGAGGGAGACAAATCAGTAATTCTGGGTGTGCAGAGCCATGGGAGGTACAGAAAAAAACTCCAGGGAGAACTAGAGATAAAAGTATAACTCAAAGTTCCTAAAGGACTTGTCATTTCTACAGGGCATTCAAGGTGAGGGGAACAGCATGTTCAGAGAACATGTGAATTAGGCAGAGAACCACAAGGAACTTGCTTTGCCTGGAGGGCAGTGGGTATGTGAGAGAAGAGAAAAAGAGAACTGAACAACCAACAGGGGCCAGGTATTTGCTGATGGCTATCAGAGGCTAAAGCACACGTCCGGAAAAGAGAAAAGTTATGGGGAGACGAGAAACATCAAGAAATCCTGGCTGGGTGTGGTGGTTTACGCCTGTAATCCCAGCACTCTGGGAAGCCAAGGCAGGTGGATCACCTGAGGTTGGGAGTTCGAGACCAGCCTGACCAACATGGAGAAACCCTGTCTCTACTAAAAATACAAAATTAGTGGGGTGTCATGGCACGTGCCTGTAATCCCAGCTTCTTGGGAGGCTGAGCCAGGAGGATTGCTTGAATCTGGGAGGCAGAGGTTGTGGTAAGCCAAGACTGTGCCATTGCACTCCAGCCTGGGCAACAAGAGTGAAACTCCGTTTCAAAAAAAAAAAAAAAGTAAGGAAAAGAAAAATATATCCTGCATACTGGCCAGGTGCGGAAGCTCATGTCTGTAATCTCAGCACTTTGGGAGGCCGAGGTGGGAGGATCACTTGAGCCCAGGATTTGAGACCAGCCTGGGCAATATAGTGAGATCTTATATCTACAAAAAAATTAAAAATTAAAAAAAAAAAAAAAAGAAATCCTGCATACCTCTCCAACAGATAAAAAGCCCTATAAAACTGTAAAACTGTTACTGATCCTATTTAGCAAAACGCACAGAAACATCTATTCAGTATTGTTTCACATTATTTAATTGAAGGAAGTATAAAGAAAAAAGTCATCTTCCTAGTCTTTCCATTGCATTCTAGCTAATGAGACTTTTTCAAGGTTTAGCAAACAAAACACACCCAGAGAGCCAGTGCTAACCATTCAGAGAAGCATCAACAAGAACATGAATAGTTTCGTCATGTTTATACAAAAACAACATAAAACACAGCAAGGACAACATGCAAGACAGAAACAATCTTCCAGGGAGCAGAGGAAGTGAGAGCATTTTAAAGCACATGTCAATCAGAACACATTTATTACCATGGAAAGATGCAATGCCATGAAAGTTTCCAGCTGATAAACCCAAGATCTCAAAAAAAAAAAAAAAAAAAGATGAAAATCGCCAATGCTACATTTATATATTATGTATGCTATATAATTATGTATTATGTATGATACATAAATGTCATTCATTTTACTGTACATTCCTTTTAGGGGTGCCAAGGGATACGCCTTTAAACTTGAATAGTTAAAGAAAAATGCTCAAGGTTGTTCAGCCCTTCGGTCCTACAGCCTTAATCTGTTCAGTTTAAATACATTCTGCCACACAGATTCCATAGTATTATTATTTTTTAACATAATGGTTTTTTCATGTTTGAAAGTCAGAATAGAAATAAAGTAGTATCCAGCTGAAAAATTTTAAAAGGCCCTATAACCTATACAGTTCCTTGCTGGCTATTATAACAATGACAATAAAATAGCTTTTTTCTCATAGCCATTATTATGCTTTCAGCCACATTTTGGCCAGGCCGCCCCACTTGAGTGGGACCTCAGGGTCTTCTGTAGTTATTGTTGAATCTTTCATTCCCTTCACATCCACCTCACTGCTCATAAATTCTAATGGTCTCTAAAAGCATTCCAAACAAAGGACATTAATTTTATTTTTAGATTTAAGTCACTATTTGTTAAATGCCTTAAGGTGGTTCATAAGTGGATAAGGAAACAAATAAAAATGGGCATTCCAGGGTGATGGTAGTTTATTGATTCAGAAATTAAATCCAGATACAAAGTTACCTTTCTCCCCTCAAAGTACCAGCAATCCCATACTGGTAAAATTCCTGAGAATATTGCATATTGTTAGATATGCAAGCTCCTAGAGTCGAGCAGAGTTGCCTAAATGAATCATCCTCAATCTTGCTGCACAATGAAAAAACAGATACCAGGAGAAACTTTTTCTCTTCAATGCTTGTAACATAAAACCTGTCTTCCCCCTGTGAAGTCCGCAAGAATGAAAACGGGTATAAGGCAATTTACATTTCAATGAAAAGCACTGCTTAGAGTGAATTGTTATTTCCAACTGGCACTCTCAATTTGAGGCATACATTTTAAATACCATGGTGAGCTGCCAACAGAACCCTCTTCACACACTGTGTCAAGGGCTAAGAAATTTCCTTGCAGCCAGATTAACAAGGTAAAGTGATTGTGGGTGGTGAAGTCTGTAGTGTGCATACGTGTGGTGTGGACGTGGGGTGTATGTGTCTGATGGGGGGCGTGAAAATGGAAATGAGAAATAGGAGTCAGAAACAATTCTTATAAAAAACAACAGCTTAATTCAGATTTTATCAAGATAAGCTATTATTTTAAAAAGTGTATGTGGGCTGGGTATGGTGGCTCACACCTGTAATCCCAGCACTTTGGGAGGCCAAGGCAGATGGATCACCTGAGGTCAGGAGTTGGAGACCAGCCTGACCAACAATGGTAAAACGCCATCTCTACTAAAAAATTCCAAAAAATAAGCCTGGCATGGTGGCGTGCGCCTGTAGCCCCAGCTACTTGGGAGGCCGAGGTACGAGAATTGCTTGAACCTGGGAGGTGGAGGTTGCAATGAGCCGAGATTGCTCCATTGCACTCCAGCCAGGGTAACAGAGTGAGGCTCCATCTCAAAAACAAACAAACAAAATAAACAAACAAAAAAACAGAAAAGCCTGTATGTGGAAGAGGTCAGGGACGCCGGGGGTCGGGGGAGATGAAAGAACATCTTTACTGGCAAAGAGGTTTTCCTAAAAAAAAATGTTACTTCTTAGCCTGAGAAGTAACAGAAAACAAAAGTGTCAGGTCTACAAGAAAAAACTGTAACGTTTAAATCAGGAAATGCAAGCTCCAGAGACACTCACTGCAAGGACTGTGTGCAGTGTCTGGACTGCAGGGACCAACCTGCTCCCACCAGGCAGGCTCTCCAGAACGGCTCATCCATAGGCCAAACTGTTCACCTTCGTGTTCCACGCAACCATGCCACTCCCAGGCACAGAGCGAGAGAGGACAAAGCTGTATAGGCCCAATCTGGGGAAAAGTTTAGAACACGGTGGAAGAACAAGGAGCTGGGAGCCTGGCTTCACATCTGGGGTCACCCTTCTCCAGTCGTGTGACCTTGGATGATTACTGAACCTCCTACCTGAAGGGAGGAACAGTACCTACGTCATAGTACTGCTGTGGGGACTGGATTTAACAGTGGGTAGGAAAACTTAGCCGGTGCTTGGCCTTTCAAGGTATGATATTTATTAGCTCCCATCTGTCCTTCCCAAGCCCACACACCAAGAGAATCTGAAAGCAGAAACTTTTGCCTCTGTTTTAGAAGCTAACAGATGGCTAATCTTACTAATATAAGCTGGCGGATTAGTCCAGCAATTACAGGGAAAGGGCAAATCTACAACCTGTCTCCTTGAGGCAACGTGTACCTTGTACCTTCATACCTCCCTTACTGAAGCAAAACCTGATCAAACTGTTCAAAGAAATGACTTGTATATAAACAAGATGGATCCTCAGAAGATGAATTATTGAATCTCAGTTTCTCTGACCTTTCCACAAATCAGTGTTTTCAGACCAGAAGAATTTTATTCTAGAAAGCTGACCTTGTAATTTATTGTTATTCAGAAGCAGAGGGTCTTTCACAGGGAACTTGATATCTTACCCTACACTGCTCCCCTAGGTCCATCTTTAAAGATAGGCATTCATTATGAATTGAAAACCAAGAAAAAGCCAACCAATAATTTTTTTAAAAAACAATATTTAATCTATAGGAGAAGGATCTGACCTTAGCTTGATTAACAGACCTTAATTAACAGATACCACAGACAAGTGTTACAAACACTTTGATACCAAAGAGTAAGCTAATTTCTTACTAACAAGAATTCCTCCTTCCCTTCGCCTCACATTTATAATAATTTAAACGAGGATTAGGAACTGACAAGTATTAGTTACCAAGTCCCAAGGAAACTGTGATCATTGCTGAAACAGTTTTTTATAGACATTAGTACATCCAGTGCTCACAGCAGTCCTACCACTTAGGTGTTATTCCCCAGGAAAACCAGGGATGAGAGGCTCAGTGATCATTCAAGGGCACATGAATGGCAAGGGGTGACCCCCAGGTGTGAGACCAGGCTCCCAGTTCCTACAACAGATATAAAAATGAAAACAAAAGAGGAACAACTCAGTTATCACTTATAACTGAGCTTGTAACGGTGGCTATGGCAGCAAAAAAGAAAAAACAACAACAAAAAACTCTGAAGAAGTTTAAATTCAGTGATCTTTTTATGATATTCAGACATACAATCAGTTTCTTTTACATGGGTGTTGTCACTTTTAAGGGCATGATAACATTCATTTAATGAAAGAAATCTTTGTTTTTTTAAAAAAATCACTCAATTGGCAAAATAAATTTGTTTTAAAAAATTTCCACCTAGTCAGCTGACGGGCCTTCAGGACTATTGAAGCAAAGTCAAATAGAAGCATCTAACAGGTTGATAACTGTGCTCTCTGTCTGAAACTGATGAAATTTATGTGCTGAGGAAGAAAATGAGTTTATTTCAACATAATGCAGTATGTTAACATAAGCCTGAAACATCATTAACATTATAAGCCAACACATGGTAAAATCACCTGATGGGGGGAGATAAAACTGAGCAGGATTTTAAATCCATGTTTTGTAGACCCAAACAAAATCTAAGCTAACATTTGTGTATAGGGCAAACATGCTGCAACCAAATGATATTTATTTATTTTAAAGATGGCTAAAAATACTCCAATAAGCTTTTCAAGCTATAACCTTCTGTGGTTTTAGTCCTTGGCAACTTTTTTTATGAAGGTTCAGCTGAACACCTTTATAACAAAGCGAATTCTTCCTCTACATTTTAAATGAAATCTACTGTTCAAGGATATTGCTCTTTGCATTAGGAACATTCTGAATTTCACCGAAGTTACCATAACAACCCTCCTTAATTGGGCCTTGTCTGGATTTTTAAGGGGAGAAAAAGGTGAATCAAAACATCAAAGATCAAGTTTTTACAAAAATTAAAACCAGAAAAAGTGTACGTGCTGAGGAAGTCATTGACAACCTTCCTACTAAAGCTGTGGGGAAAAAACAAAATTAAGACTTCAAGTTAAAATGTACTTGAAATACGTCAAATATCTAAAATACAATTGGAAAAGGTCACCCTTCCTCCCATCCAGAAGCTACAGAGAACAGGACAGCCCTGACAGTGCACACCTGCTCTCTCTGGAGCCACACCTGGGGGGCTGTATAGAATGAGTGCCTGGCCAGGGATGACACACTCAGGATCTGTCTGGGTCCAAACAGCAGCTCTGACACCCAACTCTGGCCACTTCTCCAATGACCGCATGGACATTCAACTCCCCATGTGTGTCCTGTACTCCACAAAGATGTGATTTCTATAAAACCTCCAAACGCAAGGACCCACTTAGGACTTTAAGAACTAATCCATACAAATGCAAATACTGGGTTGTTTTCAATGTAACCAAGGAAAACTCCAAGGAGACCAAGGAAAAGTCTAACCAAGGGGGGAGGAAAGGTGTGTTTGCTCACTATTGCAATTAAAACACAGCAAAAGAAAAATTCTCTCCTCACTACACCACAGCAAATCAGAACCTACAACTAAAGCAAAGGCATTCTGAAGCTATCAGAGATAGTATTTTGCCATATGTGAATGTGTTTAATAAATCTTTATGTGTCAAAAGGGCTCCAAATATTCCACAGAAAGATACCCAAGAAACATGGTCATCCAGAGAACTGGGTTCTGGCCTGGGCTCTGGAAATGGGCTCAGCTCTCTTGCCTCTTTGCCCATTTGCACCCTACCCTGAGGTGTTATAGGGAAAGCAGATATGAAAATGATTTTGAAAAAGGAAGGTCAGACACCATGGCTCACACCTGTAATCCCAGCAATTTGGGAGGCTAAGGCAGGAGGATTGCTTAGGAGCTTGAGACCAGACAGGGCAATACAGGAGGACTCTGTCACATCTTTAAAAAAGTAAAAGCACAGCCAGGCATGGTGGCACACACCTGCAGTCCTAGCTACTCAGAAGTCTGAGGCAGAAGGACATCTTGAGCCCAGGAGGTCAGGTCTGCAATGAGTCGTGACCGTGCCACCGCCCTCCAGCCTGGGTGACACAGTTAGACCTGTTGAGGTCTAACTCAACAACAAAGACAGGCTGACCCTGTCTCAACAACAACAACAACAACAACAACAACAAAGAGAAATGAGGCCACCTGTAATCCCAGTGGTTTTGGAGGCTGAGGTGGGAGGACTGCTTGGGCCCAGGAGGTCACAGCTGCAGTGACCAATGATTGGGCCACTACACTCCAGCCTTGGTGACAGAGCAAGACCCCATTTCTAAAGAATTTTTTTTTAAAAAGAAAAAGTGCTTCATAGCCAGATGCATTTAGTGACTGCTTTATAGGATGGTGCAGAAGAGAACCCTCCCCCCAACATTCTGATGCTCAAAAATGTGATGGGGAACACCCCATTAAGGAGGAATAAACACGTACTCAGAAGTGGGAAGAAGAATAGGCAGATGGAGACCAGCTAGCACTCAGACAGCCATCTCCATCTTGTGATGGGGCTGCCTGTCACAACCTGCACCCCCACATCTGCAATGGCAGCTGGACTAGATTATTCCTATAACCCTGAGAAGGTGTTGACACCTAACTAAAGCCATCCTCCTTGTAAGCCTTCACAACACATGAAATTACATGCTCTATTTTGAGTTCTTTGAAGTTTTCATTTGCTCTATGGGGCTTAGCTTAAATTTAGGTTTTAAAGCAAGACTCTTGCAAAGAAATGCCTGAGGCCCAAGCTGGAAGTTGCTTTAACCACCACAGCTTTGCTGAGAACCTACAAGAAACCAGATATCATTTGCAGGACGGGGGGGAAAAAAACTATGAACAATGAGACAGTCTCTGTCCTCAAAAAACTTGCACCCCTAACATCGTGAAGTCAGGAAGTCTTCTCCGTTCTATCCACACTGCATCCCCTAGTTCTTCAGGGGAATTCTAGAAGGCTTCTTGGGAAGCAGGGAAAACTATTATTCCCTTGACCCTTGCCTATCCTGTAGCTCTTCCCAGGGGCCTCTGAGAGGCTAAGGAGCTGTCTGTTTAGAGTCCTCTCCCCATCCCCCCTTTCTGCTTGGCTGGCATGGGGTGGGCTGGGGAGAAGAGGCTGCACGACTAGCAAAAAAGAACAAAATTATAAGACTGGGATTTAGCAAGAGTAGACGCACACATACCCCAACCCCTGGGGGAGCTGAGGTGAGGCTAAATGAGCTTTATTTCAGGAGAGGGGCTGTCCTACAACAGCGCTGTAGTGGCCAAGAGAAAACCTGCAGCCTTTTATGCACTTGACCTGAAGACGCCCAGTCTATGTGCTGCCCACATCACCTGTAAGAGCTAGTGACTGAACATCCAGCCCTGTCCAAGATGGCAGGTCAGAGAGTCAACATTTTAACCACCTTATTTTTCTTCCTGAAGGAGATGCTAATTGTTCCAGTAAGAGTTATATTTAAAAGCTGAATTTGCTGTGCCAACATTGCTCCAAGTATTTCCCCGATGGATGCTTTACCTTGTAAAGGTATGGTTAACTACATGCATTATTTCCAGGTATAAAAAGTGGTCTCCTACTCTCCCCGTGCTACCACAGAAGGGCCTGTATCTGGTATTGAAAATATTGTTTACAGAAGAAAGATTCCACTTCTAGGTTGTTCCAATGTACTCATTCTTCCCTGCATAAACCTACTCCACCTCTATTTATGCTATTCAGGAAGTAAATGTGCAAACAGTATCAATAAAAAAGCAGCTGAAGGCGCACATTCTTTGACTCTAATTAAGTTGGGCTGCCTGATTCACAGCTGTTCCTTCTACTGAAAATGTTTTTTGTAACAAACAATGGAGTTTAAGAGGTATTTTGTTCTGTTTCCACACTTTACAATTTACAGCAACTTCGCGCTTAATTGTTAGGCTGCTTTTCACATCCTAATGCTGGGATGGAGGTGTGAAAGGTTTTCCTGGACCCATTTCATAAATACAGATGTTGAGGCATAGAGATAGTACTTTACTCAAGGTCACTCAGGTACTAACGGAACCAGGACTAGGAAAAATAAATCGACTATGGTTCATACATTGTTTGAGAAGAACAAAATCAGCATGTTACCTCCACACATTTCAGTCAAGGCTACATTGAGCCTGATAATTTTTTTTTGGATAATGCTGCTCTGATAACCAAGGGGCTATATTTTCTATTGTTTCTGCAGCTGTACACAATGAATAATTGAGCCTTGATCTTCCTGTGGATAAAATTCGGGCAATGTTTTCCTGGGTAGAAAGAGAACATCCTTCCTGGCCATTATAACAGTAGAGACTTTGTTTCTAGTCCTGGGTATTCACATGTGGATACTGGGCTGCCCTCTTCCTTCTGTATGTACTAACCTCTTCTTCCTTCAGCACCATTCTTATGAAATTAGGTAGTGTGGGCATGTCTTAATTTAATTCCACTGACTCTAAAATAGGCGGCCAATCTTGTCACAGTCCATCAAGTCCTTTATTAAGAGAAAAAGACAAATGCAACATGGATTTACTGCCATCAGAGATACCTGTTGACTAAGAGGTAATTTTTCATCACCACTTTATAAGCATCCATTTTGGTTATTTAACTTCAGGGACAAAGGAAGAGGCTATCAGAGGCAGAGGATGAGGTAGCTGGTATCACCATTTCTTCTCTACAAACTCTTCCTGCAAAGATGCCACACTATCATCCACTCGCCCTGGTAAGGCAGGTTCACAGGACAGAAGAAAAAGAATGCATCCCATGCTACTTGTATTCGCACAAGTATTTTAGTGAGTTTCTCCTTTCTGTTGCAAATGTGAATATGGGAAGAAAACTGAGAGAGAAAAAAGTTAAGTGCACCTCATTGATAAATTCTCTGTTTCTATTCTCTTAAAGCTTTAATTTGCCTCTGAATACCTGAAACACAACCCTGTAATCTTTCTTGTTTCTTCTTGGCATAATCAGAAGATCCCTAAGAGGCTCCTGTTAGACTAAAGGATCAAGAGGGCAGGGCCTGTTCTCTCCAATGTGGCAGCTTCTAGCCCCATGTAAGTATTAAACACTTGAAGTACAGCTAGTCTGAGCTGCAGTGTTCTGTAAGCATAAAATACACACCAGTTAGTAAAGACTTAGTATAAAATAAAGGACATAGCATAATTCATTAATATTTTTGTACATTGGGCTGGATGTGGTGGTTCTTGCCTGTAATCCCAGCACTTTGAGAGGCCGAGGCAGGCGGATCACTTGAGGTCAGGAGTTCAAGACCAGCCTGGCCAAAATGGCAAAACTCCATCCCTACTAAAAATCCAAAAATAAATAAATAAATAAATTAGCTAGGTATGGTGGCACACACCTGTAATCCCAGCTATTCAGGAGACCGAGGCCAGAGAATTGCTTGAACTTGGGAGGCAGAGGTCGTGCCACTGCACTCCAGCCTGAGCGAGAGAGCGAGACTCCATCTCAAAAAAAAAAAAAATTTTTTTTGTACATTGATTATATATGAAAATGGCATTTGGGATATACTAGGTTAAATAAAATACATTAAAATTATTTTACCCATTTTTCTACTTTTTTAATGTGGGTCGTAGAAAAGGTCAAATCATACATGTGGCTCCTGTTATATTTCTATATAGAAGACAGCCCCAGTAGAGACCATATTGTCAGTTCTCATATAAGGCAGCTGCTATGGCCTGAATGTGTGCCCAGAATTCATATGTTGAAACTTCATCACCAGTGTGATAGCATTAAGATGTGGATCCTTTAGGAGGTAATTAAGTCACGAGGCCAAAGCTCTCATTAATGGGCTTAGTGACTTTACAAAAGGGCTGGAGGGAACTAGCTAGGGCCTTATTGACCTTCCTTCCATCACTTCCACCAGTGGAGGATGCAGTGACAAGGTGCCATCTTGGGAGAAGCAGATACTGGACTGGATGAGAAACCAAACCCACCAGCACCTTGATCTTGGACATTCAGCCTCCAGAACTACAAGAAATACATTTCTGTTCTTTTAAGTTAGCCAGTCTCAGGTACTTTGTTATAGCAGCACAAGAGGCTAAGACAGCTGTGTGCCAAGGGATGCACAACAAATTCTCTGACATTCTCAGTCAAAGTACACCATTACTTCACTTACATGACAACTCACTTCTTTCCCCCTGCAAAATCCCCTAGGAATTGCAGGGGACAAGGTAAGGGTTGACACATTGGGGCTGTATTTGGGGCGACAAGAAAACACAAAGAACAATAATATGGAAGTCGCCTACGTGTATGAGACACAAGAACACTGAAGTTCCTCCATCTGCTATTCTGCTACACATGACACAGAAGTTGTGTGGACAGTAAGTGCTAGGGGTATTCGGAGGAAAAGTTACCACGATTTGGGTGACCAAGAAATCTGCAGAGAAAAGAGAAGCTCTGGGTTCATCTTTGAAGACCGGGTAGACTTTAAAAGGGTAAAATAATGAGTGGGGGAAAAAAGGAATTAGAAAACTATTCTAGAGAGAGAGGATTAGCGAAAGTATGACTTTGAGAAAGGGGCTTTATTTGAGAAGAGGGCCCCCTCTCCACCCAGTCCCTTGAGCTCAGCTCTGTCCAGAACACAGGCTATGTGGAATATGTTCCTTATCCCTCAGGGGACACATGTTTGCTTCTCCCTCAGCAGACTGACATTGATTTGAGATACACAGACACCCCACTGAGTGAAGTTCTGAGGCGGAGAAGTCAAAGTCTCTGGCAGCACTCCCTGCCTGGCCCCCACCTACACAAAAAGCTCTGTGAGTGTGCAAAGGGGCACAAATGTCCCTTCAATTCTCTTCCTCCACACTTAAACCATATTGCTCCTCCCGTCTCCTTGACTGCGCCTGACAAGCTCTTCTTTGTTCTTTGTCAATATGCAGCCTGGGAGACACATCAGGAATAAGAAAATAATACTTGGTCTACTGCTGTCTATCAGTTTCCCAAAACCAACACATACACACACACACACACACACACACACACACACACACACACACACGCACGCACCAGGAATAAGAAAATAACAGTCTACTTCTATCAGTTTCCCAAAGCCAACACACACACACACACAAAGGTCTACACCACACACATGAGTTTATTTTATAACCTGACTTAGCCACAAGACTTCTGAGCATCCCCCTTCTGAGCATAATCTCAGTTTGCTGAACCTTTTTAAATTCAACCTTGAATCTGTCTTGTTGGTATGTTTCGGAATGTAGGCAGTTCTGATGCATAAAAAGCCTACTTAAATCTATTTGCGCAGAACACACTGTCAGGGGTTGAGGGGCTCCATTTCCACAGAGGTCCTTTAAAATCCCTATTTCACAATGTCATCAGCACAGAGCAGCTGCTAGACAAACTATCTCACTGAAATAGAAGGGTGAGGAGCATCCGGTCCTATGTATTCAAAACTGTGAGAGGAATGGCACGTGTTCCCCCGAACGTCTGTAACAGAGGATATGTGGAATTCAGCCATTTCCACCATATAACACCTTGCTGCCAAGCACAGCCAGCTGGTCTGTGTTCCCCAAAGCGATCCATGCAATTGAGAATGAAAATCGTCAGCGATCAGCAAGATCCAGTCAAAAGCTATCCAACAGAATCAGTGTCCCTCACAAAGGCTCTCTCGGCCAAAGCACAGGGACAAGGAACCTAAGCCAGAACTTCTGAGATCACAGCGCTCACTCAGGCAAAGCAAGCTAGCACCCACTCTGCACAGGCCCCATGCAAGGCAGTGGGGTACAGAGAGTGAGAATGTCTTCCTCAGGAAGCTCCCTGCCTGCTAAGAGAGGACAACATGGTTGGGTGCAGTGGCCCAGGCCTGGAATCCCAGCACTTTAGGAGGCCAAGGCAGGCAGATAACCTGAGGTTGGGAGTTCAAGACCAGCCTGACCAACATGGAGAAACCCTGTCTCTATAAAGAAAATAAATAAATAAAATTGAAAATAAAAATTAAAAAATAAAGATAGGGCAACACATGGAGAAAGTTACCATAAAGTATACTGTGCATAGTAGAAGCAGACCAGGGACCTGAGGTGTAACTGAGGAGAGAATGATCAATCACAGGGTGGCAGGGGGCAGTGTTAACGGAGTGAGCATGGGCTCCTGGGCCAAGCTCAAGAGGTGCCCTTCCATGATCCTGCAGGGAAAATAAAGCCAATGAAGATTGAGAGCAGGGAAAGGACTGACCAAATACCTCCTGGTTTCTCCCAGATGGTACAATAAGCCCCAAGTATGAACTAGATACAGAAAATTAATGTTCTTCCTCTCAGAGATATCTAGGAAGCGGCACCTAGTGCAGCTATGTCACTTAATAAAGGAAATATGTTCTGAGAAGTATGTCATTAGGTGATCCTGTCATTGCACAAACATCATAGAGTGCATTTACGCAAACCTAGATGGTACAGCCTCTACACACCTAGGACATATGGCCTATTGCTCCTAGGCTACACACCCATAAATCATGTGACTGCACTCAGTACTGTAGGCAACTGTAGTATGATGGTAAGTATTTCTGTATCTAAACATAAAAAGAGGGCTGGGCAGAGTGGCTCACGCCTGTAATCCCAACACTTTGGAAGGCCCAGGTGGGCGGATCACTTGATGACAGGAATTGTGTCCCTGTCCTTGAGGACACGAAATGTGAAGGCCTAGGACATTACTGTACACTACTGTAGACTTTATAATAAACACTCTACACTTTGGATATGCTAAATTATTTATTTACTTCTTTATTTTTGGGGCAGAGTCTCGCTCTGTCTCCCAGGCTGAAGTGCAGTGGAATGATCTTGGCTCACTGCAACCTCCGCCTACCGGGTTCAAGTGATTCTCCTTCCTCAGCCTCCCAAGTAGCTGGGATTACAGGTGTGCACTAGAACAGCTGGCTAATTTTTGTGTTTTTAGTAGAGACTAGGGTTTTGCCATGTTGGCCAGGCTGGTCTCAAACTCTTGGCCTCAGGTGATCCACCCACCTCGGCCTCCCAAAGTACTGGGATTACAGGTGTGACCCACCACACCATTGCACTCTAGCCTGGACGACAAGAGCAAAAATTTGTCTCAAAAAAAGAAAAAAAGATTCTTTCTTCAATAATAAATTAATCTTAGCTTACTGTAACTTTTTTACTTTAAAAACTTTTGAATTTTAACTTTTTGACTCATTAGCTTAACACAAATACATTTTACAGTTGTACAAAAATATTTTTTCCTTGATGTCCTTATTCTATAAGCTTTTTTATTTTTAGCTTTTTCATTTTTTTTTTTTTTACTTTTAAAGTTTTTTGCTATAAATTAAGACACAATACACACTTTAGCTAGATCCTATATGAGTCAGGATCATCAATGTCACCATCTTCCACCCCCACATCTTGTCCCACTGAAAGGTCTGCATGGGCAGTATCATGCTGGGAGCTGTTATCTCCTATGATAACAATGCCTTCTTCTCCAATGCCTCCTGAAGGGCCTGCCTGGGGCTATCTTACAATTTGCTATTTCTTTTTCTTTTTTGTAATAAGAGAAAATGTACCCTAAAATAACTATTAAAAACATAGTAAATACATAAAGCAGTAACAATTATTATGACTATGAAGTATTACATACTGTACATATTTGTACGTGCTATACTTTCATGTGACTGGCAACACAGTAGGTTTATACCAGCATCACCACAAACATGTGAGTAATGCCTTGATTGCACTAGGATGTTACAACAACCATGACATCACTTGGCAATGATAATTTCAGCCCCATTATAATCTTATAGGGCATAAGATTCATATATTCAGTCTGTCATTGATTGAAATATTGTTACATGGAACTTACCTATTACCAAAACATGCTCAAGAAAGTGTAAAGCACTTTATTCAACTGCAGGCTGTAATGTTTTGTTTTGTTTTGATTTGAGACAGGTTATCACTCTATCACACAGGATGGAGTATAGTGGTGTGATCACAGCTCACTGCAGCCTCTACCTCCCAGGCTCAGGTGATCCTCTTGCCTCAGCCTTCCAAGTAGCTGAGACTATAGGCATGTACCACCACATCTGGCTAATTGTTTTTGTATTCTGTGTAGAGGCAGGGTTTCATCATGTTGCCCAGGCTGGTCTCAAACTTCTGGGCTCATGTAATCTGCCCACCTTGGCCTCCCAAAGTGCTGGGATTACAGCCACCACATCCGGCCTATAACATTTTCATGGATCATAAAATCAACACAGTGGATCATGACCAGCACTTTCTCAGGAAATGAATTAGAACAGAATAGAACAGTAAACATCAGGGTGTGTTGCTTATAGCAGAGGTTAAGTGTTGCTCGGTGAATCTTTAGTTAGACACACCCACCCACTTATTATGTACATCACACAGTTATCTGGGTCATGATATAAAACTGTTTTACTTCAGGTCATAAGGTTTTAGTCATTTGCTGAAAGTGTATGTCACAGCTAATGAATTAGTAATAAATTAGTAACAGAAGATCTCTAATGGGCCCCTACCACAGTTACATAAATTGATGCGTGTTTCTGCAGTAGATTTGGTCTCCTAAACTCCAGTAAAAGTCCTGACTCCCAGAACTCATATAGTGCCTCTATATCCTGCTTCCCAGCCCTTCTTACACACACCCCAAGCCTACTCATTCCTTCCAATGAGCCTCTGAACTCCTGACCCATTGTCATTCTCCTATATCGTCACTTTTTGTTTACACTTTCTCCACCTACTTGTCTAATGAAAAGCTGGCTTTTGCTTCAAAATCCCACCCCTCATAAACCCACTCCAGGGGTGGTTGTTTCCCAACTTTCCTTGACTCTCAGGACAAAGAGAGGAAAGTCATCACTTTCCTAAATAAACTGTTGTCCCAGGCCACATCCTGTCCATCACCTCACTTCTCAGGGCCTCACTCTTCCATCTCACCCCCTAACCTTGTCATTCATCTCTTGACCTCCAAGACTTTTCCTTTCTTGCCACATTTGCTGCATTCCACCCAGGCCCGCCTGTGCTGGGTGGCTTCAGGAAGAAGGTGGATGACCTTGGTAACACCCAAAGGCACAGCTCAGAGAATTCCTTCTGTATGTGAGGGTTTTACCTCCACTACACTCTAACCACAAGCAAGCACCACACCCTGCACATTATCACTAGCTGGAAATACTCCACCTATAAGATCAAGGCTTCCAAATCTCGGACTATAGCCTTTCTATTTACTCACTTCTCCACTTCCTTATTCTTATAGATCCTGCCCTTTATCCTCAATATAGGTGGTTCCTTGACTTCTCCCCACTCCATCTTTCCCATCGCTTCATAGGCTCCTTAGCCAGATGGGACCTCAAGAACCCAATTTCAGCAATACTCCCATGAACACCCTGGGGTCCCCATTTCCTACATAGAGGCCAAAGGAAATCTTCCCTTTTGCCATTTGATGTTTTGCTGAAAAATCAACTCACAAAAGCCAATCAATTGGAGAAAAGGCATACAAGTTTTATTAACATGTACACAAGTAGAATGACAGTGTTTACCTACCCCTCAAATGATTCAGGAGCTTAACTAACCCCAGCAAAACAGGCTATGGGAGGGGGGCAGAAAAGGAATTCTGTTGGAATTACCAAGGAAAATAGATGGGGAACACAGATTAACCAGTAAAAGGGTCTGTTCAGGTGTGGCCATATCCCTGGTCTTACTGGGAAGGGAAGGAAAAACAATTCTTCCCCCTGGTGGGTCTGGATCTTTGGTAAACAAAGGCTTTGAAAGAGAAGGTGGGTTGGGAGAGTATCAGAGATACCTAGAGGCTTTTTCAGTTTGGAATGTCAAAATGCCATATATTGGGGTATCAGTTTCTGAGCCCCAACACCTATCATTTGCTCAGAGCCAACAGTTCAATCCCTAGGCATAGTTACCCCATTCTTTTATCTCATCTTGTTGGAGAAGTTCTCATGAAAATGTTCATTGGCTCTGAAAAGAACATTTATAACTCTTTTGCATCTTCAAAACTACTCAGGCTTTCTTATCCAACCCCGGCTGATGTACTATTGCTTTTTCATACCTCCACCCTCCTCACCTCAGCAGAAGGTGACTCTTAGTATCCCTCCTCTCTCCCCTCTCATCCCAGAGAAAGGGGTATCCTCCATTCCTTTTTCCTAAGCTGGGGTGGGAAGGCTGAGAGCGGAGACAGCATCAGCCATAGATGCTATCTCAAACATCAGTGTGCATAAAAGTGTACTTGAGTGCTTTGTTAAAAGGCACACCTCATGGTGCAGTGGCTCATGCCTGTAATCCCAGCACTTTGGGAGGCCCAGGCAGGTGGATTACCTGAGGTCAGGAGTTCAAGACCAGCCTGGCCAACATGGTGAAACCCCATCTCTACTAAAAACACAAAATTAGCCAGATGTGGTGTTGCATGCCTGTGATTCCAGCTACTCAGGAGGCTGAGGCAGGAGAATTGCTTGAACCTGGGAGGCGGAGGTTGCAGTGAGCCAAGATCGCGCCATTGCACTCCAGCCTGGGCAACAAGAGCAAAACTCCATCTCAAAAGAAAAAAAAAAAAGAGAGAGATCAAGAAAAAGCTAGCCTAGAGTGAGAAGGAGAGAGAAAGAGAAAGACAAAGAACAGAAGGTAAACACAAGATAAATTCTTCCCAGAACAAACTATAGTAGTGCCAGTAATACCAGTTAAATAGAAACAATTCACAGGAAAAAGAAAAGAAAGGAAAAGAGAATAATATATAGCCAATGGATGGCTATACTGTGCTAATTCCACCAAAGTTTAAGTGAGAATTTATTGATCAAGAACTAGAACTAGCACATATAGAACCTAAACACCAAGACCATGTTTTGAACTTACAAGGAAGACATGATCAAAACACACTAATAAATAAAGAAATGGGACAGTTTGCTGTAATTTTTAAGCACAGACTTTGAAGTCAGAAAGACCTAGGTTGTGACATTGAACAAATTACTTAACTTTTTCCAAGGCTTGGTTTTTCCATCTATCAAATGGGGATAATGCTCCTTCCCACAGGGTGGTTGTGAGAATTGATACCATGTGGGTTGAATGCTTACAGCACTGTGCCTGCTGAGTAGACACCCGTGTAATAATCCGCATGAATAAAGTACATTTGCAACCATGGAAAATTTCAAACCTTTCCCAGGTTTCCAACTTTGAAGATCCTGAGAAACAAATATAAACAAATATAAACTTTGGAATCAAATATCAGTTGCTCAACCTGTCTTTGGCTGGAGATGATTAACACCAATTATTTGTATTTTAAAATACCAGCACTCTAAAAAGTTACACTTTCATCTGTCAGAACATACCTGATTGGCACCTGTCCAACATACATCCAAACTAGAACACACAATGTGTAAAACTAAAACCAAAAAACTTTTTCTACCTACTATATGCCCAAGCCTAGGCTTGGCTGATAGAGAACATGAAATGTGTCCTGTTGAGTCAGATAAGCAATGCCTTGATTTGCCGCAAGGCATCTGACCTCCCAGTGTCCTTTGCTGCCCAAATCCAGACGCCTGCCAAATCCTGTAGCTTTTTCCTTTATTTCCTTAATAAGTGTCCTTCCATTCTAGCTCCACAGCATAATACCTGGTCACCACCAGCTGGCCCTCAGCACCTCCCTGAGGCCCCAACTACCAACTACAAGTACTCCCTTCTGGCAGGAGATCACCCTGTTAAGACCACCTCTCCAACTCTGCCGAGCTGCCCTGGACAAGTCTGGGCTCCTTGCAAATTACCCTCTCCCTGACACTGGGATGTGCCAGACCCTGATCTCTGCCTGCTGGCACAGGGCTCCTGGGACAGGCTGATTGGAAAGCAGCCCCAAGCAGGCTCTACCCTCACCCACGTGCCAGACTTGCAAGGGGTTCCCTGCTCTCAGCTCACTGAACCCTTTTCCCCACCAGCTGCTGCATGGAACAACCAAGCACTTCATCTTGCTCCCCATGGACAGAGGTTAGGTCAGAGCCAGGGAGAGAACAAGGGAGAGAAGGGGGAAATATAGAGTTACAGTGGAAACATGAAAACTATTTATGTTTTGAAAATGCAATTAAGACTTATTTAAAATTCCATTATTATTTTGTGTAGGGCAACAAAGAAAAGTATTTCCCTGGAAATTCCAACTTCTTATTAGCGTTGCTTATCCATGTCCTAGGAATAAGGACAGTGAGGTCCAAGCATGCAGAGGAAATCCATTGGATTCTCTAAAGTATTCCCAAGTCAGAAGATTCTTTTTTTTTTTCTTTAATCATAAATATTCAGTGTTAAGCAACTCATGGCTTTCACTTGCTTAAACATTTGAAGGACTTCTCCTTTCAAATCTGATTCTCTAACTCACCACCAAGTAAGGCCAGAGCTTGAAACCTGATTTAATCAACAAGGTGTCCTTTTGGTATCTGAGCTGTAAACAGTGACACAAAAGGAATCACATCTGTGTTTTGTTTTTTTCCCAGGGCACATACAAAACTGTCCCAGACTCACCAATACAACAAATAGCTTGGCTCACATAAAGAGCCCTTAGAAAATAATATTTCTAAACAAGCCCAGCATCAAGGGAAGGTGTTTTTTTTCCTTTCTTTCTTTCTTTTTTTTTTTTTTTGCTTTTTGTTTTTTTCCCAGGGCACATACAAAACTGTCCCAGACTCACCAATACAACAAATAGCTTGGCTCACATAAAGAGCCCTTAGAAAATAATATTTCTAAACAAGCCCAGCATCAAGGGAAGGTGTTTTTTTTCCTTTCTTTCTTTCTTTTTTTTTTTTTTTTGCTTAGCTTATTTTCAGAGGTAGGACAGAAAAAGGAAGCACAGCAAAAGATTTCTGTGCATTTTCTCTTCCTTAAAAAAGGAATATAATATTACAGAAACTTTCCTTTGGAGATACAATAGCAGTCCCATTGATAACTATGAACTCAAGCTGCAATTTGCAAACTCCCTCTCCATTCCTTGCCAAGATTCCCTCTCCTCTTTCTGACCTTCACAATGGCTCTGGTTGGATTAAGTTCCTCAACCTAGAGTTTATCCAAAAAGGACTCTCCACCTTATATTTTTACATAGTTGTCCTAAAAACTAAAAGACTGAATTTCTTAAAACAGATTCATTTTCATTATTTGAATAAATTTTAGGTAGATTAATATAAAATCTACTCAGCAGTACTAATTCTTTTGGAAAAGTTACTCCTTTAATTTAATTAAAATAGTGGGATTTCTGGCATCAGAGAGAACCTTTCAAAGCCCATATGAGTAGCAGACTTGTCTGTGCAGACTTATTTCAGCAAAAGCCCCACAGCAAAAAGCTATAAAGTTAGCTTTGAGGGCCTACTTGAAAAGGAAACTTTAAAGTCCATTTAGTATTATTTTAAATGACAAAGAAATGAAAAGGCTTAGTTTAAAACAGCTCACAATTCAAAAAAATTAATGCAGTTTCCAGGCATGGTGGCAAGCACCTGTAGTCTCAGCTACTTGGGAGGTTGAAGCTGGAGGATTGCTTAAGCCTAAGAGTTTGAATCCAGCCTACACAACCAGCAAGACCCTTAAAATAAAAAACAAACAAACAAAAACAACAAAAAACACTCAAAAGAGCAATAAGCTTAGTACCATAAGCATTCAGATCAGGAATGATCCAATTCCTGATTTTCTGATAGTAACAAAAATAATTTTCTCCTCAAATTCCCTTTCTGGGGTCAATTTCAGAAGCCTATGGACACACTCTGAGAAAGGCAGCTTCTAAGGTGGTTCCCAGTCATCCCCATCCCTCTGAATTCATCCCCTTGTGGAAAACTCCTCCCCTTGAGTGTGGCCTGGATTTAGTAACTTGATTCTAAAGAACAGGATACAGCAAAAATGATGGGTGTCACTGCTGACAATAGGTTACAAAAAGACTGTAGCTTCCCTCTTGTTCTCTCAATTGCCTACTCTGATGGAAGCCAGTTGCCATGTGTAAGCTGACAGTTGCCATGCGTTAAGTTGCCATGTGTAAGAGGCCCAAGTAGTGAGCAACTGAGGGTCTGGCCAACAGCAGCAAGGAACTGAGATCTCCTGTCCAAAAACCCATCAGAAACTGAATCCTGCCAATGTCTCTGGGTGGCTTGAAAGTGGGTGTGTCCCACATGAACTGTGAGATGACAGTTCCCTGCAGCTTTGTGAGACCCAAAACCAGACGACCCAGGTAGGCAATGCCAAATTTCTGACCCGCAAAAATTCTGAGATATATGTTTATTGTCTTAAGCTGCTAAGTTTTAGAATAACTTGTTATATAGTCTTAGGTAACTAATACATATACAAAACATCCTTTGCATCCCAACAGAACTGATTCACTCTCCACATCATCTGAATCCTTCAGCCTGTAGGGTGAAGTAATTTGGGTGGAAAGTCAGATTACTTCTTTTTGATCCTAAAAATAAGCCTATTTAATATTTTGTTCATTGCCATTAATATTAGTTTTCTGAGGCCAGGATCAGTGGCTCATGCCTGTAATCCCAGCACTTTTGGAGGCCAATGTGGGCAGATCACTTGAGGCCAGCCTAGCCAACATGGTGAGACCCCATCTCTATAAAAATTAGCCGGGTGTGGTGGCACAATCCTGTAATCCCAGCTACTTGGGAGGCTGAGGCAGGAAAAAGAATCACTTGAACAGGAGGTAGAGGTTGTGGTGAGCCGAGACCACATCACTGCACTCCAACTTGGGTGACAGAGTGGTACTCTGTCTCAAAAAAAAAAAATTAGTTTTCTGAGACTTAATCAACACCTATATGTAAAGACTTCATGATTTTACAAAGTCTGAGCTGTAGTTTCAGCCCAAAATCTTCCTAATACACAGGCTTCCTCTGTATTAGGAGGAATAGAGTATTCCTCTGTATTAGGGTATAGAGTATTGCTTATTCATTCATTGAGCAATACTCTATGCCCTTTCCTGGATATTTTCTAGTTCATTGTGGTATCATGGCTTATTAAGCTGTCTGGAATTTCCAACTTCATAACCTATTGGGTCATAAACCTATCAGGAAGGACTTGCATCATCTAACTGCAATATAGAATTTTCCATTGAAACAAAGATTACCTCTAGGCTGGCAGTCTGTCTACCATGAGTCTAATTCATAGCCTTCTTGTTACCTCCAACATCCAAAATGTACAGAAAACAGAGCATAACCAATCTTCATTAGTAGCGAATGATACTGATCCAACATTGGGCATTAAGTTATTCATTCAAAAATGCAATAGATATGATGTCAAAAGGCCTTCTAATTGGTGAGTTTGACCTGGATGTGGAAGTCAGAGAAGGACTCCCTGAAAAAGTGAGCTGCAATCTGAAGAGGAAGCAAATGTGACTAGAAAAAGAGGAACAGGAAAAGGGAACAGCACATGCCGAGGTCCTCTGCAGGAGGGAACAGGGGAATAGAAACAGATCAACGTGGTTGAAGCATAGAGCAGTGCGGCACACTGTAAAACTAAAGAGGCTGAACTGGACTATGCAGAGCGTAAGAGTCCCTGTAAAGGAGTTTGCTCAGAGTTTTGCAAAGATTTATCTGACTATAAGACATGTAAAGGATTGAAGGAGGCAAGAGAGGCATGAAGAAACCAGTTAAAGGTCACTGCAGTAGTCTCGCAAGAGATGCCGGAATCCTTTGGTGGGCTAGCAGTGGTGGGATAGAGAGGTGAACATATGAGAGCTGTTTAGGAGGATGATGGCTGGATATGAAGATGATACACATACACAGAAAGATTAACAGAGCAAACACCATTGAAGAAAAATAACTTTAAACTCTTGAGTAAAAGTCCAATCAAATGGTGAGCTTTTCCCAGCACAGCATTATTCAGATGCCTGAACTCCATCTCCCAAAACAACCCGCCTAAGCTTGTTTACACACAGGATGCTCAATAAATATCTGTAAAACAAACGTATATAGACACCTCATGTATCTTAGGGGTGCCTTCTGTATGCAATGTATCTGCTAATATCAACTGATCTTATGTAACAGCTTCCTAAGGGCCTCTCCAAGCCAGTGTAAGGAAATTATCTTTAAAAGTTTTATTGAGATACAACTTATATACCATACAATTCTCCCTTTTAAAGTATACAACTCAGTGGTTTTTAGTATACTCAGAGTTGTGTAATCATCACCACAATCAATTTAGAATATTTTTATCAGCCCAAAAAGAAATCCCATACCCAGTGGCAGTTATCCAGCATTCTCTTCTTCCCCTAGGCCCTAGCAATCACTAATCTACTTTGTCTCTATGGATTTGCCTGTTCTGGACATTTCATATAATATGTGGCCTTTTGTGTCTAGCTTCTTTCACTCAACATGTTTTTAAGGTTCATCCATATCGAAGTATGTATCAGTACTTCATTCTCTTTTATAGCTGAAAAATATTTCATTGTATGAATACATCACCATTTTCAGTGGGTAGACATTTGGATTGTCTCTGCGTTTTGCCATTATAAATAATGATTCTGCAAACATTTGAGTGTAAGTTTTTGTGTGGGCATAGATTTTCAATTTTCATACATATATACCTGGGAGGAGAATTTCAGGGTCATATGGCAACTCTATGTTTAACCTTTTAAAGAGCTGCTAGACTATTTTCTAAAGTACCTGTACCATTTTACAATCTGTCCAGCAATGTATGAGTTTTGATTTCTCTACATCTTCGCTAACATTTGTTATCGTCTTCTTTGATTATGGCTACCCTGGTGGGTATGAAGTAATATCTCATTGTGGTTTTGATTTGTATTTCCTTAATGACTAATGATGTTGACTATCTTGTCACATGCTCATTGATCATTTGTGTATCTTCTTTGGAGAAATGTATTCAGAACTTTTCCCCATTTTAAAATTAGGCTATTAACTTTTTATGCAGAATTTAAGAGTTTTTTTTTTTTTTTTTTTTTT
>NW_016107365.1:6053363-6054950 GCF_001604975.1 Cebus imitator | reverse complement strand
TTTTTTGGAGACAGTCTTGCTCTGTCACTCAGGCTAGAGTAGAGTGGAGTGCGATCTCAGCTCACTGCAACCTCCACCTCCTAGGCTCAAGCAATTCTCCCACCTCAGTCTCCAGAGTAGCTGGAACTATAGGCATGTGCCACCACATCCAGCTAATTTTTCTATTTTTTTTTTTGTACAGATGGGGTTTCACCATGTTTCCCAGGCTGGTCTTGAAGTCCTGGGCTCAAGGGATCTGCTAGCCTCAGCCTCCCAAAATTCTGGGATTACAGGTGAGAGCCACCTCACCTGACTAAGAACTCTTTATATATTCTGAATACATATATCCTTTATCAGATACATGATTTATTTTTTCACTTTCTTGATGACATCTCTTGACTCAAAAAAGGTCTCAGTTTTTATGATGTCCAATTTATCTGTTTTGCTTTTATTGTTCGTGCTTTGGTGTCATAGCTCAGAAACCAACACCTAGCACCCAAGGTCACGAAGATTTACTCCTGTTTTCTTCTGAGAGATTTACAGTTGTGGCTCTCACATTTAGGTTAATAATCCATTTTAAGAAAATGCCTGTATATGGTGTGAGGTAGAGGTCCAAATGCATTTTTATGCATGTAGACATTCAGTAGTCTCAGCATCCTTTGTTGAAAAGGGCATCTTCTCCAACTCCCAGTGAATTGCCTTTATTCTGCTGATGAAAATCAATTTACCAGAAAGGTTAGGGTTTATTTCTAGACTCTCAAATCTACTCTATTGATCTATATGTATATCCTTATGCCAGAATCACACCATCTCAATTATTGTGGCTTTGCAAGTACTTTTTGAAATTGAGAAATGAGTCCTCCAACTTTGTGTTTCTTTTTTAAGACATTTTTGACTATTCTGCATTCCTTACATTTACATATAAACCTTATTTTTTTTCTTGTTTTTGAGATAAGGTCTTGCACTGTCACCCAGGCTACAGTGCAGTGGTGTGATCATAATTCACTGCATCCTCAGCCTCCTTGGTGATCTTCACACCTCAGCCTCCAGAGAAGCTAGGTCTAGTGGCATATGCCACCACATCTAGCTAATTAAAAAACATTTTTTTTTGCAGAGATAGGGTTTCGTTACATTACCCAGGCTGGCTTCAAACTTCTGGCCTCAAGCAATCCTCCAGTCTTAACCTCCCAAAGTGCTGGAAGACAATCATGAGCCACCACTCCTGGCCTCCATACAAATTATTCCATTTGAAAAAAAGGCAGATGGGATATTTCTAGAGAAACTGAATCTATAGATCAATTTAGGATCATTGTTTTCTTAATGCTGTTTTCGAATCCATGAACACGAGATATCTTTCTATCTATTTAAAGGTTTAAAAATTTTCAACAATGTGTTATAGTTTTCAGTGTTCAAGTCTTGTACTTGTTTTGTTAATTTTAATCCTAAGAATTTTATTGTTTTTAATGCTATCGTATATTCAATCGCTTTCTTCATTTCATTTTCAGATTGCTTATTACTAGTGTCAAGAAATGCAATTTTTGCACACTCCCCTAGTATCCTACACCCATGATGGACTCATTCTGGTGGGTTTTTTTTTTTTTTTTTTTT
>NW_016107365.1:6024745-6053113 GCF_001604975.1 Cebus imitator | reverse complement strand
TTTTTTTTTAAGTGTTTTCTTCTGTTCTGTTTTTTAGTAGATTCGTATGAATTTTCTATAAACCAGATAACATCCCTTAGAAATACTTTCACTTCTTCCTTTCTAATCTGGATGCCTTGTGTTTTTCTTGCCTAACTGCCTTGGCTAAAATCTCCAGTACAATGTTGAACAGAAGTGGTAAGAAAAAAACATCCTGATTCCTGCATTTCACCAGTGAGTATGGTGGTACTTGTAGGATCAACCTTTATCAGGCTGAAATTCTATTCCTGGTTTGTTGACTGTTTTAAATCAAGACAGGGGGCTGGGTTTTATCAAATGCTTCTCCTGAATATATTGAGATGATCATGTGGCGTCTTTCCTTTCTTCTATTAATATAGTCTGTGATGTTGATTTTCAGATGTTAAACTAAGCTTGCTTCCTAGGATAAATCTCACTTGATGGTATAAAATACATTTTATACGTTGCTGAATTTGCTTTGCTGGTATTTTGTTAAGGATTTTTGCATTTGTATTCATAAAAGATATTGGTCTTTAGTTTTCTTGAGATGGCTATCTGGTTTTGGTATTAGGGTAATGTAGGCCTCAGAAGAATGAATTGGAAAACGTTCTCTCTTCTCGTAATTTATGGAAGAATTTGCAAGGACTGCTATTAATTCTTCTTTAAACATTTGACAGAATGCTACTGTGAAGTTATCTGGGTTTGTGAGAAGTTTTCTGATTTCTAAGTCAATCTCTTCACTTATTATAAGTCTCATTCTGCTTTTTTATTTTTATTTTTTCAGATTTTAAAAAATATTATTGAGTCAGTTAGGAATTTGTCCATTTCCTCTAAGTTTTCATTGGCATATAACTGTTCATAGTATTCCTTCATAATCCTTTGTATTTCAGTAATGTGGATAGTGATGTTCACTCTGAATAAAGGAACTTTTAAATGGCCTGATTTATTATAGAAGATAAACTGGAATATTATAATTCTCAATTTGTAAAAATCCTAAGTTACAGGATATACAAACTAAATATCTTCCAATTCTCACCTCCAGAAAGGAAAACAGATGCAAAGAGAGAACCAATACATTTCTAATTAAAATGCAATAAAGTCATTTCAACTGAAATCAGAAACAAGAAACACTTCATAGACGAATATATACAGTACAAGCATACAATTTAGTAGAAGCTAAATATTCTAAGCCAACTCCACTCATATGAACACATATATGTGCATTATAATAAACCCAATATTACAAATTCCAAAGGTACTAATACTTTAAAAGAATCATGCAATAAGTCCTTTCAAATAATCTTTTCAAGAAAGATTAATTCACCCTTTCCTATATTTCTTGAGTTCAAGACCATGAGTTTTCTGTATACCATGCTTTCTTAAATCAGCACATCTAAATATCTAGTAGTAGCTGCATAATTTTTATATAATCCATGACCAAAAATCAGCTTCTATGAAAGCATCTGTGTCTTGGCTGGGTGCAGTGGCTCACATCTGTAATCCCAGCACTTTGGGAGGCTGAGGTGGTCTTGGGGTCAGAAGTTCGAGACCAGCCTGGCCAACATGGTGAAACCCCATCTCTACTAAAAATACAAAAATTAGCTGAGGGTAGTGGTGGGCGCCTGTAATCCCAGCTACTTGGGAGGCTGAGGGAGGAGAATTGCTCGAATCCAGGAGGAGGAGGTTGCAGTGAGTTGAGATTGCACCACTGCACTCCAGCCTGGAAGACAGACTCTGTCTCAGGAATAAAAAAAAATAAAATAAAGTATTTGTGTCTTAAAAGATTTATAAATATATATTACATCTAATATACTCTTATCAAATAAATTTATGAAAAGCCATCTTAGAGAAAAAATTGTAAATTTTTGATAATTATTTTCATGAAACTATTCCAAGGAATCTGAAATAATCATTATGCTCACTTTCTGAAACAAAATTCAACTATAGAATTTCAAAAATACTAGAGAAGATGACAAGCTTTAAAGCTACATTTATACCATTTCAATATACTGAGGAGAAAACTTTTCTTATGTTATCACCATAAACCTGAATCCATGAATAAATAGGGCAATAAGTAATATCATCTTTATCGTTTCTTTTACAGAGGGACAAATTGAACTTTCTGCAGGTTAAATGGTCTGTGAGGGGTCAAATTGCCTGTGTAAGTGCTGGAGCTGGGACCAGGAAGTTAGGAAACCAACTCCCAATCACATATCATTTTCCTCTACATGATGCCCCTTCCCACTTGTAAAAAAACGGAGGCAAAAACAGAATGTAAAGGAAGTATCAGTAAAAAAGGAAGTTTCTCTACTATCTCCTTGAACTTATTCACTGAAAGTACATTTCTTTTCTTTTCTTTTTTGAGACAAGGTCTCATTCTGCCACCCAAGCTGGAGTGCTGCAGCCCAGTCTCAGCTCACTGCAACCTCCGCCTCCCGGGCTCAAGCAAGTGATCCTCCCACCTTAGCCTCTAGAGTCGATAGGACCATTTCTTTTCAGTGCTTATGAATCAATCTCCTAATCTAACTTTTTTGCAACAATGTGACTAAAAGCGTGTTTTTAATGATCTTAGACTGACGGTGAATCCTTAGCATCCTGCAACCCAACTGACTTCACAGGCATATTAATCTTGTTAAATCTTTTAAACATGTTAAATCTTTAAAACTTGGTTTTTAGAGCCTGAAGAAAGTTACATGACACTATTAAAATATCAAACAACTCTGAGAAACCCCTTGAAAGCAATTTTGACGTCAAATTAGGGCATGTGTCACCGAATGTTCTGCAAAATACTGATTAAAAACCTCATCATTCTAGTTCTGTAGACAGCCATTTATCAGTGATCAGAGATAACACCAGTGACCATTTAACCAAGTATTTATTTCTATATAGCTAAGAGGGCTGGAACATATCTTTGTCCAGGGAACAATACTGTTGCTCTATCACGGCATAAAACATTCAATCAAAATTCCTGGTATATGAACTCTGTAGTATTTGCCCCACAAAGGACAAAGTTCTCTTGATTCCTGTCATGAAGAAAGTATTTGCACTTAGGACTCTTTATCTTCACTTTCTCCTTGGAGAACCCAACATTTATTTAATGTAAAAAGTCTAAAAGAATCAATGTGATTTTAGAGACAACATATCCTAAGTGGCCACACACCCATGGTTTAAAGAGGAGATTGCTGTCATAAACCTATTTAGGGACTGATGGACTTCAGTCTGAGAGACTACTGTCCTGCTGGGCATTTATCATCATTGGGCTGGGAGTGGGGAAAAGACCCAAGGAAGCTCTGGGGAAAAAGGAAGTTGATTTAAATCATTATTGCTCCTCTACATCCATGCCAGTGAGATGAAGAATTTGAAACAATCTGCAGTTGGCCCACTGATTTCCTGGAAGGCTCTGAGGAAAGGAAAGGAATAGTTGCCTTTCTCCCAGTGCCTCAACCTTGGCAGTGGCATCAACTTTTTCTCAATTCTGCCCAACCATTTGCAAGAAACAGATGCTTCTTCTCCCATTATCCTGCTGCCAACAAGACTGCAGATGAGTTAGAATGATGTAGCATATGCACAGGAGTGTGATGTGCACCCAGCTGTGACTGAGGGGTGGAGCAGAGTGTGGAGGGGTCACCCCTAGCCCACTGGTCTCCTGGCATGGAGGTTTGGTCAAATCTAAATCACAGAGTACACGCAGCAGTCTCCCCCTGGTCATCTGCAACTCTGACAACTCTTTAGAAACACGGACCCATTTCAGGAATCTTCTGGTCATCCAATCCCACACCCTTATTGCAAAGCTTATCTCCAAGAGGTGGTGTACAAACAGAATAAGCCCGGATCTTACCTTTTGGCTTCCTCTAAGTGGCACAGATATTCATAAGCAATGTTCTGCCGCCTCCTCTCATCCATCTCTTCTGCAGAGAGCCTTTCATCGTCCACAATAGCTAGAAATAGAGGATAACAACATGTGATTTACAAGAGCAGTCTTCATTAAACACCCGAGACAATCAACCAGAAAAAACCTCACATGCAGCTGAACATTTAACATTCAGAAAAGGAGTACTGAAACACCAGGCAAAGAGAGAGATATTTGCCTTTGGATTTTGCAATGTTATTTCTTTTCCTTTATTTTTATTTTTTTGAGACAGGAACTGGCACTGTCACCCAGGCTGGAGTGCAGTGGTGAAATCATGGCTTACTGCAACCTCAACCTCCTGGGCTCAAGCAATCCTCCCACCTCAGCCTCCTGAGCAGCTGGAACTATAGGCACACACCACCACACTTGGCTAGTTTTTTGTATTTTTACAATATTATTTCTAACAAGTGAATCAAGGCTGGGAGCAGTGACTCACACCTGTAACCCCAGCACTTAGGGAGGCTGAGGTGGGTGGATCACTTGAAGTCAGGAGTTTGAGACCAGCCTGGCCAACGTGGCAAAACCCCCATCTCTACTAAAAATACAACTAGCTGGGCATGGTGGCAGGCAACTATAATCCCAGCTACTTGGGAGGCTGAGGCAGAAGAATAAGGAGAATTGGTTGAATCTGGGAGGTGGAGGTTGTAGTGAGCCAAGATTAAGCCACTGCACTCCAGCTTGGGCAATAGAGTTAGAATCAGTCTCAGGAAAAAAGAAAAAACAAAAACAAAAACAAAAACAAGCAGTGTGCAAAGGGGCAGGAGCTTCCATACATGTCCTCATCCTCGTTCCCATGCCCCTTCGTACCACTGTGGCTCCAGTCCTTGAACATGGAGACCTCACCCCATAACACTGATACCAATGGATGTCAGCAAAGATTGGCACCTGCCAAAAGTATTTTCTGTCGCCAGACTGGAGTGCAGTAGCCTGATCTCGGCTCACTGAAACCTCTGCCTCCCGGGTCAAACAATTCTCCTGCCTCAGCCTCCCAAGTAACTAGAACTACAGGTGCATACCACTACACCCAGCTAATTTTTGTATTTTTAGTAGAGACAGGGTTTCACCATGTTAGCCAGGATGGGCTTGATCTCTTGACCTTGTGATCTGCCCACCTCGGCTTCCCAAAGTGCTGGGATTACAGGCGTGAGCCACCGCGCCTGGCCAGCATTTTCTTTTTCTTTAATAATCTCAGTCCAATCTAAACTTTAAAAATGAGCCCTCACATTTCAGAAAAGTACAGAAGCTGTCAATCTTCCTCTGCACCTCCACTGTGAGAGTCCGGGTCTTACTGTCTCTCCTATAAACTCTCGGAACAGGTCCAGTCCCTCAGCCACTACTCCCTCCTTCACTCATTCTCCCCTCGGCCAACAGAAGCATCTTCCTTATTACTCCCCCTCTCAAAACTTTTGATGGCTCCCCCATTTCCTATAGAACAAGGTTCTAGAACACTTTGCCTCTTCCCCCCATCCAGGAAGCCCACACTTGAGCCACCACTTCCAGGCAGCACTGTGTTCCAGGACCATGCCACTTCCTCCAGCGCTGAGTGCTTCTGCTTCACCCTTCTCTCTGCCTGGAAAGCCATTCTCCCACCTTCTGCACCTTTCACATCCTCTCAAGGAAATTCCATGTATCTCTACATCTAAATCCATTGGCTCTCCTTGACACTTTAGTTCACATTTTTATTATATCCCTCATCAGAAAATCCCCCACTATAAATCAGTATGCCTGTCTCTGCAAACTAGGGGATCCTTAGAGGAAGGTTTTGATCATCTTCACATCTCCCTTGAATTTGTCATGGCTCCTTGCACACAGCACTCTATGTGTACAGAAAAATTATCTTCCAGGGAATCCTTACTAAGTGAGCTCATCATTACTGCACAATGAATAGACTTTAAAAATTATAATTTTTAGGCCAGGCATGGTGGCTCACCCCTGTAATTCTCAGCACTTTGGGAGGCTGAAGCAGACAGATCACTTGAGTCAGGAGTTCAAGTCCAGCCTGGCCAACGTGGCAAAATCCCATCTCTACTAAAAATACAAAAATTAGCCAGGTGTGGTGGTGCTCACCTGTAATCCCAGCTACTCAGGAGGGTCAGGCAGAGAATTGCTTCAACCCAGGAGGCAGAGGTTGCAGTGAGCTGAGATAGCACCACTGCACTCCAGCCTAGGTGACAGTACGAGACTCTGTCTCAGAAAAAATCATAATTTTATTTTCCTGTGTTTTCATAAATGATACCTGCCATGCTCACATACCATCACCTAATCCCCCATCTCTACTGTTCTGAACAGTTAATCGCCAAGATACCCCATGATTTCCAGCTTCTCTTTTTAATTTCAGGTTAAAGACTGTTTCCCATTTCTGACAAGATATCTTCATTTTCTAGTATTTCAGAAACACTAAGGCTTGGATTCAAAATAAAACTTCTAGTGGGAGCCCATGTGCTTGACACCATCCCCAACTTCAAAGAGTGGGTGCTGGGGTCATATTCAAAAGGCAGTGCACTCCCCATCTTCCTTAGGCTGCTGCATACCTTCCAGCCTCAACCAACCCCCCAGCAGGAGACAGAAGCCCCAGCAGAACCCAGTCCCTCAGCCTCTGCCCACAACTGTTTCCACAAAGCATGCAAGATTCTATCAGCCTGCTGAGGGGCTCCCAAACTCTGCTATTACCCTGTCCAAATAAGAGATTTTACTTAATGTGTGAATTAAAACACACAACCACAAAGGCTTAAATTGCAGCTGCAACATATTGACCCCATCTAGTGGGATACTATCTATCTTCCAGGCCTGACCCAGTGGGCCCTTTTCTTCCCAGTCTTCCTGATTGTCTCAGCTCAGAATACCCCCCTATCCTGCCCTGGTTAACGGTAAACTCCTAGAAGACATATTTGTGCCCTCATGGTGCCCAGCACACCTCCCTGCACAGGCTGCATGCTCTGTAAAAATATATGATGAATAAATAAAATCTCTTATCAGGAAATGCTAATAAAAGGGCTCCAAAATATCTCTGTGGGTAATTATATTTGATTATTTACACCTATTAAGAGTATGATCATTAACAGAGCAAAGATAGCACCATTCCGTGGACTTCACTCAACTAATGTCCAATTCTTAGGTTCTATGTGCCCCACGTGCGTCAAAGCACCAGACACAGGGTACTAAGTATAAAACATGTGTGCCCTCATGGGACTTGCCTTCTGACCCTCTGTGTGCCTGGCCCACTGCCTTTCTAACTCGACACACTTTGGCCTCACCTTCTTTGAGTGAGAGAGAACACCTTTCATAATCTACTGTCAAACTGTAAGTCTAGGAAAGTTAAGAGTTTGAGAAAATCTTTAACAAAAGCAGATCCTTCTGGGCCACAGGGACTGCCTGCAAATATTTCCTCGTTACTCACTATTTACAAAATGGTGGCTTCTGATAAGAACCACTGGCATGGATAATAACACTGCCATTTAAAGATCCATCATGGAGCTAATAAAATAATTCACTTAAGACGTGGCTTTACTGCCTATAAAGGGCGCTTCCAAATGTTACTGTGTGGTTCTGCGGTTCTCATGATCACCCTGAAAGATAGGCATTATCTCTTTCCTATAAATGAGGAAACCAAAGTCAAGCAAGGGAAAGGGACTGCCCATGGTTATTTGCTGGGTCAATGGCAAAGCCAGGGCTGGAACTAAGGTCTGTCAACATCGCAACCCTTATTCTTGACCCAGTACCTCCTGCTGCTAAATCTAAGTGAGCTCAGGAAGGGACTTGTCACTGGCAAGCCCAAGAAGCAGGCCATTTAAGTGGCTTCAAAATTCTTTTCGTTTTAAAGTAACTTGATTAACTGTAACCTCCACAGTTCATCTTCACTTGCTGCCCTGAACCACAAAAAACATGAGGACGTTGTGAAGAACACAGCTTCCTGATGTATTAGCAACTCACAAAATACTACTTGTGGCATCAGATGACAGTTCAAAGCAATTGCATTCTATGGAAATTACACAATAAAGTTTAGTCACAGATTTAAGAAGCAGAATGAAAGCAAGCTGTTAGAGAGTATTTTGAAAGAGAAGTGGAAGTTAGAGATGAAAGAGTCCTTTAGGAGTCCATTTCCCAAACAATACCTACAAAATCCAATGTAAAAACAGCCCAAAATCTACCTCTTTCAATAAAGAGTTGACAGGGTCACTATTTAATTTCTCCTATTCTCTTCCTATTACCTTCACACAGAGACACCAAGGCCGCCATCCCCTTCGTATTAAAATTCATTCATTTGTTCAGCAAATATTTGACTGGCTGTTTGGTGCCAGTCTGTTCTGGAGATGGAACACAGAGTGACAAATATGACTCAAAAGTCTCTCAAAGTTTTTATTAGAGTTAAATGATTGAAAGTTTAGCGTAATTACAAGACGCTTAGATTTGAGGGATATATTGAAAGAAGGGCTGACAAGAGTCCCCAAAACCAGGACTTGGAATCTGTTCTATAATGGGTATTATTTAGGGTATTTCTCTTCAAGGAAAAGCAGAAAACCAGGAATTATCAATTCATAGAAATATGCCCGGCTGGGGTAGCTCACACCTATAATCCTAGCACTTTCGGAGGCCAAGGTAGGTGGATCCCTTAAGCTGGAGTTTGAGACCAGCATGGGCAACATGGTGAAAACCTGTGTCTATAAAAAACACAAAAAATTGGCTGGGTGTGGTGGTGCAAGCCTATAGTCCCAACTACTTAGAAGGCTGAGGCAGGAGGATCACCTGAGCCCATGAAGTGAAGGCTGCAACAAACTGTGATTGTGCCACTGTATCCCAGCCTGGGTAACAAAGCAAGACCCTGAAGAAAGAAAGAGAGAAAGAGAGAAGGAGACAAGGAGAGAAGGAGAGAGAGAGAGAGAGAGAGAAAGGAAGTTAGTTTTAAAAATTTAACCTTTATTCATTTTCAGTAGAGACAAAGTCTCACTATGTTACCCACGCTGGTCTTGAACCTACCCCTGAGCTCAAACAGTCTTCCAGCTTAAGCTTCCCAAAGTGCTGGGATTACAAGAGTGAGTCACGGTGCCCAGCCTTAGCATTTTATATATACATTGTTATTCTGTGTGGCTCAAAATTTCTACAAGGAATCTTAGTATCCTTGAGTATACAATTCATTTCAATTGTTCATTGGACCATCTTCTGAAAGTTGGGAACTGCTTTTGTCTGGAAGAAAATACCTAACAGTGTATCTGCTCCCTCTCACAACTTAAAGAATAGTTACCAGAGATGGCATTATACATCGAAGAACACACTAGAAGGAAGAGAACTGATTCCAAGACACAAACACTGGAGTGGGAATGGGAGAACGGAATACAAAGATGAAAGAACCTGAAGTCCAAGATTTCAAGTAAGCTGATACACTCTGTAAATTTGACCCATGATATATTCCTGCTTCATACCAGCTTCCAGAAGTATTTCACAGCTGCTTAATCTTAAGCTTTAAAGGACCACATAATCAAACTTCTCTTTTTCTTTTGAAAAATAGGCAAACTCAAGGCTGAAGTTGTTAGTAACCCGATATGTATTCACAGGCACTATAAAGAATCTGAAACGATGAGAGAGACCGCCACCCTCATGTTAAAAACATGGCTTCATCAAGTCACTAAAATTATAAGACACTGAGCACAGGCCCTCGAGTCTCATCTATTTCTACATTCCTACCAAGGGCAAAGGAAATAGTAGGTGCTCAGTAAAGACTGCTGCTGAATGGTGTGCTCAACTTTGTGCTTCAAGGCAGAGATGCTGTGTCCTTCCAAGTTTAGTCCTGCAGTGTCCACTGCTCTCATAACAGTCACACAAGATACTAAGCACAGAGAGACTTTATTGAAAGCCTGCCTTCCACATCCTCCCTGGAACTTTTCCCCCATGACACATTGCTAAGAACCTTCCAGAGTCATAAGTCAACACACAACCTTAGAGGATATTCAGGTTAGACAAAGCTGTAAGCGAATATGACCACCTACCATAATAACACAAAGCCCCAAATCTTCAAGTTTAGCATTAGAAGAATTTCCCAGGTGGAAAAATAAGGGTAACCAACACTGACGAATTAGAGTTCCTGATTGGCTGCCAATCCCGTTTGTTGCAGTGAGGTCACTGGGGCCCGGAATAGTTAAGAAGCTTGTCATAATTATACAGGAAAATGGAGAGATAGTTTAGGCTTTATGAAAATAATTTATCCTTTTCTGCAAATATGCTTTCAATGTGCATGGCATCAGTATCTACACAAGAAAGAGGGTTCCTGAATCCCACTTTCATACAAAAGTCCCCACACTTTTTTCATACTTGTTGTAAACATCTACTTAACACGTGTTGGTATTTTTGTTTGTTCATTTTTGGTTTGTTTTGCTTTTTTTTTGAGATAAGCTTTTTTGTTTGTTTGTTTGGTTTTTTTTTGAGATGGAGTCTTGTTCTTGTTGCCCAGGCTGGAATGCAGTAGCCGTGATATTGGCTCACTGCAACCTCTGCCTCCTGGGTTCAAGTGATTCTCGTGACTCAGCCTCTCAAGTAGCTGGGACTACAGGTGTGTGCCACCATGCCAGGCTATTTATTTTTTTTAATTTTATTTTTAGTTGAGACAGGGTTTCACCATGTTGGTCAAGCTGGTTTTAAATTCCTGATCTCAGGTGATCTGCCCACCTCAGCTTCCCTAAGTGCTGGGATTACAGGGATGAGCCACTGTTCCTAGCCTCTTCATTTGTTTTTAAACCAAGCCTGGCTCTCCAAACCCAGCACATCTTTTCAGAATAGATGAGTTATTTATAAATCTCACACAAGACAAAAATTCATTTGGTCTGCTGTATAAATATGAACAGGAATATCTAATTTCTTTTTTCATAATCTAGAAACGCAAAGCAGCCCACGGAGATGTTAACACCCATACACAGAGGGCTGGCCTGCAGACTAGGTTTGTGGGTGGGGTATATCTGGAACTCTGCTTAATTTGGAAGAACTATAGGCAATGATTCCTAGATTTGGGATTTTTTGGACAATTATAATTTCAAGACACATTTTGGAAACCAAATCACCTCTTAACTATTACCAAGTAGGCACAGAGAAAATTCCGCTTGCCCGCTGCCTGCTCCTATACACCGTCCTCCCATCCCCATACAGATCTCAGTAAGAAAGAATGAAGTGTCAAGTTTCCAAGGCCAATTTCAAAAATTCAACTCCAACATCAGAAGGTAATTTTTTTTTTTTGGCAGAGTCTCACAGTTGCCCAGTCTGTAGTGTAGTGGTGCAATCTTGGCTCATTGCAAACTCCGCCTCCTGGGTTTAAGCAATTCTCCTGCCTCAGCCTCCCAAGTAGTTGGGACTACAGGTGCATGCCACCATGCCTGGCTAATTTTTTGTATTTTTAGTAGAGACAGAATTTTACTGTGTCAGCCAGGATGGAACAGAAGGTAATTTTAAAATCTTTAGTTGGGATAAGCTTCTACTGTATTTAAAAGAGGGAAAGAAGCCCAACTCCCTATGACTTGGTATGAACCTTTTATGCTTAAACTGTTGGTCAGGGAAAAATGTCCCAAGTTATTCAGAACCAATCCTTAAGTAATTCTCCCTATTGGCTATAGATAATGAATAGTTTAAAAACCCAGATACTTACATAAACTTTAATACATACCCATAGGAATAATAATATTTTACAACAGTTAAGCAGACTTACCAGGTCATATAACAGGAGCCCTCTAGTCTGTTCCCCAGGAGTAGCAAGTCACTGCTAACACCATGTCCCTATCCTCACTAAAACTGCCCTGAATAGTAAAGTATCAGAGGGTATTCCTACAAAGCTGGAGGATTTAGAAGACAAGAGAACAGTGAGCCTCGGCCTAATTTTCCCTTGACTATTAGGAAAAAAAGAAAATAGATCATACATGATGCAATGGTACATGCAAGAAAACAACATCACCTTTTGGTTACAAGTGGGTTTTTTTTTTCAGTATGTTATACTGTACATGTCTTATTTATCTAATCAATGTAAACTCTTTATGATGTGTTCATAAAAAAACAACAGACAGAGGCTGAGGCAGGTGGATCACCTGAGGTCAGGATTTCAAGGCCAGCCTGGCCAAAATGGTGAAACCCTGTCTCTACTAAAAATACAAAAATTAGCCAGGTGCAGTGGCGTGTACTTGTAATCCCAGCTACTCGGGAGGCTGAGGCTGGAGAATCGCTTGAACCTGGAAGGTGGAGGTTGTGATGAGCCAAGATTGCACCACAGCACTCCAGCCTAGGTGACAAAGTGAGACTGCATCTCAAAAAATAAAAGAAAAAGAGAAAACAAAAATAGGCCAGGCATGGTGACTCAGCCCATAATTTCAGCATTTTGGGAGGCCAAGGTGGGCAGATCACTTGAGATTATGAGTCCGAGACCAGTCTGGTCAACATGGTAAAACCCTGTCTCTACTAAAAAATACAAAAATTAGCTGGGCATGGTGGTACATGCCTGCAATACCAGCTGCTGGGGAGGCTGAAGCGCAAGAATTGCTTGGACCTGGGAGGAGGAGGTTGCAGTGAGCCGAGATTGCACCACTGCACTCCAGCCTGGGCAACAGAGCAAGGTCCTGTCTCAAAAATATATAATAGTTTTTAAATCATACTTCTTAAATTATTTAATAATTAAGTTATAATAGCCAGTTGTTAAGCAAGTTATAAAATGTAAATAACAGATATATATAATAATGTTATCAGCTAGTTCTTCAAGGATGATTATAAGCAATTTTCCCCATCTCAGTGGTTTTAGTGTCTCTCCCCTATATAATTTACAAATTAAATGTATTTGAAGCTACATAAAATTGAAAAAAGCACAATTTTAGTTTTGCATACATAAACATATTCAACATACACATGTGTACTCTTATAGTAATTATGTAATATGTTACATACATAGGATTAAGAGGAAAAAAACTGGAAAGAAATACCACAACGTTAAAAGAATGTTTCTAGAAGGACAACTCTAGCATTGCCTTTTTTTTTTTTTTTTAATTCTTATATATTTTTCAAATACTCTATACCATTGACCTGTATTACTTTACTATATCAGAAATAATAATAGATTAAATTTGTTTTTTTCTTTTTTGAGACAGTATCACTCTGCTGTCCAGGCTGGAATGCAGTGGCATGATCTTGACTCACTGCAATGTCCACCTCCCGAGTTCAAGCAATTCTCATGCCTCAGCCTCCACAGTAGGGGGTACAGTAGCTGAGATTACAGGCACATACCACTGTGTCCAGCTAATTTTTTTATATTTTTAGTAGAGACAGCATTTCATTATGTTGGTTAAGTTGGTTTCAAACTCCTGGTCTCAAGTGATATCTACCTGCCTTGGCCTCCCAAAGTGCTGAGATTACAGGCATAAGCCACTGTGTCCGGCCTAAATTTGTTTTAATGTTCAGTTACAGAAAATAAATATGAGAAATAAGCATTAATGCCAGGCCAACTGCAAAGAATGACTTTCAGACATCTAACTGATCTATTTGAACTTCTAGAAAAGGACCATGGTCATTCAAAATGTACAATGACTATTTAGTCAGTTTCACCATTTTTGACAATCACAAAAGTTCAAAGGCAGCAGAGAGGAAGTGATCAGATGACTAATGCCATGATAGTTTATTACAAGGCCCAACGGCCTAAAGAGATGGCTTGGATGTGACAGTCTAATACGAGAAAACAGGTAGGGCAAGAAGTGAGTGAAAGAGAATGAATGGAGGGAACCTAACCTGGAGAGTGACGAGAAGGCTGCAGCAAGCCTGTGTGATATGAAACCTTTCAAATCTAAATAATAAGAAGAAATAATGATGCTTTGCATGGGCAGGACTGGCAAAAGAAAAGAACAAGTTGAAGAGGAGCACGGTACGGGAGAAGAAAAAGGAAGCCAACAAGCAGCAGTCAGCTGATTTTGTGACTTCCGATGGTGGAGGTGGAAACAGGACATGGCTTGGCACCAGAAAGTCACCCCAGTGTGCCAGTTTACATAAAGACAAGCTTGTACAACTAAGAGGACAAAACATAAAGGCATCTCACTGTTCTAGGGATATACGAAGGAGGTGACTTTAAATCAAAACTTGTATTTGGAAGAGAAGTTTAATATAACAGACTCAATTAGAAGGCTATGATGTTGAACAGATGGGTGTTATTAATGCAAGTGTATGCTGTTGGTTAGTGAGTGGGAATTAACCATGATTCAGGACAATTTAAAAAATGTTGCCAAAAACTCAGCTCTCAAGTGGATCATACTATGCAAATGGGGATATGTTGACAATACAGTCACGGATCAAGGATATATTTCAATGTGATGAGATTCTGGACTAAAGTCACCTAGGCTAGTTCTCATTTGCAAGAAGCTTCTCTGGTTTAAGTAGGACATGAAAATCAGCGTGGGTCCACACATTTAGTGTCTGTAAGGAGACCCCAGACTCGTGAGAAATCATAAACACTTCATATGGTGCCACCATCAAGCAGCAAGACTTGAACCAAACATGCTGAGCTCTTCAGTTTCATAGAAGTCATACATATTTATAAAGTACTACCACATAAATTCTCTCATATGACTAAAACAGCCCTCAGCTAGATGGGACAAGTATTATTACCTCCACTTAACTAGACTCAAATGGGGTAAGTGCTTTACTCAAAGTCCTAGAGCTAACATATTGCTCTACAGAGTTGGTGTGTATTTAAAACTATGCTTGGTTTTTGTTTAGTTTTCACTGACCTTTATGTTTTGGAGGTACCCTATTATATTAGTGCAAACATTTTTATTCTTTTAGGTCAACAGCACAGCGAGCAGTAGGAGGAAATGGAATGGCTGATGTGGGAAGGGAGTTGGGTTGGCAAGAGTGGGTGAGGCTCACATCAAGTTTGCAGGCTGAAGAGAATGTATACAACCCATGATTTTGTAAACTACTTGGTAAGTGTATAAAATACGCAGAGAACAGCTCTCTCATGGGAAAGAATTTACCCCAGTAGGGCAACAAAGCTGCAAACATTTTGGTTTTGGCTTGTTGTGGTGTGCTTTTTGTTCTAACACACAGTACCACTACTCTCATAAAGTACATGGTCCCAAGTTTAGAAACGGATCTTCTCGTAAACATACAACAGACATGAAGGTTTTCAGATACTATGCTTCTTTAGCCCAGAGCTGAAATAACTTTATACAAGAGCCAGAACAGCAACTACCTTAAATATAATTCATGCTGTTCTGCTTCAGATTTAAATAACTGATCTCCTTCAGGCACTGAATTCTTGGCTGGGAAGTGGACCATGGTGCTGTATGTAAATTCCCTCATGCCACATGTCAGCTGCAGACCAGAGGAAATAGCCAAATCTTCTCTGTGTATCAGTCATTAGAATACAATTTCAAAATTAAGTCATGAATGTCCTGCCAGCATTTGCGCAGAAGTGTCCACAATTATGAAGCCAGGCAAGGATGGAAAATTAGTCCACTAGGTGCAAAGTGCTGGCAGAGAATTATGGAGATGCAGAATCCTAAAATGCATTCCAAGTGCCTTATAATTAAAGCCAATAAATACAACAACAGAATGTGTTTCTTTTGGTATGTGGCGAAGTCTTTAATGTCTAAATAGTTGCAGAGCACTTCATGGGTAGAGAGAAGGGATAGAGTGGTAGAAGTACTCTGTACCTCAGTTTACAATCTAACGGGAGAAGACACATTTAACACATTTGGAGAAAAGTTACGAAGCTCCTTTGGAAAAAATATAAACTAATTAAAGTAGAAAGAACAGAAAAGCTAAGGGAGAGAAAAGACATTGTTCAGTGATGGGATCAATCAGAGCCAGTAGATGAAGAGAGTTTGAAGTCAGGTTTGAAGGAGGGGAGAGAAAGGAAGCTGGTTGGGAAAACACATCTGGAGAAGCGAAGACAAGAATAGAGAAATCATACACACACATCAAGATGCGCTTCTGTCCAATTCCTCACACAACTAAGAGGGTCATTCCTCTCCACCCTCCCAAGTCTTTGATTTCTTGAGAATAGCTGAAGGGAGACCCTCAGGTCATTTTATAGCTGTTTCTAAGCCGGGTAAATGAGAGGAGTACAGGTTGTGAAATGACAGTGAGAAGGCCAGGTGACAGCTCAAAATCAAGGAGGTGGGCAGATGTTCATTCTACTGATAGAAGTTCTTTCCAGGCAGCCAACCTGGAGCACCTAATAATACACCTACCTGCAAGAGAATCACATACAGTTCGCTGGGCATCACTGATGATATTATAAGTCACTGATGATATTATAATAATTACTATTAATTAAATACTCAAGCCAAGTTCATTTTGCCAGTTGACTTGTATTCACAGTCCACATAGATTTGCTTTTTCTTGCAACATGTTTAGAGATGAACCCATAAAAATGGGGGTGGAGATTAAAGATAACAGCTCTGGTCTGCTCTTCAAAATTCTTGCTTCCCCGTTTCCTCTCCTAGTGCTCCATCCACTGCCACCCGATGCTTCCACTTATGGAGAGCCTTGAGCAGCACACCAGATGGGTTTCTGCCCTTGAAAGTAAAGTCCCCTGGAGCAGTCTTCAGCTACTCCAGAACCTTCCGCAAGCCAGCCTTGCTTCCATCTTGATATCAGGCCTGGAGGAGTTACAGTTATCTAGGGGGAGACAAGGGGCAGAGAGAAGAGCTCGAGCAATAAAAGAAGGCTGTGAATTCCAGCGTGTAGAGACCTTGCTACGTGAATAAGTAAGGATAGGAGGCCAGGTGAAGCACTAACAGAAGCAGCTGGTGAGGCTTCTTCTACTTATCCACCCTTCCACAGCCACAGACCAAGCCAGCGCCAGTCCCTCTTCATTGCACAGCCTTTAACCCACGACAGTCCTACGACACTGGTACTATTCTCACTTTACAGAGTGGAAACAGAGGCTTGAGACAGCCCAACCATTTGTCCAAGATCACAGATGACATGTGGTGAGCACAGCTGTGCAGCAATGTGACTCTTCCTGGCCCACTACCTTTAGGAGATGCAAACCAGCCTGAGTTCTCTCTGGATCTCCATACACTCCCAGGCTTCCCAAATTGTGCAACAGTAAGCTTTTTCATAGAAAAATAACCCTAAATGTAGAAAAGAGGAAACACGTGGAATGAATGAGGAGTGAAAAGGAATAGTTGAGGGGCACAGCTCAAAGCCCAATTAGCATAAAGTATCATGTCTGTCTCACCCTTTTAAAAAAATCAATTTTTCATTTTAATCCACAATTTATCTGTGTTTCAGTATTTAAAATAGAAAAGGGTCCCAGCCCCAAATTTAGTAAAATGGGCATTTTGAGAAGATGTGCCATGTGTGCCCTGCGAGCTGCATAAGTCTGCATACCAGCGGCTCCTGGTTTAACAGCGCAGTGGTCTCAGGCCATGTAAGTGACTTCATGTTTAACCAACCGGGCACCGACCCCAGCTTAGCTCACACTTGACCAAACATGCACAGGCAGCTTAGGGAACCCAGCTGGAAGGCATCATTCCTGGGAAGCATCTTATTCAAGGCACTTGACCCACTGGTTCCAGGAGCTCTCGATGGGCCTGGCTATGCCCATGTTACTACCAATCTCTACGATCTGCATAGCCTTCTGGAAACTGCTTGAAAAACAGACATGACCTTCTGAATGCATTGGCGCCCCTGGCACCCACTGAAACTTGTGCTCACAAAGTAGTGAAACACGTCAAGAGGCAAAAACACAGGCCAGAGAGGAACCAGAACTTTCTCATTCCATCTGCTTTTTTCCCCACGGATGGGCTACTTTTATGCTGGATATGCTAAGTCTGTTCGTACAAGTTTTACAATACACTTGGAGGGTAGGATCATTCTAATTTGGCTAACTGAGCCAACTCATTCTTTACACACTGCAGCACGTAAACCAAAAAACCGTTTGGTTCTAAATAAATTCTTGTCATGAGCTTATTACCTATGACTTGCCTTTCTCCTTAAAAAGTGGAGTGCAATGGATGGGGGTGGGAGTGTTAAATTAAGGAGAGGTCAGATGAAACACAGAAAGAGGGTTCTAGAAACACAGAAGGAGAGCTTTGCTGGTAAACATTGATTAGCATCTGATTAACCAGAAGATTTCCCAAATCTTCCCTCATCAAAATATTTTACTCATTCCTCTTTAAAAAGACTAAGGCAGCTGGGCGCGGTGGCTCACACCTATAATCCCAGCACTTTGGGAGGCAGAGATGGGTGGATCACCTGAGTTCAGGAGTTCAAGACCAGCCTGGCCAACATGGTAAAATCCTCTCTCTATTAAAAATACAAAAAAAATAGCCGAGTGTGGTGGCAGGCACCTGTAATCCCAGCTACTCGGGAGGCTGAGACAGGAGAATCAGTTGAACCCAGGAGGTGGAAGTTGCAGTGAGCTGATATCGTGCCATTGTACTCCAGCTTGGGCAACAGCGCGAGACTCTGTCTCAAAGAAAAGACTAAGGCAACAACTTAACAACACTGGATACCTGACTATTAGTTAATACATTCCTTCAATATTTTTACATATAAAAATGCTTACATATTGAGCTTCTCAAGAATAGGTGAAGCGTATATTCCTACCAGCAATACACACAGGTTTCATTTTTTCCCACATGTGCATCAAACAAGTGGTGGTGCAGATGTGGGAAAAAGTGAACCCTGTGTGTACTGCTCGTAGGAATATAAAGTGGCACCACTCCTGCGGAAAGCAGTATGGCAATTCCTTAAAAAGTTAAGACATAATATTACCATATGATCCAACAATCCCACTTCTGGGTATACACCCCAAATAAGCAAAAGCTTGGACAGCAGCAGATATTTGTACCTAAGCTCATAGCAGCACTATTCACAACAGCCAAAAGGAAGCAGTAACCCAAGCATCCACAAACAAATAGATAAGCAAGGTGTGGTATATACGTACAATGAAATATGATTCATCCTTAAAAAGGAAGGAAATATGGACACATGCTACAGCATGGATAAGCCTTGAGGACATTACTGTAAGTGACATAAGCTGGTCACAAAAAGAAACATGTATGAGTCCACCTATATGAGGTACTGAGAGTAGTCAAATTCATAGTGACAAAAAGCAGAATAGAGGTTACCAGGGGTTGTTGGGGAGGAGAGAACAGAGCATTCATGTTGGCTGCACAACAATGTAAAGGTACTTCATGCCACAGAGCCGTACACTTAAAAATGGTTAAAACGGGCTGGGCCCAGTGGCTCACACCTATAATCCCAGCACTTTGGGAGGCTGAGGCAGATGGATCACCTGAAGTTAGGAGTTTGAGACCAGCCTGGCCAACATGGTGAAAACCCATTTCTACCAAAAATACAAAAATTAGCTGGATGTGGTGTCGGGCATGTGTAACTCCTACTCAGGAGGCCAAGGCGGCATAATCGCTTGAACCCAGGAGGTGGAGTTTGCAGGGAGCCGACACCATGCCATTGCACTCCAGCCTGGACAACAAGAGTAAAACTCTATCTCAAAAAAAAAAAAAAAGGTTAAAAACAGCCAATTTTATGTAGATTTTGCTACAATTTAAAAATGTTTGTATGGCACTTTCCATATGCCAGGTGCTACACTCAATTCTTTGCAAGTATTAACTCACTGAATCTTCACAACAGCCCTATGAGGCACGTTCTATTGTCATCTTCATATTATCCTTGTCCAGAGTCACTTAGCTGGCAAGTGGCCAGGGCAGACACACAAATGCTGGCATCCAGCTTCATCACCTCTCCCTAACCTCTCTGTCCTGCTGCTTTTCCATGAGTGAGACAGCCCCACCTGTGGGATTGGCCAATTATTTCAAATGGAAACAGAATAACTGATGTTATTGCTCACACGCCATTGGGAGACTCCTAAAGACACCAGGCCACTGGGATGTATTGAGGAATATTCAAAGGGCTCACCACATAGAGACATCTTGTACCAAATTGAGCCTCTTTAACCATTTCACAGAACCAAAGAGTTTCAAATTAGAATGGTATCTCTCTGGTGCAATACTCTTTAAGACAGCACTACTGCTAAACTACCCCAGAGAGGATACAAGTTTGCTTTCTTATATTTTATATATTCACGTTTTCTTTTATTTCCAAAAAGTTCTTAAGCCCATAGTCTATGAAAGAACCCAATCCCAGGAGGCCATGGGATGAAGGTTCTAGATCTGGCAGGAACAACCTTGACCAAGTCATTTATCTTTTCTGGATCTTAGTTCTTTGACTGCCACGATAATTTTCCATCTATTTTCTCTTAAACAGTATTAGTGGCTTAAGATGAGGTTAATGTATAGGGAAATACTTTCAAAAAGTTAAAATGCTGCTTCCACAACACCAAGCACTTAGAAAGTTGTTAAAATAATAATAATAATAACAATCTTGGCTGGGCACAGTGGCTCATGCCTGTAATCCCAGCACTTTGGGAGGCCAAGGCTGGCAGATCACCTAAGGTCAGGAGTTTGAGACCAGCCTTTCCAATATAGTGAATCCCTGTCTCTACTAAAAATACAAAAATAGGCCAAGTGTGGTGGTGGGCACTTGTCATCCCAAATACTTGGGACGCTGAGGCAGGGGATTCGCATTATTCCAGGAGGCAGAGGTTGCAGTAAGCTGAGATCATGCCACTGCACCCCAGCCTGGGTGACAAGAGCAAAACTACATCTCAAAAAACAAAAACAAAACCAAAAAGCAAACAAAGCAAAACTTGTAAGCATCTATTTTCTTTTTCTATTGTTTTAATTTTATTTATTTATTTTAAACAGAGACGAGTTCTCACTATGTTGCCCAGTCTTGGTCTTCAACTCCTGAGTTCAAGTGATCCTCCTGTCTTGGCCTCCCAACGTGATGGGATTAAAAGCATGAGCCACCGTGCCCAGCCTATCGATTTTCTAACTCCATAATTCTTTCTATTATTGTAAGGAAGAGCCTTCTCTCCCATTTATTTCTATTAGTTTAGACTTGTGAATTTGGTATTCAATCCCCTCCTACAGTCAAATTATAAGCAAAAAATATAGTAATGTGGCTATGAAATAGATCAAAGTGCCAAGGACTAAAAATTTATATAAGTATCTCATGAAACTAGAGTTTGCCCAAAAAATGTGCCAAAACTTCACCCATAAAGTCTACAGCTGAATGCTTGCTCTTTGACAAAACCCTGGATATGTTTCAGACATGAAATGTCATGTCCCATAGCAGCTGCCATTGTTAATTTACTAGGCTCTGTGCTACTGGCCTGACATGTAAGTACTGATCTTTCCAACAACCCTGGCTAAAGAGACAGTCTTATTTTCAGAGGAACAAAATAGCTCAGAGAGCTGGGAGTCTGCCCAAGGACTGGGTGCCAAGCAGCTCCAAATCAGGGTTCAGATTCTAAAACTCATACTTTCTTCATATGCCATTCTGTCCCCTCATATTTTTTTTTAATTAAAAAAAAAACTTTTGGTGTTTTTAGAGATGAGGTCTCATTATGTTGGCCAGGCTGAACTTGAAATCCTGGGCTCAAATGACCTTCCTGTCTCATCCTCCCAGGTAGCTGGAACTACGGATGCATGCCATTTTCTCTCTACATAAAATGAGACATTGCTGAATGTTGAAGTTTATAAATTCACCATAACTTTGCTTCCATCCATTTTGTACACCAGGTAACTATTATACTGAAATCAGGTTCTGTAATGAGCAGATGATTTAAAACTCTGGAGATTATTTGTATATATTTTCCCACTATAAATCCTGACACGTTCCTCTCTGCAGGGCAATAAGCATCCTCATTGTCCAGCTCCTTCCTGAAACAATTTTCAACCATGACATGGTGTATTTAAGCTTCCATTGCATGTCCCTTTAGATTCAAGCAGATCTTTATTCCAGGTATCATATTATTAAGTGATTTTATTTTATTTATTATTAGTTTTTTTAGATTGAGTTTCACTCTAACACCCAGGCTGGAATGCAGTGGCACGATCTTTCCTCACTGCAACCTCTGCCTTCCAGGTTCAAGTGATTCTTGTGCCTCAACCTCCCAAATAGCCAGGGATACAGGTATGCGCCACCCTGCCTGGCTAGTTTGTTGTTGTTGTTGTTGTTGTTTTTTGAGATGGAGTCTTACTCTGTCACTCAGGCTAGAGTGCAGTGGCGTAATCTTGGCTCACTGCAATCTCTGCCTTCTGGGTTTAAGCAATTCTCTCACCTCGGCCTCCCAAGTAGCTGGGACTGTAGACACATGCCACCATGCCTGGCTACTTTTCGTATTTTTAGTAGAGACAGGGTTTCACCATATTGACCAGGCTAGTCTTGAACTCCTGACCTCAGGATCCGCCCTCTGCAGCCTCCCAAAGTGCTAGGATTACAGGTGTGAGTCACCGTGCCTGGCCTAATTTTTATATTTTTTAGTAGAGACGAGGTTTCACCATGTTGGCCAGGCTGGTCTCAAACCCCTGATCTCAAGTGATCCGTCTACCTCAGCCTCCCAAAGTGCTGGGATTACAGGCGTGAGCCACTGTGCCCAGCCTGTTAAGTGATTTTAAATGTAGGAGAAATAAGAAAGAACTGGAGTTACAGCTGAGTAGACACTCAGGTAAGCAAAGAGAGATGTTTACATGCATTCAAGGTAAAAACACTTCATCCCCAGACAAGGTAGCATGAGTGACCAGTTGTGTTCTCACACCTGCTCTGTGGCTCTAAAACTGTACTATGTAGTTGGTTTACTTTGTGTGATAAAGGATTCACATTCCTTTCCCTCCCCATTACACAGACAGCTTAGTTATTCACTTCTATAACTACATAGTGGATTAAGTCAATTCATAGGTCTGTATTATGACAAAGCCTACAAATGTTACAATCTAGTTTTACTGTGATATCATTTCTAGTCAAGGAAATGAGATCAGACTGTTAGAAGTTAAGAAAAGCTTTTTGTAATAAATCATACCATAGGTTTTCATTTTAATTGGAAAGATAGGAAAAGGATATTTAGGTCCTCCACAGAAAAATTGAGAAACAGAGGAGATATATTATCAATAAAGGCCTTGTAGCCCAATCCCTTTTCATAGCTCCCTTAACCTTCTCCACCTGCCTCAGACAACACTGTGTTAAAGTCTCATCTGAGGGGCGTGTGGTGGTGGTGATAAAATCACATAGATAAGAATTCAGCTACCTCACCTATGAGTGGCTCAGGCTTTGGGTCCCTGTTTTCTTACCAGTTCCTTTCCTTCTTCCCATGGCTATTCCCTAGTTAATAGGTAGGATTCCCCTGGCCCCCATTTTGTGGGTAGAACAGCTCTTCCTGCTTCCAGGCATTAATGTGAGAAGAGCTGAGTACCATTTTCCTAGTCCTCAAAGGCCTGGACTTCATTCCACATGTGCCATTCTGCTGTAACTCCTACTTAACACTAAGGCTCTGAATGCCCTCTTTCTGGATGGCACAGGGGGATTTCTCATTCTTACTTTCTTAAGGAAGGCAAAATTTATTTAATTTTGATATCTTTTACATGGCTGATGCAAGAGGGATTCTTCATCTGCAACAGTTCAGTCCACAAAGTTAACCAAAAGGTAGAAAAGTAACAGATGTTAACAGCATAGGAGATCAAAGATAGTGCCTGAATGGGAAAGGGTATTTGGCTATTTAACAGAACCAGAAGTGGAAATCAGCCCAATCATAGAGCTGAGATTCACGAATCCTACCACTGGCTTTGTAAGAAGTAGCAGCATGACAGTTGTACCTTCTCTTCCCAGCACGCTCGCTTTCTCCCGGGCTCTTACTTTCTTCTTTTTCTTTTGGTTCTTTTTCTCATATCCCATGACTTAGACATAACCTCCCCAAAAACAGGTACTTTAGGGAGTTAATTCCTGTATTCTCTCCAGGAATTAAAAAGAGTTTACTAAAATGTGACAGACGAGACTTATAGATGAATGTGATTACACAAAGGCAGGACGAATCAATGGGCATCCCAGACTGTCAAGATAATGACAGCAATAAAAAGCATGCTAACACTACTAAGCACTTATAGTTGTGCTAGACATTCTCCTAAACCCTTTACACAAATTAACTAATTTACTCCTCACAAAACCTGTGTGAAGAAAGTACTATTAATTCCCCTCATTAAATGAGGCAGCCAAGACACAGAGCCCACGGACACTGAGCAGTCATGCAGTCATTTGTAGGGCCTAGACTGGCATCAATGCAGTCTGGCCTCAGGGCCCTATTCTTAACTATTTACTAGGCTATGCTGACTCAAGCCATCTCTGGTTAGATGGCAATAATGGGCTGTGTGCCCTCAAGCACTGTTAGCCTGGCCAGCCTCCAGTTCCTTTGCAGGTCAAAGAAATGAATGCACATCCAGGATGCAAGGAGGTGAGACACAGGTAATCCGAGTAAGTTCTGGTATTTGTAAGTGAAGAGATCACACAGAGGAATAAATATCCCAGCTTTCAAAATAGTCCCTAGAAGCTCTATATTCATTTCAACTTGGCAGCTGTTACTGAGATTACTGAGCACATCTTTAGGTGACTCTTTTGGAATGTCCTTCAACTCAATTAATCTATTTTTTAAATTTTAATTTTTTTAAATATATAATTATAAAAAATTAAAATTATTTTAAAAAGAGACAGGCTCTTACTATGTTGGCCAGCTTGGTCTTGAACTCTTGGCCTTAAGTAATCCTCTCTCCTCAGCCTCCCAAAGTACTAAGATTACAGGCATGCATTAACACACTGAGCAGAAAATGTATTTCTATTCAATATCCCCTTAACTTTAGCAGAAATCTTACAAGCCAGAAGGGACTGGGGTCCTACCTTTAGACTCAAACAGAATAACTGTCAGCTAAGAATTTGGTATCAGCTAAAGTAAGCTTCATAAATGAAATGAGAAATAAAATCTTTTCCAGACAAGCAAACGCTGAGTGGATTTGTCACAACCAGACCAACCCTACAAGAAATGCTAAAAGTTAGTTATAAATCTTGAAACAAAAAGTCAAAATGCAGCGGAATAAAAGCTCTTGAAAGCATAAAACTCACATGGCCTATAAGACAATAACACAACAAAGAAAACCAATTATCTAGTTAACAATCAGCACGATGCTGGAACAAGTACCTCACATCTCAATATTAACATTGAACATAAATAGTCTAAATGCTCCACTTAAAAGATACAGATTGGCAAAATGGATTAAAAAAAGACAAGCCAAATATCTGCTTTCTTCAAGAGACTCATCTAACGTATAGGAATTCAAACAAACTCAATGTGAAGGGTGAAAAAACGTATTTCATGAAAATGGAAACCAAAATAAAGAAAGAGTAGTATTTTTATATAAGAAAGAACAGAATTTAAAGCAACAACAGTAAAAAAGAAAAAAAAAATACAAAGAATAAAGAAGGTTCAACAAGAAGATAATATCCCCTAAATATATATGCACCTAACTCTGGAGCTCCCAGATTCATAAAACAATCACTACTGGACCTAAGAAAAGAAATAGACAGAAATACAATGATAGTACAGGACTTTAATACTCCACTGACAGTGCTAGACAGATCATCAAAGCAGAAAGTCAACAAAGCACTGGACTTAAACTACACTCTAGAACAAATAAACCTAACAGATATTTACAAAACTTTCTATCCAAGAACTGCAGAATATACATTCTTCTCAACACATGGTACATTCTCCAAGATAGGCCATTTGATAATCCACAGTCTCAATCAAATTTTTTAAAAAATTACATTAAGTGTCTTCTCAGACCACAGTGGAATAAAACTAGAAATCAACTCCTAAAAGAATCTTCAAAACTATACAAATACATGGAAATTAATCTGCTCTGGAGCAACTTTTAGGTTAAAAATGAAATCAATATGGAAATTTAAAAATTCTTTGAAACGAATGATACAATTGACACAAGTTATCAAAACCTCTGGGATGCAGCAAAAGCAGTGCTAAGATGAAAGTTAGGCCAGGCATGGTGGCTCATGCCTTTAATTCCAGTAACTTTGGGAGGCCACGGCAGGCGGATCACCTGAGGTTGGGAGTTTGAGATCAGCCTGACCAACATGGAGAAACCTTGTCTCTACTAAAAATACAAAATTTAGGCAGGTATGGTAGCACATGCCTGGAATTTCAGCTACTGAGGCAGGAGAATCGCTTGAAACCAGGAGGCAGAGGTTGCAGCGAGCCGATATCGCACTGTTGCACTCCAGCCTGGGCAACAAGAACAGAAATCCATCTCAAAAAAAAAAAAAAAGAAAGAAAGTTTACAGCACTAAATGCCTATATAAAAAAATCTGAAAGATCACAAATTGACAACTGAATACCTCAAAGAACTAGAGAAACAAGAACAAATCAAACCTAAAACTAGCAAAAGAAAACAAGTAAAGATCAGAGCAAAACTAAATGGATTTTAAACAAAAAATCCAAAAGATCAATGAAACAAAAAGTTAGTTCTTTGAAAAGATAAACAAAATCAATAAACCATTTGATAATTAACCAAGAAAATGAAAGGGATGATTTAAATAAACTCAATTAGAAATGAAAATGAAGTCCAGGTGTGGTGGCTCACACCTGTAATCCTAACACTTTGGAAGGCTGAGGTGGGTGCATTACCTGAAGTCAAGAGTTCGAGACCATCCTGGCCAACATGGTGAAAGGCCATCTCTGCTAAAAATACAAAAATTAGCTGGGTATAGTGGTGCATGCCTATAATCCCAGCTACTTGGGAGGCTGAGGCAGGAGAATTGCTCGAACCTGGGAGGCGGAGGTTGCAGCAAGCCAAGATCATGAAATGGCACTCCAGCATGGACAACACAGCGAGACACCATCTCAAAAAAAAGAAAGAAATGAAAATGAAGCCCATTACAACCAACACCACAGAAATACAAAAGATCATTTGAGAGTACTATGAACTCCTCTATACAAACAAACTAAAAAATCTAGAGGAAATGAATGAATTCCTGGAAACATATAACCTTCCTAGCTTGAATGAGGAAGAAACAGAAATCCTGAAGAGACCAATAACAAGCACTGAGATTAAATCAATAATTCTAAAACTGCCAAAGAGAAAATGAGCCCACCAGATGGATTACAATTGAACTCTACCAGATATTCAAATAAGAGCTGATACTAACCCTACTGAAACTATTTCAAAAGATTGAGAAAGAGGGAATCCTCCCTAACTCATTCTATGAAAGCCAGTATCACCCTGATACCAAAGCCAGGAAAGGACATAAAAAATAAAACTACAGACCAATATATCTGATGAATATAGATGCAAAAATCTTCAACAAAATACCAGCAAACCAAATTCAACAGCACATCAAAATGATAATACCGTTTGACCCATTAATCCCACTACTACTGGGTATATACCCTAAGGAATATAAATCATTCTATTATAAAGATACATGCATGTGTATATTCATTGTAGCACTATTTACAATAGCAAAGACATGGAATCAACCCAAATGCCCATCCATGATAGACTGGATAAAGAAAATGTGATACATATACATAATGGAATACTAAGCAGCCAGAAAAAGGAATGAGACCATGTCCTTTGCTGGGACATGGATGAAGCTGGAGGCCATTATTCTCAGCAAACTAACACAGGAAGAGAAAACGAAACACTGCACATTCCCACTTGTAAGTGGGAGCTGAACAATGAAATCACATGGACACAGGAAGGGGAGAAACACATACTGGGGCCTGTGGGGAGGGAGTGGGGGAAGGGAGCTATTTATCAGGATAAATAGCTAATGCCTGCAGGGCTTAATACCTGGGTGTTGGGTTGATAGGTACAGCAAACCACCATGGCACACTTTTACCTATGTAATAAACTTGTACATCCCACACATATATCTTGGAACTTACATTAACTTAAAAAAAAAAAAAAAGATAGGTTGGGGGTGGTGGCTCACACCTGTAATCCTAACATTTTGGGAGGCCAAGGTGGGTGGATTGCCTGTGCCTGAGCTCAGGAGTTTGAGACCAGCCTGGGCCACGTGGTAAAACCCTGTCTCTAATAAAAATATAAAAAATTAGCTGGGCGTGGTGGCTGGTGCCTATACTCTCAGCTACTCGGGAGGCTGAGACATGGGAATCACTTGAATCTGGGAGGCGGAGGTTGCAGTGAGTCGAGATCATGGTATTGCACTCCAGCCTGGGTGACAGAATGAGATTCTTTCTCTCAAAAAAAAAAAAGATAATACATCACCATAATCAAGAAGCTTTCAACCCAGGAATTCAGGGACGGTTTAACATACATAAGTCAATAAATGTGATACATCACATAAACAGAATTAAATACAAAAACCATATGATTGGCCGGGTGCAGCGGCTCACGCCTGTCATCCAGCACTTTGAGAGGCCAAGGTAGGAGGATCATGAGGTCAAGAGATCGAGACCATCTTGGCCAACATGGTGAAACCCCATCTCTATTAAAAATACAAAAATTAGCTGGGCGTTGTGGCGTGCACCTGTAGTCCCAGCTACTTGTGAGGCTGAG
>NW_016107365.1:5984726-6024315 GCF_001604975.1 Cebus imitator | reverse complement strand
AAAAAAAAAAAAAAAAAAAAAAAAAAAAAAAAAAAAAAAAAAAAAAAAAAAAAAAAAAAAAAAAAAAAAAAAAAACACCTCAAACCCAGGAATACATTTAACTAAAGAGGGGATAGACCACTACAAGGAAAGCTACAAAACACCACTGAAAGAAATCACAGATGATACAAGCAAATGTAAACATATCCTGTGCTTATGGATTGCAAGAATCAATATTGTGAAAATGACCATACTGCCTAAAGCAATCTACAAATTCAATGAAATTCCTTTCAAAATACCAACATCATTTTTCATGTGACTAGGAAAAAAAAATCCTAGAGTTCATATGGAACCAAAAAAGAGCCTGAATAGCCAAAGCAATCCTAAGCAAAAAGAACAAATCTGGAGGTATCACATTACCTGACTTCAAATTATACTGCAAGGCTATAGTTACCAAAATAGCATGGAACTGGTATAAAAGTAGATACACAGATCAGTGGAACAGAAATAAAAAACTCAAAGCCAAATACAACTAAGTGATCTTTGACAAAACATAGAAAAACATAAATTGGGAAAAGGATATCCTATTTAATAATTGGTGCTGAGAAAACAGAATAGTCACATGCAGAAGAGAGAAAGTGAATCCCTCTCACCGTATACAAAAATTAACTCAAAATGGCTCAAAGACTTAAATCTAAGACCTGAAACCATAAAAATTATAGAAGAAAACCCAGGAAAAACTCTTCTGGACATTGGCCTAGGCAAAGAATTTATGACTAACACCCTAAAAGCAAATGTGACAAAAACAAATAAGTGGGACTTAACTGAAAAGCTTCTGCACAGGAACAGAAACAACCATTGGAGTAAACAGACAACCCACAGAATGGGAGAAAATATTTGCAAAGTATTCATACAACAAAGGTCTAATAACCAGAATCTAAGAAGGAACTCAAATCAGCAAAAGAAAAAAAAAAAAAGGAAGAATCCCAGCAAAAAGTGAGCAAATGACATGAGTAGACATTTCTCAAAAAAAAATGTACAAATGCCGAGACGGGTGGATCACGAGGTCAAGAGCTCGAGAGCATCCTGGTCAACATGGTGAAACTCTGTCGCTACTAAAAATACAAAAAATAAAAATTAGCTGGGCATGGTGGCGCAAGCCTGTAGTCCCAGCTACTCGGGAGGCTGAGGCAGAAGAATTGCTTGAACCCAGGAGACGGAGGTTGCGGTGAGCCGAGATCGAGCCATTGCACTCCAGCCTGGGTAACATGAGCNAAAAAAAAAAAAGAAAAGAAAATATACAAATGGACAACAAACACATGAAAAAATGCTCAACATCGCTAATCAGAAAAATGCAAATTAAAACCACAATGAGATACCACCTTACTCCAGCCAAAATGGCCACTAATAAAAAGTCAAAAAACAATAGATATTGGCATGGATGTGGTGAAAAGGGAATGCTTATACACTATGGGTGAGAATGTAAATCAGTACAAACTCTATGAAAACCAGTATGAAGACTTCTTAAAGAACTAAAAGTAGATCTACCATTCAATCCAGTAATCCCACTACTGGGTATCTACCCAAAGGAAAAGAAGCCATTAGATCAAAAAGGGACCTGCATGTGTATGTTTAATGCAGCACAATTCACAATTGCAAAGATATGGAACCAATCTAAGTGCCCACTGACCAATAAGTGAATCAAGAAAATGTGGACTATATATACCACGGAATACTAGTCAGCCATAAAAAAAGAATGAAATAATGTCTTTCGCAGCAACTTGAATGGAGCTGGAGATCAACTCAGGAATGGAAAATCAAACACCTCTACATTCTCACTCATGACCAGGAGCTAAGGTATAGGTATACAAAGGCATACAGAGTGGCATTATGGACTTTGGAGACTCAGAAAGAGGAGGTGGGAAGGTGAAGAGGGGTATAAAACTATGTATTGGGCACAATGTATACTACACAGGTGACAAGCACACTAAACATCTTAGAGTCACCACTATATAATTCATCCACATACCAAAAACCCTTGTACCCCAAAAGCTACTGAAATTTTAATAATTTTTTAAAATATATTTCCTTAAACTTGGTCCTCAGTGGATCAAGTGTTTGCAAACAAGCAGTAGTCAGCCTGAACCAAGGCTAGAGAATACGGTGGCAAATTGAAGGTTTGATTACTTTTAGATTATTTTTTCCTTCCTCGCTGATAACATGAATCTGATGGCAATTCTAAAAGAAATAACAAAAAACTCTGAACTACAGGAGCTGATTGGAAGGATGTTGTTTATTGAACTATTTAAGAGCTAGTTTGTTTTATAGCCTCATAAGTTCATAGCTATACCTGACAGGTAAGAAATTTTCCCTCAGGTTTCCCCTCAATGTAAACATGACTATGAGAATTCCTGGGATGTGACAAATAGGAAAACACTGAGGTTAAGAATCAGCTACGATATAAAATACTCTGAATTTGAATCCCAGTTCTGAAATTCATTGATCTCTATGCCTCAACTTCCTCACATTTGTAAAATGGGATATTATCAAACTAGTCAGGGTTCAGGCAGGAAAAAAATGGTACTCAAAATAGTCTAATTGCAAAGAGTTTAATGACAGAAATTTTACAAAGATGTGAATAAGGTAAGGAAACTTGCAAGAATTGTTGGGTACTTGGGAGGCTAGGAACAGCAAAGCCATCACCTCCCCTAGGTCTGAAGGGGTAGGAGAGTTATGTGCATTTTTGTTTGTTTAAGTGTTTTCCAGGAAAAGGATTAATTGCCAGAATTCAGCAAGAATTTAACTGCAACAATAGCTGTAAGAGAGGGCCAGCCTATGGAAGCTGTGGCTTTCAGCAGAGTAACATATAACCATCAACTACCCAAAGCCTGTAGTCTTGGATCAAAGACTTAAATCCAAGACCGAAAACCATAAAAGTACTATAAGAAAACCCAGGAAAAATTATTCTGGACACTGGCCTAGGCAAAGAACTTATGACTAAGACCCTACAAGCAAATGTGCCAAAAACAAATAAATGGAACCTAACTAAACCAAAAAGTATCTGCGCAGCAAAAGAGATAACCAGCAGAGTAAAAACAGAATGAGAGAAAAATATGTGCAAATATTTGAGGTACCTCCCAGGCACCCCACAATTCTTGCTAGTTTCCCTTACCTTGTTCATGTCTTTGTGAAATTTGTCATTGAACTCTTTGCAATTAGACTGTTTTGAATACCATTTATTTCCTGCCTGGACCGTGACTAGTTAGACAATATCCCATTTTACAAATGTAAGGAAGTTGAGGGAAGGAAAGAGCAGGGGAAATAAATACTCAAAAGCCACAGGGCAAGGGGCCTCATATGTGATCCATAATGGTCTGCCTCCAAGGGTACAGAGCATGGTGGATTGGGAAAGGCAAACAGAGAGTATCCAACTAGGTGCATCTCTCAAAGTTGTGATGAGCCTATCTTCTCATAATCACTTATTTTACGTTTCTGTCTATCCTACTAAACCATAAATGTTATACAGGCAGGAAGTATCAACTAACTCATTGCCCAGCCAGAGCACAGTTCAGTCCCTGGCACCAGGTAAGTTACCCTTACTACTTATTGTATGATACTAATTTAAACAATAATATAATTGAAAAATGAGGCATGATCAGGTTACTACACAACACAGGAAATAAGTAGAGGACTGGCACCTTTAAAATGCAGCTCTAGATCTCCATCTTAGCTTCTACCCTGTTCTATTACCTTGAGGGGTATGTGATGCTCCGAAAAACCCACCCCAAAAGATTAGCCCAGAAATAGACCAGTCTGGGCCAAGAGTGGTGGCTCACCCCTGTAATCCTAGCACTTTGGGAAGCTGAGGCAGGTGGATCACCTGAGGTCAGGAGTTCGAGACCAGCCTGACCAACATGGTGAAACCATGTCTCTACTCAAAATACAAAAATTAGCTGGGTGTGGTGGCACACACCTGTAATCCCAACTACTGGGAGGCTGAGGCATGAGAATTGCTTGAACCAGGGAGGGAGAGGATGCAGTGAGCTGACATCGTGCCAATGAGCTCCAGCCTGGGCAACAAAGCAAGACTCCATCTCAAAAAAAAAGGAAAAGAAAAAGAAAGAAATCGACCAGTCTGAATTCGATTAAAGCCATAAAGCTTTTCTAATGTCATTGAATTTCCTTAATTTGATTATTATCTATAATAATTATATTATGAATATAGTTAATTCTATTTGGGAGATAATATAAGTTTAAATGGCTCAACCCAACATGAGTATGTCTACTCTTAATTTCCACTAAAATCATTATAAAAAGAGTATTTGGAATCACCACACATTCCAGGAACTGCTGCCACTGAGGAGACTGCCTGAGCAATAAGAGAAACAAAAACAGTAAGACTGGCTTTATTTTGTGTGTGTGTGTGTGGAGACAGAGTTTCGCTTTTGTTGCTTAGGCTGGAGTGCAATGGCATAATCTTGGCTTACTGCAACCTCCACTTCCCAGGTTTAAGCAATTCTCTTGCCTGAGCCTCCTGAGTAGCTGGGATTACAGGCACCCACCACCATGCCCAACTAATTTTTGTATTTTTAGTAGAGACAGGGTTTCACTATGTTGGTCAGGCTGGTCTTCAACTCCTGACCTCAGGTGATCCACCCGCCTCAACCTCCCAAAGTGCTGGGATTACAGGTGTGAGCCACTGCAATTGGCCCAGACTGGCATTCTTAAATTTCTCTCACAACTACAAAGCATGTCAAACAAAGCAGGCCAAACAGACTAGCGCCTATCTGTGCACATGCCACACCTACTGTACCAATTCATACAATAAAATACAAGCAATGTGAAGTTCACTAACACTCCCAGGGAGAAAAATGTTTACCAAATTAAGCTTTATATTTTATGTTAAAATATGAAACATACTTGGGGGGTGGGGAAAAACTATGAAACACATTTTATAGTTTTATATTTATAAAGTAACCAAATTAATGTATTTTAAAAGTTAAATCTCACATAGCGGGCCAGACGTGGTGGCTCACACCTGTAATCCCAGCACTTTGGGAGGCTGAGGTGGGTGCATTACCTGAGGTCAGGAGTTCAACACCAGCATGGCCAACCTGGTGAAACCCCGTCTTTACTAAAAATACAAAAAATTAGCTGGGTGTGGTGGTGGACACCTGTAATCCCAGCTACTTGGGAGGCTGAGGCAGGAGAATTGCTTGAACCCAGGAGGCGGAGTTTGCAGTGAGGCGGAGGTTGCAGTGAGCTAAGATCATGCCATTGCACTCCAGAGCAACAAGAGCAAAACTCTGTCTCAAAAAAAAGAAAACAAGAAAACAAACAAACAAAAAATTACATAGCAATTCATATCCTAGAAGCAATATAGGAAAACATAACACATTAAAAAATTTAAACAGCATAGAACTATAGAGTGAGAAATGAGTTCTCCTTCCTATTACCCAACCAAACGCTACACTCATCTGCAGTAGAAATCCCCACTAACAGTTTAATATCATTTTTAAGACTATTTGCTAAATTTTTACATATATATGTACATGCTATGTTAAAATATTCACACATCATTGCATATATATTTTTCTGTAAATAATTTTCTCACTTAACAGACCTTGGACATACTCTTAAATAATTACACATAGAGCTACCTCATTCTTTTAAAAGCCTGCATCATATTCCTAATTTTTTATTTATGATTTATTTGAACCACTCTCCAATTGCTAGGCATTTAAGTTAACTTGAATTTTTCTACTCATCGCAATTATTTTCATGAATTCTTCATAATGTACACAGTTCATATTTTTCCCCCCATTTACAGTTAACTCATTCTTGATACAGCTTTGCTGACTTCTACTCAAGCTAATCTTCTACCAAATTAGCGCCACGCTGTAGCATGGAAAGGCTTATGTGCTTTTTTTGTTTAAGAGGTTGTGAATTTTTTGATCCCTTCCATCAAGAGACGTGTCCTCTCTTCTTGAATCTGGGGAGACTTGAAATAGCTTCTACTAATAAAGAGGGCAGAAATGCTGTTATCTGACTTCCAAAGCTAAGTTATAAAAATCCACACAGCTTCCACGCAGTCTCTTGGAACATTTGTTCTGTGGGGACGCTCACTCTTGGAACCCCCCGACTTGGGAAGCCAGCTGCCGTGCTGCAGGAAGCCCGAGCACCATGAAGTCAACCTGCAGATGCTCTGGTGGACAGCCCCAGATGAGTCTAGCCTTCAAGTCATCCCAGCCCAGGAACCAGTCATATAGGTGTAGAAGCTTCCAGATGATTCCAGCCCTTAGCAGTTTGAGTCTTCCCCGCTGAAGCTTGTTAATTGGTCCAGTAAATGGAGCAGAGACAAGTCATTCCTACTGTGTCCTGTCTGGATTCCTGACCCAAAGAATGTGTGCAAATAAGATGCTGATGATTTCATTCCACTAAGTTTTGGGGTAATTTGTCACAGAGCATTATGTAACTGGAACCACATATATAGGTCCGTCTGCCTAATTCAGGCAGGTAACATTTTTCATACCTCAAATCCTATTACTTCCAGCTATAAAGACACGTTCAAGGACTCTGAGGAGTGGACTAGGACCTCAAATAATCAGTCTTTAAATCACTGGAACTCCTGTCCCTACCCACTAGAGATTTCTACTCTCTCTACCTAGAGGGATGCTGTGAGAAAACTTAAAAACGTCTTAAATCCTATACAAATGAAACAGTCGTGTGTGTGTGTGTGTGTGTGTGTGTGTGTGTGTGTGTGTCCTTTTCATTCAGCTGGAGCAAAAATACTCAAATGCAAATCCTCAGTGAACTTGGGATTTAAGGTTTGGGCAGGATCTCTGAAATTCAATTTTCCCACAAAGACTTTCATAGATTGATGTTCTTCTAATTTCAAAGAATTATGAACGGCACAAATTTACTTTAACACCCTTCATCAAGGTGATGGGAATGTTAGCTAACTTTAACATATATTTTTAAAAAATAAAAAAGGACTAAAAACTAGAAAGAAAAATGTCTTAAGTACCGAAATTCACTTGGTGCCCAATGCTACACCCCACTCCTTCTCCCTTCCCAGGTACCCAGCAGACCCACGGCAACAAAGCTCAGGGTAACAAGGGTAGCGCTGAGCTAGGAAAAAAGGTGTCTGGCTGCCCATCACCCTGCAGAGCTGGGCAAGCAGAAAGGCAGGCCAAAGCCCTCTAGGGGCTGGTTTTCCTCGTTGAGTCTCTGCTCAAACCACACCCAGGGAGCCACCAAATAGCTCAGAGTCTAACAGTCCAATCTGCTGCCTCTCTGGGGCTGGTTTACCCCTTCAGTGCCCATTCAGGGGGCACAGCCATCTGTCTCAGGCTGCTCCCCTCAGTGCTAGGTAAGGCGCTGCAGGCATTTGTCTTCTCACTGCTTGACAGCCTGCAAGGCTGCAGATGGACTCAGGTGGTCACCTCCAGCTCACAGAAGGGTCTGTGAGCAGCCCTGTACACGACAGATTGCTGAAAGCTTACGCTGCCCCCGCTCAGAGCCTTTCATCATCCTCCTGGACATATGTGTCAACTTTTCTTTTGCTGTTGAGAACTGGTCCTTAGCAGAGCCTCACTACGAAGTGTGGCCTGGAGACCTGCAGGTCCGGCATCACCTGGGAGCTTGTTACACATGCAGAGTCTCAGGGCCCAGCCCAGACCTGTGGGAACAGAATCTGCAATTTCACCAAATCCTCACATGAAACACACACATTCAAGTGTGGGAAGCACTGTTCCAGAGGACCTTCATTTCAAATGGAACGTTTCTGTCAGAATAAAACCTAGGATGCTAGTCACAGTAGAAATGTTGAAAAAATAGTTTTAAGTTGTGGGAACCAGCATAATCCTATTCCCAGCAGAAAGACCTCATTATTCATGTACTCTTGCAAGGGGAGGGGGGAGAGCTCAGCTCACTTTATTTCAAAGCCAAATCCAAGAGCATGAAAGTGTGGGTATTTCATTTTAAATCACCACCCACTGTCACAAACACTAATTGGTCCAGTAAATGGCATTATAAAAGCTTAAGGTGGGAGTTTGGCCAGGCAACATACAGCTGCACAAAAAGAAATGTCCAGAAAACAATTTTGTTTCTTTACCTATAATAGTGTTTCTCAACCGGGGACATGTGGCAATGTCTGGAGACATGTTGTGCTGTCACAAGTGAAGGGGCTGCAACTGGAATTGAGTGTGCCAGGGACGATGCTAAACATCTTACAATGCACAAGCCAGCACCCCACACCCAAGAACTGTCCAGTCCTACGTTTAGCAGTGCTGAGGCTGAGAAACTCTGACCTGTATACAGGATTAACTCTAATGTTATTGTCCTTTTTTTTCTTTTTTTTGTGATGGAGTCTCACTCTGTCACCCAGGCTGGAGTGCAGTGGCACACTCTCGGCTCACTGCAGCCTCCACCTCCTGGGTTCAAGTGATTCTCCTGCTTCAGCCTCACAAGTAGCTGGGATTACAGGCACGCACCACCACACCCAGCTAATTTTTGTATTTGTAGTGGAGATGGGGTTTCACCATGTTGGTCAGGCTGGTCTCAAACTCCTGACCTTGTGATCCACCCGCCTCAGCCTCCCAAAGTGCTGGGATTATAGGCATGAGCCACCACGCCCTGCCTGTAATGTTATTTTCTCTTCCCTCTCAGTGCCCACCACCCACTACATACTGATCACTCCACTGTGCAACTCGTTTTTCAGTAAAGTCCTGCGCATGCACGTGCACGTGTGCGTGTATGCGCGCGCACACACACACACACACACACCCTCCCTCCCTCCCTCCACGGATTTTCCTCTGCTTGGCTCAGAGAAGAGCCAGCCATTGAGTGTCTGACAGCCAGGGATGGAGGGGCAGGGGCCCTGTCCTTTCATCAAGAAGGGCCCCTACTTGTCCTTTCTCATTACCCATGCAGCACAGGCCTTAGGTTACCTATTATAAAATCATGGGCTGTGAGAGCTGGAAGGGGCCTTAGCGATCCTCTCGTCCAGCGCCCTTCATGTATTAAAGGGCTGCTTCCCAGCAGACTCAGCACATAGACCAGTTCCTTAACAACATAAAGAAAAAGGAGCCAGGACTCATAAGGAATGCAAAGAAAAAGAACAATGGCACAAGCCCCAGTGTTTGAAGAGCCTGAGCAACTGCTGAATGGTGATGTTCTATTTTTAGCTCAACTTTCCTGAAAAGGAACCCCTGCTTCCCCTTTTCTGGAATGCTGTGGCATCCTCTCCAACTGTTTGGTTTCCCTTCTGCTCCAAAGGTTGCTGAAAAGACTGTCTAGGAAAGTGAATCTCACTGCACAGACCCATTCTTATGTGCAGGGTGACCATAGTCCTGGCACAATTTATATGGTTGCCTTGGAAAAACTAATAGAATCCCCCTTTCCTAGGTGTCTAGGTTTGGATGATGATTTATACTGTAACCTTTCTTCTGGGGCACGCTGTTCCCAGGGAGAACAAAGCTACAGGCCTGGCATGCTTTTGCAGAGCACATTAAGCCACAGACCTTAACGTGAAACTGATGTGCAATTATGTCTAATTTGGCCCTTGCTGGTGATGTGCCAGCTGACCGAAATTCTGCTCACTGAAAATGACTGGATGCCGATGAAGGAAAACCCAGAACTGCGCAAACACATTCTAATCCTGCTGACTTGAGAGCGTCAAGAGTGAGGATATTGGCACAGACCATGGGAAAACCTGCTCTGAAACTGATCCATGAAGTTACTACCCAGGAATTTCTACTTCAAACTGAGTCTATCCTTCAGTTTCTAGCTCCAGCATGCACAAACAACTCACATTTCTGTGTGGTACGCACGCACTGATCCATGAGGCACAAGTGGTGTTACAGAGCTCAAAGGCTCAGATAAAACGTAACCTAAAAGCAAGGCCAGCAAGCTGATCATTGGCAATTCATCCCATCAATAATGCCAACCTGGGACCTCACTTACTCCTCCTCTCACTGGGCACTCTCTCTGTGAGAGTGCTTATATTTGCTGTACCATTTTGCCCTAATAGTGCCCACACCAGTCAAATCCAAGCAGACGAAAACTTCTCATAATCAGAATGAATAATATAAGAACTAATGTGGGCCAGGCGTGGTGGCTCACACCTGTAATCCCAGTACTTTGGGAGGCAGAGGTGGGAGGATCACCTGAAGTCAGTTTGAGACCAGTCTGGCCAACACGGTAAAACCCCATCTCTACTAATAATTCAAAAATTGGCTGGGCATGGTGAACACACACCTGTAATCCAAGCTACTCCAGAGGCTGAGGCAGGAGAATCGCTTGAACCTGGGAGGTGGAGGTTGCAGTGAGCCGCGATCACACCACTGCACTCCAGCCTGGGTGACAAGAGCAAAACTCTGTCTCAAAAAAAAAAAAAAACACAAAAACTAACATATATTTTTTTTTCTTTTGCTTACAGTACTTACAAGTCTCTCTGGGAAAAATGAAGACTACAGAACAGGAAACATCATTCTATCTAAAACAACTGTTAACAATTTGACACATTTCCTTCCAGTTCTTTCTCCATATTTAGGTTCTAACTTCCTTACAGTGTATCTTGCCTTTTTGCTTCATGAATAAGCATTTCTCTGTGTCATTATAAACCAATCAGTTTATTTTAAGTTGTGTTTCCAATGGCAACATTAACAGCTGTTTGCTATTCAGACTTCAAAAGTTTATGTATTACAGAAGGTAGTAAATAAAGAGATGAAGAAAAAGGAAACCAAGCAATAAAATTTTAATGAAGAATCTGTCTCCCAGAATAGTCTTGGTCACCAGTGTTATGAGTGTTGAACTCATATCCTCAGTTCTGCTGGAACCACTAGAGAGGGCAGACCCCCAACCTCTGCCCCTCCTTTCCCTCCCCCCACCCCTGCTACGACTTCATTGAGCGAGCATAGGCTCCAGATGGATTAAGCAAATGCAGGGAAACAAACAGCAAGAAAGGCATGGGCTTAGTGTCCCGAAGGAGATAAAGAAAGCTCAAGAGGCAGGAGCAGGAGAGGTCCGACTGTAGGTGCCCCTCAGTGCCTATAGTATCCTTGCCACCCATGGCAGTCAAAACCCTCCATGTGCCGTGCTTTCCTGTCCATAATCCATCCTGAATGCATGCATGCATTAAGGCCAGGCCTGGGCACAGCCTGTGTCCTCTTTTTTTTTTTGAGACAGAGTCTCGTTCTGTCACCAGGTGCCAGGCTGGAGGGCAGTGGGGTGATCTTGGCTCACTGCAACCTCCGCCTCCCAGGTCCAAGCAATTCTCCTGCCTCAGCCTCCCAAGTAGCTGAGATTATAGGCATCTACCACCGTGCCTGGCTAATTTTTATATTTTTAGTAGAAACAGTGTTTCACCATCTTGGCCAGGCTGGTCTTGAACTCCTGACCTCATGATCCACCTGCCTTGGCCTCCCAAAGTGCTGGGATTACAGGCGTGAGCCACCGTGCCCATCCGTGCCTGGCTCCTCTTCACAGAATACTTCCTCCTCCTTTCATTGGGCACTCTGAGAGTGGTTATATTTGCTGTTCCATTTTGCCCTAATAACGCCATCAGGCAGGTACTACAATTTTACTACTTCAGGTCACAGGAGAGGAAATTGGAGCTAAGCATTAGCAAATGACAGAGCCAGAGCCCAGCTCTGGGCCACCGTGCCATGTCGCCTATGGGCAGCTCCCTGAGGGCAGAAAGCAGCCCAACCACTCACTTGTCCAGCAAACACTATATCTCATGTCCTTCCTAAAAATATTTGAGGGGTTGACAAAGATAGATCTGTTAGGGCCAGGCACGGTGGCTCACGCCTATAATCCCAGCACTTTGGGAGGCCGAGGTGGGTGGATCACCTGAGGTCAGGAGTTAGAGACCAGCCTTACCAACATGGAGAAACCCTGCTTTTACTAAAAATACAAAATTAGCCAGGCATGCTGGCGCATGTCTGTAATCCCAGCTACTTGGGAGGCTGAGATAGGAGAATCACTTGAACCAGGGAGAAGTTCATAGTGAGCCAAGATAGTGCCATTGCACTCCAGCCTGGGCGACAAGTGAAATGCCATCTCAAAAAAAATTCATTCATTCTAGAATATCACAAGAAAAATAAAAATAAATAAATAAATAAAAAGAAACAACAAAACAAAGATAGATCTGTTATGGGGAAAAAAGATTTATAAATATAAAGAAATTTTAAAATTAGGTAAAGGGAAAATAAGACAAGTACAATAAAGAGGGGGATAAACACACAGAAAACAATGTTCAAGCCCCTCGCAAATCCTACTTCAGTCTCAAATTTGGGTCTCTGTTTTTGATTAGCCAAAGCAAAACACAGAAAGTGGATATTCATACTTGAATTATGGATTTATTTCAGAAAGTCCTGTTGCCATAGAAATTATGTTAAGAACAATATATGTCTCTGCCATGCTGCCTGATTAAAGAGCTTCTAAATGAGCCTATTTTCTGTTTAAATGTTGGCTAAACCTACAGGTGGTACAATATAAACTTGGTAGAAAACTGCTCTATAGAATCCTCTATAAAGGATTCTACACTTCCCAGTTTCTGTATTCAGAATGTGAATACACCTTAAGTCACTGACAGACTGTGACTTCAAATGATTAAGTCAAATTAATGTGATTAATTCAAATTATCATCATGAGTTACTTTCTTCTAAACAGTGATACTCTTACTGTGCCCTCTCTCTTTGGGCTGGTGCCTGCCATGGCTTCATGTGTCTTTTGATGCTTCTAAATCCTTTCTTGCATATCTGCTACTTCTGCACTCTTCCCACTCTTTCTTCTTTCATCTGTTTTTGTGATGCCTTCTCAGCTCTGATGATGACCAAGCACCATTTTTTTTTAAGATGGTGTCTTGCTCCATTGCCCAGGCTAGAGTACAGTGGCATGATCTTGGCTCAATGCAACATCCACCTCCCGGGTTCAGCAACTCTCCTGCCTCAGCCTCCTGAGTAGCTGGGATTATATGCACCCGCCACCTTGCCTGGCTAATTTTTGTATTTTTAGTAGAGACAGGGTTTTACCGTCTTGGCCAGGCTGGTCTTGAACTCCTGACCTCGTGATCTGCCCGCCTCAGCCTCCCAAAGTGCTGGGATTACAGGCGTGAGCCACTTAGCCCAGCTGACCAAGCACCATTTTAATAGCAGTCACCAGCCAACCCCACTAACTCACTTAATTGCTTCTTCCCTGGCAATGCACATCACTGTCATGATTAGTTACCGTGCCAAAAAATTTAGAATGTCTAAAATTCTCTGTTTTCCCATATTTAATGGCTATATTGAGTTGATTGTTGTTAATTTTTTATGGCAGGAACAAACAGGAAACTAATAAAATGGATAAATTCTTTACTCAGGAGACGGAGTACCAGATACCTAAAAGTTGTCTTTCTAGCTTATATTCAAAAGCCTGGCACAGCATTGCCTGGTTCATTCTGCCACTTACTAGATGTACCTTGGAAAGTTACTTAATGTTTCTGTAACTGTTTTCCCATCTATAAAATGGGAATAATGTTACCAACCTCAGAGTTTAGTTACAAGGATTAAATTGGACAGATCCTACAAAGTGCTTAAAACAGCACCTGGCATATAGAAGCATTATATGTGTTTGTTATTATCTGCACCATTTGAGATTAAGCTGACAGAAAGTGTAGAAGCCAGACCCCACTTCTTAGAGCTGTGTGCACATGCCTCCTTCTCATAGACCTGTCCTCTCCTGCCAGGCATGAAGCACATTCCCTTCCAGATTGCACAAGGAAGCCAGAGACAGACAAGAGACCCAGGGTTAAGATCAGGATTTTCCACCAAAGTAGGATTGTCTGAATTTCAATATTTACTAGGCTCTCAACATTTTTCTCATGTTAAATAATCCTGGGAACTCCACATGTAGTACTTAGCACAAGCTCCAAACTAATCATTAAGAGACAACCATTGGTTACATGGCGTTAACTGTTGTAACAATCATTGGTTACATGGAGTTAAACTGTTGTTTTTATAATTCTTGGCTAATTTCCAATGAAGGGGTGAAGAATGATCAGCCTTCAAAAACAGCCACCTGCGGGTCCTGGATCCACCTCAGTCGAAGCACAACAAAGTCAGACTCCTTGGAACACACTTGCTTAATCTGGATCCCGTGGCCTCAGCAATCTATAAAAATTACCAACACTAGCCCTTAGGAAATACATAGTTTCTGCTTACTTTAAGGCCACAGTTATTCTAGAGCTCTCACATGCCCCTGCCACCTTTTGCTCCAGTTAAGAACCAACATTTGAGAGGCCCCAGGCCAGTCTTGTCTCAAGACAATCAAATAGATGCCAACTCCTGTAAAAGGGTAATAACTCACCTAAAAATACCAGCTTCTGGTGTATTGGAATTGTCCAAACACCTTTAAAGTCAATGGGAAATATTATATGAATAGCTTGCACTGAATAAATGCTTTCTATGTGGCACCAAGCACACAGATTAGCTTATGCCATTCTGATTGCCATTATTATCTCCATTTTATAGCTAAATAACATGAGCTAGGGAAGTTAAGACCTTACTCAAGATCACACAGCTAGCATTAGGATGAGCTAGGTTAACAAAACAATATTCTATTTTGAAAATCCATATGCTCCAAGAAGCAGCCTGTTACTTCATTTTATACTATTTATAGAGGCCAAAGGCAACTTGCTTTCTGTGCACTATTTAAGTCACCAGTCAAAAACTTTAAAAACTCGAAAAAGTTATGTTTAATGTAAATGAAAAACTATAATCCTTGTCCTGCATAGCTGAGGTCACACCTGAGGTCACCAAGAAGTAAATTTTGCCATGCTAGATTTTTTTTTGAGACAGGGTCTCACATTGTCACCCAGGCTGGAGTGCAGTGACGCTATCATGGCTCAGTGGAGCCTCAACTTCCTGGGCTCCAGTGAACCTCCCATCTCAGCCTCCCAAGTAGCTGGGACTACAGGCACACACTAATACACCCAGCTTATTTTTGCATTTTTTTGGTAGAGACAGGGTTTTGCCATGTTGCCCAGGTTGCTCTCCAACTCCTGGCCTCAAGTGATCCTCCTGTCTCAGCCTCCCAAAGTGCTGGGATTATAGGCATCAGCCATTGCACCCAGCCACCACAGCTAGGCTTTATACCCATTGCTCTTTATCTCGTGTGAAGAAAAGATGAATTTACACATGAACTCCCAGGAGGTAATCCAAACAGGAGCCTAAATGGTGGCATTCTAACGGGGTTCTTCCTTCAAGTCACACATACTTCATTCTTTGAAGTGTTCTTCAATTCACTCCATTAAAAAATGATAGGTATATGATTCCTCAAAAAATTAAACAGAATTACCACATGATCTGGCAATCCCACTTTTGTGTATACACCCCAAATTAAGGCAAAGGCTCAAACAGATATTTGTACACCTTTGTTCACAGTAGCAGCACTCACAATAGCCAAAAGGTAGAAATAACCCAAGTATCAATCAATGAATGAATGGATAAATAAAATGTGGCCTGTACATACAATGGGATATTATTTAGCCTTAAAAAAGAAGTACAGACACATGTTACAACATGGTTGAATCCTGAAGACATGCTAAGTGAAATAAGCCAGACATCAAAGAACAAATACTGTATATTTCCTTTTATATGAGGTACCTGGAGCAGTCAATTTCATAGAAATGTAAAGTAGAATGGTAGTCACCTGGTCCTGGGAGGAGAGAGAACGGGAGTTATTATTTAATGTATATGGAGTTTCAGTTTGAGAAGATAAAATAGTTCCAGAAACAGATTGTAGTGATGGTTACACAACAGTGTGAATGTACTTAATGCCACAGAACTGTCCACTGAAAAATGGTTAGAATAATTTTATGTGTATTTTATCACAACAAAACATATACAAATAAAGTAGGGTGGATTTAATTAATTCAATGACTTTCCAAACTTCGCTGCATATTGGAATCTCCTAGGCAGGTTTTTAAAAAATAACTATTCATCACCAGTAGTGGGAGGTTGGACACTGTGGCCCCTGATGTGATGCACCTGTCAGAAACTGGCCTGGACTCCTCGAGGGATTCAGGGTCACTGCACTGAGAGGATGGTGGGACTAGTGTTCTAGTCTGGGGAAGGCCTTGAGGCATAACAGCCAAAGGCAATGTGAGAAACTTACCTGGATCCTAAAACATGGCTATAAAGCAAAGCAGGGGAAATCGTAGTGTGGAATTTATATTGAACAATGGAACTGAACACACAGTAATGGCAACACTGAGGTTGAGGCTGGAGAGAAGAATGTCCTTCTTCTCAGTATGTGAGATGTGTGCTGAAGGATTTAGTGGGGAGCTATCTCAATGTCTGTAGATGGAATGGCATGGCAAGATGTTAACAGGTGGTAAAGCTAAGTGAAGGGAACGGATGTTCATTGTAACTTTCTTCTTTGAGGTTTTGAGAGCTTGAAAATTAAAACGCAAACAAAATAGAAAAACAAAGCAAAATAATACCCTAGTGAGGACGGACACGGTGGCTCACACCTGTAATCCCAGCACTTTAGGAGGCCGAGGTGGGGGGATCACTTGAGGTCAGGAGTTCGTGACCAGCCTGGTCAACATGATAAAACCCAGTATCTACCAAAAATATAAAAAAATTAGCTGAGCATGGTGGCATGTGCCTATAATCCTAGTTACTTGGGAGGCTGAGGCAGGAGAATTGCTTGAACCTGGGAGGCAGAGGTTACAGTGAGCTGAGATCATGTCACTATACTCCAGCTTGAGCAACAGTGAGTCTGCATCTCAAAAACAAAACAAAACAAAACAAAAAAACCTTAGTGAGACCCTGTCTCAACCAAAAAAACCTTTTCGTAATTAGCCAAGTGTGGTGTGTAAGCCCGTAGTCCTAGCTACTTGGGAGCATAGCTTGAGCCCAGGAGTTCAAGGCTAAAGTGAGCTAAGATCATGCCAATGTACTCCAGCCTGGGAAACAAAGCCAGATCCTGTCAAATAAATAAATAAATAAACAAACAAATATTGAAATGAAGACATCTATGCCAGAATTCTATCCCCAAATAAACAGAGGATATGGTGATGATATCCAGGGAGCATGCATTTTCTTGGTAAAGCTCTCCTGGAGTAGCCAGGTTGACAGCTATTAATTAAATGATCTCTAATCCAAGATGGGATATTATGCTGGCGTGGATAGTAGTCAAGGACATGCAACTGACCTAGAAGGCTGGCCTGCTGTTGACACCCAGCAGCCCGAGGAAACCTTCTCAAGCCTTAAGTGACCCCAGCCACACTATCTTCCACACTCCCCCACCCCTACTTTTCCTAAGAATAAGCCATAAGCTTTCTAAAGAAACAATCTCTGTCATCAGATTAGGAGACAGAATTGCCTTCCCAAGCTTTATCATCCAGTATTAAAAATATAGATGCCCCCTCCCTAGCATAGTAGTTTCCATTGATGAAACATTCTACTACACCATGGGTCTCAAAGAAACTACTCTTAAAGTCTTTTCAATTTAGAGATTTTTTTTTCTTTTTGAGAAGGAGTCTCATTCTGCCACCCAGGCTGGAGTGCAGTGGCACGACCACAACTCACTGCAGCCTTGACTTCCTGAGCTCAGGCAATCCTCCTGGGTCAGCCTCCTGAATAGCTGAGAGCACAGGTGCATGCCACCATGCTCAACTAATTTTTAATTTTTTTTTTTAATAGAAACGGAGTCTCCTGACATTGCCCAGGTTGACCTCAAACTCTTTGGCTCAAGAAATCCTCCCATTTGCCTCCCAAAGTACTGGAATTACAAGCGTGAGCCACTGTATCCAGCCTCAGTTCAGAGATTCTTACTATTAACTTGTGTTTTCAAAATTCACACTTCCTAGTAAAAGATATGCTAAGATGGACAAGGAAGAATCTGGCTAGAAATCATGTATCAGGATTCAGAAAAGTTACATCTCAAAGATATTGCTACCGAAATGCAAAAGGTTGCCTTTCAAGTTGGAAGAAAAAGGAAAATCTGATTTTTCTTTCTTTCTTTCTTTCTTTCCTTTTTTTTTTTTTTTTAGATGGAGTCTCACTCTGTCCCCCAGGCTGGAGTGCAATGGCACAATCTCGGCTCACTGCAACCTCTGCCTCCCAGGTTCAAGTGATTTTCCTGCCTCAGCCTCCGGAATAGGTGGGATTACAGGCGCCCGCCACCACACCTGGCTAAGTTTTGTATTTTAGTAGAGACAGGCTTTCACCGTGTTGGTCAGGCTGGTCTCAAACTCCTGACCTCGTGATCCACCTGCCTCAGCCTCCCAAAGTGCTGGGATTACAGGCATGAGCCACTGCTCCTGGCCAGGAAAATCTCATTTCAAACATCCTTTCAAAAAAAAAAAAGCACATATCAGCCAGGCATGATGGCAAACACCTGTAATCTCAGCACTTTAGGAGACTGAGGGAAGCAGATCACTCGAGCTCAGGAGTTCAAGACCAGCCTGAGCAACATCGTGAAACCCCATCTCCTACTAAAAATACAAAAATGAGCTGGGCATGGTGGCGCACACCTGTAATCCCAGCTATTTGGGAGACTGAGGTAGAAGAATGGCTCGAGCCTGGGAAGTGGAAGTTGCAGTGAGAAGTGGAAGTTGCAGTGAGCCAAGATCGCACCACTGCACTCCAGCCTGGGTGACAGAGCCAGACCCTGTCTCAAAAAATAAATAAATAGGCCAGGCATGGTGACTCATGCCTGTAATCCCAGCACTTTGGGAGGCCGAGGTGGGTGGATCACTTGAGGTAAGGAGTTTGAGACTGGCCTGGCCAACATGGGGAAACCTTGTCTCTAATAAAAATACAAATATCAGCTGGGCATGGTGGCAGATGCCTGTAATCTCAGCTACTTGGGAAACTGAAGTAGGAGAATCACTTGAACCCAGGAGGTGGAGGTTGCAGTAAGTTGAGATCCCACCACCACAATCCAGCCTGAGTGACAGTGCAAGGCTTCATCTCAAAAATCAATCAATAAATAAATAATTTTAAAGCAGATGTCACAAAGGTAAGGTAGCACTGCCTTTGAGGTAATGATTAAATGATAAACCCTTTTCAACACTAATAAAACTACACCAAAGAATAACTCAAATAAGTGGCAAATCCCTCCCCACCATAGACACACACACACTTGAACAATTTTCAGAGCAATCTCCCATACCTCACCCCCTTTTGAGGTAGGGTAAACATAAATTTATTTTTCAAATGTAGAAAGAAGCTCAGACCAGCCTGGGAACATAGCAAGACTGTCTCTACAAAAAATAATTTTTTTTAATTAGCTGGGCATGGTGATGTATGCCTGTCATCCCATCTACTCAAGAGGCTGAAGTAGGAGGATTACTTGAGCCCAGAAGGTCGAGGCTCCAGTGAGCTGTGATGATGCCACTGCACTCCAGCCTGGGTGACAGAGTAAGATCCCTGTCTCCAAAATGAAATAGAGCTCAAAGAAGTTATATGCAATGTCACACAGTAAGTGGCACCTCAGTCTAGGCCCTCAGATGCTAGATGCAGGCCTTGCTATCACAGCGCTTCTCGTCTCTCATTGGTCTAGGTGACAATACTTCCATAGCTACCTCCGTTTTACAGCATGATGCTGAGGCCAAACAAGACTAACCTATCTTGTTTTGCCTGTACATTGCTCACAAATGTTTTCCTTCCAATCTGAGTGACTAAGGTAGCAAATGCATTCTCCAGCTGAAAGACACTCCAAAGCTTCCTATTATTTTATAAAAGCTGTGGTCACATTTGACCCCTGAAAGCATCTGGTCATAAACCCTATATAAATTCCATCTTAGAAATGCCATCTAGCAACTCCTGTTGAATGAGGGAATGGTCACCAGTGGCTCACCTCTTCACAGGCTCTTCAGAGTTCACTTTGTGAGTCAAGAGAACAATCCACTTTTATGTCACAACCTTTATTTCCCCATGGACATTAGCTGACTCATTACTACCTTTTACAGATCTGCTTCCTACACACTTTACTTTCACAATTTTTTTTTTTTTGAGACAGTCACGCTCTGTTGCCCATGCTGGAGAGCAGTGGCATGATCTCGGCTCACTGCAACCTCCACCTCCTGGATTCACGGGATTCTCTCGCCTTAGCCTCTGGAATAGCTGGGATTGCAGGCACATGCCACCAGGCCCGGCTAATTTTTTTTGTATTTTTAGTAGAGACAGGGTTTCGCTACATTGGTCAGGTTGTTCTTCAACTCCTGGCCTCCAGTGATCTGCCTGCCTTTGCCTCCCAAAGTGGTCCAATTACAGGTGTGAGCCAACGTGCCCAGCCCCTTTCACAAATTATTAACTGCAACAGCTTCACAACTATAGAGTCCTGGGCCTCTTAATGTTTCTGTCCCTCATTCTCTGTCTATGCATGTACACACATACATACTTGAAAAATTATATTGCCATTGAATCCTCCCAATAACAGATCTGTCTTTCGCAGTAATTTTCATAAGGCAGAATTTGTAGCTAAAGAGAACTTTGTATCTTGAGCAGCAAACGGTAACTGTTACAATTTTTCTAACTTAACTTTTATAGTCTAACTATAAAAACATGTATAGCTGAAAATTTGAAGAAGAGAAAAAAATATTGATCACCACATATCTCATTACCTACACAGAATCACTGCTGACTTGTTGGCTTACGTACCAGACAGTGGGGACACAGCATTGACCAAAAGATACAGTCCCGATTCCTCGTGGATTTTACTGATGTTCTATTTTGTCCACATTATTCTCAGAGTAATAAACGTAGAACCATATTTTTCAAAAACACACATTTGCTTTATTTTTTCAAGGGTAATATAGCATATAGTAAAAACTATTTTGGATCGTATTCCCACCCTGGCCCCCAGTCCCTCTTCCCAAAGGCAACTTCTAAAAAGATATTTGCATAACCTTCTAGAAATATTCACATGTCCACAGGTCGAGGATGTCTCTCCCCGTTTGGTTTGTCTTATTTGTCCTACTTAGCAGAGCAAGGTACACATTTTCAGAGATATCAAAACTGCATCACAGAAGCACATTATAAGCTCTATTTGTTTCTCAGAGTTCCCCTAATCCAACATGAAAAGTTACAGGCAGAGTCCACACTGAAGAGGAATAAGCAAGCACAATCCTCCAAACTTTTAGCCAGTTCAAACTAATAGCAAAGATTAGACTGGAGAACTGAGGAAGAAAGCTTTGAGACTGTCGCCAGAATCAGTGCCAAAGCAGGGAAGGGCCTCAGGTGACCCTGGCTCTCATGGAGAAAAAGATTATCTTTATATATTCTTTTTGATTTTATTTTTGTAGAAACATGCTCTTGCTATGTTGTCCAGGGTGGTCTTGAACTCCTGACCTTAAGCAATCCTCCTGCCTTAGCCTCACAAATTGCTGGGATTATAGGCTTCAGCCACCATGCCCAGCCTTATATATTCTTTACAAATTAATGTGTCTTTGTTTCCTTTGAAAAATAAAACTCATTAGTAAAGAACAGAATAGAGAACAAGAGCATGTTTGTATTAGCTCTATAACTACCAGTTCTTGGACAATTTCTTAAGAGTTCAGCATGCAGCAAGGCTGTGGTGGGCTGCCTTACTAGATCTTGCATGAGGAAGCACAGTTTAGGGAGTAGGTGAATGGAGAGTCATATTTCACGGGGCAGCCTATGGGGCTATATTACCAGGCTTCTCATCCCACCCTAAGAAGCCTGCTTCATCTAGGACTGGGGCAAAGAACAGAAAAGCGACAATTTCAAGGACCAAGACTGGCTGATTACAATGGTCCCTTTTGGGGGAGGTGAGGAATAGAGTGGTTTATTAGCAAACATTTATATGAAACGTATTAGAATAAAAAAAAAGTGGGCACACGAGTTGCAGCCCAGGTTTTCAATTCCTAATGGCTCCAACATTCCAGTTAGTCCTGTTATGAACACAAAGCTCCATTAACTTTGTAGAGACGGTGAGGCCTGAGGGATGTTAGCTGAACCCAGTGTACCAAGTGTACTTCCTCTTCCTCATCTTCCTTCTAAACTCCCACAGGACTGGGTTGACCACAAGGTTGGCTGACCCTGGCAGCTAAGTCAAACTCTACATTCTGAAGCAAGTGGAAAGATTAAGACACATTTCAAGTAGTTTCCTCTTATCTAGATAGCATTATAAGCCCTAAGACTTTTAGACAAGCAGCAACAGCAGCAGCAGCAATGACCAACTTCAACTTGGAAGCCTAAATGAAATAAGAAAATGCTTGGTAACTTCAGAGTGACACCTCCAAGACCCCCTTGTAAGATGGCAAATATGCAACACAGAAACCCAAATGTTCTCCCCTCCCCAACTATATCTGGAAACAATAGAACATATTAGATTTTTTTTTTTTTTTTGAGATGGAGTATCACTGTCGCCAGGCTAGAGTACAATGGCGTGATCTTGGCTCACTGCAACCTCTGCCTCCTGGATTCACGCAATTCTCCTACCTCAGCCTCCTCAGTAGCTGGGACTACAGAAGTATGCCACTACGCCCAGTTAATATTTGTATTTTTAGTAGAGACGAGGGGTTTTACCAGGTTGGCCAGGATGGTCTCGATCTCTTGACCTTGTGATCCACCCACCTTGGCCTCCCAAAGTGCTGGGATTAGAGGCTTGAGCCACAGCACCCAGCCTATATTAGGTTTTTATGTATACATAGACAGGGATTAATTTGGTTCCCACCCAAATTGATAGATCTATTTCCATATAGATAACTTAAGAGTTTTCTCATTCTCAAGAGAAAATAGGGCTAGGATTGGGCACAGTGGCTCACACCTATAATCTCAGCACTTAGGGAGATTGAGGTGGGTGGGTTACGAGGTCAGAAGTTTGAGACCAATCTGACTAATATGGTGAATCCCCATCTCTACTAAAAATACAAAAATTAGCTGGGTATGGTAGCGTGCACCTGTACTCCCAAGTACTCAGGAGGCTGAGGCAGGAGAATCGCTTGAACCCAGGAGGCAGAGGTTGCAGTGAGCCAAGATCGCACCACTGCCCTCCAGCCTGGGTGACAGAGCAAGACTTTGTCTCAAAAGAAGAAATTTGGTCCGGGTGTGGTGGCTCATGCCTGTAATCCCAGCACTTTGGGAGGCCGAGGCGGGTGGATCACGAGGTTAAGAGATCGAGACCATCCTGGCCAACATGGTGAAACCCTGTCTCTACTCAAAAAAAAAAAAAAAGAATGAAAGAAAAAAAAAAGAAAGAAATTTGTTCCTCACAGTTCTGGAGGCTAGGATGTCCAAGACTGAGGGGCCTGCATCTTATAAGGGCCTTCTCACTGCACCCTAACATGGTAAAAGGAATCACATGGCTGAAAGAGAGAAAGAAGAAGGTGAAACTCATCCTTTTACAGAACCCACTCTTGCATCAACATTAACCTGTCACGAGGGCAGAACTCTGGTGGCCTCATCGCCTCTCATTACCCTACACCTTCCAACACTATTGCATTGGGGATTATGTTCCGACACATGAACTTTGGGGAATACAGTCAAACCACAGCGCCTTCCAAATCACATTTGCTTCCCACAAGGAAGAAAAGCAAACTTAAAGCCATACCAAAATTAATTCTATAAAATAAACATGAACCTGTAAAGTAATCAAGGCCCAGGTTAGTATGTGGTTTACAAATCAAACATTCAAGAGATACTGTAAATAATGCGGTCCATAACATACCCATGTGTTTTCACTTACTTGACAAAAACTTGCAAGCACCATGAAGAGTAACTATGATATCAGAAATGCCTCTTTATCCTTCTGATGCTCTAGTGCATCAGAACCACCTGGAGGGCCTGTTAGAACTCAGACTGCTGGCCCTGCTGCAGAGTTTCTGATTTGGCAGGTCTGAGTGGGGCCTGGGCATCTGCCTTTGCTACAAGTTCTCAGGCAATGCTCCCCTGCTGCTGCTGCTGTTGCTGCTCCAGAGACTGCTCTTTGAAACCCACTGCATTTACTAAATAAACAGCTGTCAGCTCCTCTTAGGCACCTTGGCAGGAAGAAGTCATACATAATACACGATTATAAAATTAAAGGAAAGTCCAATTAGAGCTTAGTAAATTCCCACACAAAGTCTAAGTGAAAGTTCCTCAGGCAATTGCCAATAAATTGGAAACACAGTCTAAGTCATTCTTCAACAAAACTGGGATGCTGGTCGTTGCAGGACAGTAAATCAGTGAAATCTGAAAGGTAAACATTGCCACAATGGATGGAGAGAATGAGGAAAAAGGAGGTGGGAGAAACCCTAGCCCCTAGAGAATTCAGTTGTCAAGATCCTTGCCCTGCTTTAAGTGCAGCTTGGTGTTTTTTTTTTGTTTTGTTTTGCCTGTTCTTAGAGAATTCACCAATCATGGGCAAAACCATCCAGCAAAGCTGTTAATCCGAAAGACACAGCCAAACCCAGAAACACAGTGAAGGGCCGCTGAGCAGCTGGGAGAGAGAGCACCAAATGCTCCCATCCCTAAGTGTCGCCACACCTGCCTCCCCGTCACTCACTTCACTGGGCCACTCACCTATGTCTCTAATGAAAAATTTGGGGTGTTGTTTTTTTGAAAGCATCTCAAACAACAAGAAGATACGTCAATGTGGGGTTGTGTCAGGTGCCTCTCCTCAGGACAGCTCCAGTTGTCCCTTATTGCCTACATAAATAGAAGATTCCACAGTATGTCCCTTACCTCCCGTCCGCAGAGTCTATCCACACATCCTAAGTGGCCACCCTTCCAAACTACCCACACTACAAATATACTAGCATGCCTTTCAGGTTTTCCTCTGACCTTCCTCAAGGTGATTTCAAATTCACAACTTTCATGAAGTCCTCCCATTGTCCCCATCCAAATCCAACATTCTCATTATCTTCTCTTCCACAGAACTTGGAAGGGCACTAAAAGTATAAGCATTTTTACTTGTCACTCAGATTCTCTGGTAAGCTGTCAGCAGCTAAGTGGCATTTCATTCATCACAATATTTTGCTAGTATTAGGTGCTCGATTAATTGAAACAATTACAACTTGTTTAGCACCATGTGCCAGGAACCACATCAGCCACCTCTATGGATACATCATTTCCACAACCTCTTGAGGTACTGGAGAAAACCCCAGGGCTACTGAGGCAGGCAATGGAAGTCTATTCAACTCCAAAGCTTTTGCCATTTCATCACTACCATACTGCCTCTCAAGAGAGAAAAATAAAATAGGGCAATAAGGTGACAAAGTATCAGCTTGCAGGTCTGCCGTACTACTGCGAGTTTCTACTTCATTTCTCAACAATCCTAGCCTTTAAGGTATGGCCAGTGTATGCAATAAAGTATGTTTTACAAATTATCCTGTTTGCAATCACTGGGGCACATGTCACTATATTATTATGGAAAAGCCTTTCTTTCACTTCAGCACCTCACAGTAAGAGATGGGATGTCTCTGAATATACATTAAATCTTTTGCTAAAGCTTAGATATACTCTATAAAAAGCCCATGTAAGTCTGGGTGCCGTGGCTCATGCCTATAATACCAGCACTTTGGGAGGCTGAGGCAGGCAAATCACTTGAGCCCAGGAGTTCGAGAGCAGCCTGGCCAACATGATGAAACCCCACCTCTACAAAAATACAAAAACTAGCCTGGCATGGTGGTACATGCAAGGTGCACCCCATCTTTACTAAAACATACAAAAATTAGCTGGATGTGGTGGTGCACGCCTGTAGTCCCACCTATGTGGGAGGCTAAGGTAGGAGAATTGCTTGAACCCAGGAGGTGGAGGTTGCAGTAAGCCCAGATCTCACCACTGCACTCCTGCCTGGGTGACACAGCGAAACTTCATCTCAAAGAAAAAAAAAAAAAAGAGACAGAGAGAGAGAAGAGGAGAGGGGGATCTCACTATGTTGTCCAGGCTGGAGAGCTCTGGCTATTCACAGGTGTGATCATTGCACACTACAGCCTAGAAATCTTGATCCTCCTGCCTCGGCCTCCCAAGCAGCTGTAACTACAGGTGTATACCATCACATCCAGCATAAATAGCTAGAGGTTTCTATATTTTAAGAGAATCATGACAAACACCTGAAAGACATAGAAGGGGTGAACATTTATGATTCAGGGGCAGCAAACTGGCAACAGCCAATGAGGAAAGTCTCCAGGATCTGACAGTGCTACTTCCAAGCTGCCCTGCCACCAGCTAGCAGCATGGCTTTGAGACAATACCAGGGGTTTCAGCTTCTTTGTGAAGTGGGAAGACCACTGGCCCTCTCAAAGGTCATAATTCACAAACCTTGGTTCCAGATCCCATATTAAAATGGCTGCACTGTAGGACTAACCTGACCCTATCAAATCAGACGCTGAGTAGCCTTTGTTTCTCTTTTGGTTACCATGAAGATGTGGTAAACATTGATCTGTTTGTATACTAGCTTTTTTTTTTTTTTGAGGCAGAGTCTCGCTCTGTCACCCAGGCTGGAGTGCAGTGGCACCATCTCAGCTTACTGTAACCTCTGCCTTCCGGTTCAAGTGATTCCCTCTGCTTGGGATTCCCCTACTTGGGATTTCCCTGCCTCAGCCTCCCAAGTAGCTGGAATTATAGGCGTGCACTACCACACCCAGCTAATTTTTTATTTTTATTTTTTTGAGACAGAGTCTTGCTCTGTTGCCAGATGAGTGCATGATCTCGGCTCTCTGCACCTCCAGGGTTCAAGCGATTCCCCTGCCTCAGCCTCTCAAGTAGCTGGGACCACAGGAGCACACCATCGTGACTGGCTAAGTTTTTGTATTTTAGTAGAGTCAAGGTTTCACCATGTTGGCCAGGATGGTCTTGATCTCCTGACCTCTTGATCTGCCCACCTCACCCTCTCAAACTGCTGGGATTACAGGCATGAGCCACTATGCCCTGCCTAATTTTTTATATTTTTAATAGAGATGGGGTTTCACCATGTTGGCTAGGCTGGTCTTGAATTCCTGACCTCATGTGACCTCATGAACACCTGCCTCAGCCTCCCAAAGTGCGGTAATTACAGGCGTTAGCCACCATGCCCAGCCTTTTAAATAGAAGGGGCTGTTAAAAAGCTTGCAGAGTGGGAGGGCAAAGGACAATAGTAAGTCATTGGTTCCCTAGAGAAAAAGGGGTTAACACCCCAAATAACACTAAATTCTAAAACAAACTGGGTATTACAAGCTTAAACTCTCCCAAACAAGTCATTCTGGCTAACAGCATGTGTAATTAAAGTTAAAAGCACACTAAAATAACACTTTAGCTATTGACCTTAAAGATCCTTCTGAAAAAGTCAACCAAAACACCAGCATATGAGGGAGCAGCATGACTTTTTGTCTATTGAAGACAGTATCGCAAGTCAAGGCTGCATATACCCTTCCGTGATTCAAATGAAAGCACTGATAGGACGTTACAGCTGAGCTGTGCTAAATACAGACTTACTCAGTCCCCCTTTACACAACTGGATTTAACTAGTTCAGAACTTAAATTTCATCTCAGATTGGTCCTTGCAGAGGGATAAGAGTTTAGTTGCACTAACCATCCCAAAACTCCAGTTTCCGAGTAACTTAGAAACCTCACTATTCAGACAACAGCAGAGAGCAGTACTCAGAAGCTCACAGTATCAGGTCAGGTGTGGTGGCTCACACCTGTAATCCCAGCACTTTAGGGGGACCAAGGAGGGAGGATTGCTTGAGCCCAGAAGCTGGAGACCAGCCTAGGCAACATGGCAAAACCCCATCTCTACAAAAAAAAAAAAAAAATACAAAAGTTAGCTGGGTATGGTGATGTGTACCTGTAGTCCCAGCTACTCAGGAGGCTCAGGTAAGAGGATAGCTTGAGCCTGGGAGATTGAGGCTGCAGTCAACCATGATTGCACCACTGTACCCCAGCCTGGGAGAGAGAGCAAGATCCTGCCTCCAAAAAAAAAAAAAAAAAAAATGCTCGACCAGAATCTTTCTCAATCCCCCTTCTCCCCCGAACCCCCTATGGATTTAGGCGGCACTTTTTAAAAGAAGCAAACAGTATTACTGGGTATATACCCAAAGGATTATAAATCATTCTATTATAAAGACACATGCACATATATGTTCATAGCGGCCCTGTTTACAATAGCAAAGACCTGGAACCAACCCAAATGCCCATTGATGATAGACTAGACAAGGAAAATGATGTGGCACATATACACCATAGAATACTATGCAGCCATAAAAAACAATAAGTTTGTGTCCTTTTTAGGGACACAGATGAATCTGGAAACCATCATTCTTAGCAAACTGACACAAGAACAGAAAATCAAACACCACATATTCTCACTCATAGGCAGGTGTTGAACAATGAGAACGCATGGACACAAATGAGAACACACGGACACAAATGAGAACACATGGACACAGGGAGGGGAGCATCACACACTGGGGTCTGTTGGTGGGGGGCAAGGGAGGGACAGTGGCCCGGCAGGGGAGGTTGGGGAGGGATAACATGGGGAGAAATGCCAGATGTAGGTGATGGGGGAATGGAGGCAGCAAACCACATTGCCATGTGTGTACCTATACAACAGTCCTACATGTTCTGCACATGCACCCCAGAACCTAAAGTACAATAAAAAAAGAACAACAAAGAAAGAAGAAGCAAACAGTAAAACACTGATCCCCATTTTTTTGTACAATGTATCTCATGAAAGGAAGGCTCTGAATCTTGTAAAGGGTAGGAAACCACAGCTCTTGCCTATGCAATCATTAGAGACAAACTGTAGGCACTTAAGTGTTGATTGGGTTATCAGTGGTAAGAGAAGTCATCTGTCTAGTCACAAACCCCTCTTTTTCTCTCACTGGTGTTTTTAACGCTCAAATAACTGGAACAAAAGTTATAACAGATCATGGCAGCAATGTGTTTTCAGAATTAATTTGGCAAGTACATCATAATTCATCACAATAACACAAGTTATTTGGAAATTATACCTAAGCATAAGAGTCATCTGAATTTGGTGGAGCACAGAAACGCTATATATACAATATATAGTATATACTATGTTTATGTCTGCATTAGTTTAAACAGCTACCTACTGTCACTTCCCTTTTCCACCTCTTCCTTTCAGAATTGCATTACTGAATGGTTTCAGCTTTGTTTGTAGTATTAACATTACACAAAAATAACTTCACAGATTGCAGGAAGATGTGGCCAACAACAGCAAGAATTAAATAGAAACTGTCTATTTAATTTCAATCCAGTGCTCCTGTGTGCAAATCAGGGAGACTTCAGCAATTTTGCATCTGTCAGAAACCTGAGAAGAGTCTGAGCCCTCATGGAGAACTCATTGAGAAATCCCTCAAGCGCAATTTAGTATGTGGCCTTTTACAGACACTCAGCCTGGTACAGAGGAGAAAGACCATAACAGTCTCGAGCTGAGTTAAAAAAAAATACTGCATTAAATGACAATTCACGTGGATAGGAGAGATAGCAGAACAGAAGCCCAGACCCAAAATAAGCAATAGACAGCTTAATTCAAACTGCCAAAAAGTTGTGTTTAAAGCCCAGTCTCAAACATCTCAGAATGTTCAGCACTAGAACTGAAATTACAACAATGTATTGCCACTTTGTTTTTAAATGCTAGGGATAAAGACTGTTATAATTTGGGGTTTTACTGAACCACTACTTACCAAACCAATAAACAAGAAAAAGCACAGCCCTAGAACACAACAGAGCAAGGACAATCCTGTGTTATCCTTCCCTAGCCTTCCCAAGAAGAACTCAAGCGCTATTTTCAGTCTCATGTTGATAGGAGGCTCAGAAAGCCAACAACAACCAGAAATTATACTAACACACCAAAGAGCTCTCTTCTGCGTGAATAGGCAATGTTAGGTAATGCCTATTAACGCTGAAGTCTACTCTGCTAGATATCATGTTATGAATACACTGAACATACACCATTCATAAACCAAAATTATAAAAGTGTTCATTTTAATGACGTAACTGTCATATTAAAGCCTTAATGTTTCAGGGTGACAAGTCTGGAAAGAAACATAGGCAAATATTTTCCATTTTTGACAGTGTTAAGTGACCAATGAATGCCAGCACTTGATGAGCGGAGGGAAAGTAACTGGGAGTGATTCCAACGATATGGAACACCACCCCCTTACACCATCTTGGTAAGGAAAGCTGGATGAAGATTTCCAAAGAAGGCCACCCTGTGGAGTGGGCTTCAGGCTTGCCAGATCTGGACTCCCTCAATAGCTTCTTCTGGAGTGCACTTAAAACACAGATTTCTTCGGTGAAAATCAAGCAGCATCACAGATACACATGCAGGGATTGACAGAAATGCTGCATTAATGTACCACATTCATGGAAATTTTGCACTGTGTATTGCTAATGAGGGCCAACATCAATCATGTAGTAGCAAGAAACCATTTGCTCACATAGATTCACCTCGTTTACAGAACTTTGCGGTTATTTTATCATTTCACACAGTGAAACCACCATATGTTCTGAGAGCTTGTCACATTAAAGTACTTCCAACTCTTGTAATTAGAAATAATAGTGTTTTTTTAAAAAAATAAGAGACTGATGTTCTGTTTCTTGTAATTAGAAATAAACATTACTACAGTGTTAAAGTACTTCCACCAACCTGAAGTTGTCACTGCACACACTGAATGAGGACAGCGTTCCTCCTAGAACTCAACGGGCTCTGCTGTCTGTGTGGTTTACCAAAGGGCAAAAAGCTGGGTCTCAGTCAACTGCTGAGTGCATTAGACTACAGAGGTTGTAGTCCTCAGGCCTCCACCTCATGGCAAGGGTAACACAGGAAAGATAACCTCCCATCTTCGACATCCAGGGGGGAGGAGGGGAAAGAACAGACACAAGTTGAGGAGCCGTTTTTCAGTTAATCAAGTCAGCGGCCTTACGACCCATCCAGAAACCACACACACATACAAACAAAACACCCTGCTGGAGGTATCACCGCCTTAATCCGAACCTGGTACCTCTGCCACCAAGGCCAGCCTGGGCAAAGATTAACCTGTGGTCCTCGGCTTTGGGTTCACTGACAGGGCCACCTTGGAGAGACAGAGCGGGCCAACTTTCTGTTTGTTTTAAAGGAAATGCTTCCTGGCACATGTTTAGGACTCTGAACTCTGCACATGAAGCCACGTGGTTGGTGCTAATCTGGCTCCATCCACTCACGATCGGCCAGAACAACCTCTTTCCGAGGGCAGCCCCTGGCTACCGGGTAATCGACACCGTCTCATTCAAGTCACCCGGGCTCCCACGGGATTCCCCTGGGCCCAGTGCCTCGACCTCTCCACACAGCAATCCTCCGGCGCGAGGGGAGCGGGGAGGAAAAGGGTTGGGGGGGTTCTGCAGGGAGGGACTAACACCCGTGAGGCCAACGGCTCTAGCGGTTCAGGTGAAGTCTGAGGGCGCGGGACAGGAGGAGACGCCCGCCCTTCCAGTCAAGACGACTTTGCACTACAGAGTGCGCCCCACGCGCAGTGCCCACCTGTAGCCACAGCAAACAAACTTTCCACCCCCTCTGGGTTGGAAGAATCCGGTTCCTTACGCCATCCTCTGGCCCCAGCCCGCGGCGGCCCGGAGCTCCGCGGACTCCTCACCTGATACCCCTAAAACCCCAACCTGGTCTGTCCCAGAGCGCAGTCCCCACACTGCCCGCGCACCCCGTTGCCGTATGCAGAGTGGAGGGTCCAAGTTGCCATCTGGAGATTAGTAATTGGGGGGAGGGGGAACGGGGAACGCCGTTCACTGCCCTTTGCAACTCCAGCTCCCAACTTTGCCAAGCCGCGCAGCCGGCTCCCTTGGCTTCATCAACACGGTCCTCGGGGAGGAGGCTCCCCAAGGCCAGCGGGAGCCCCGCGCGCCCGGCGCACTTACAGCCATAGCGAGGTCTCTGCAGCAACGGCAGCTCTTCGTGGGGCATCCTGCGAGTCTCCGGGGGCCCGCCCGGGGCGCGTCCCCCGCGGCTCCCCTCACTGGCCAGGCTCGCGGGCTCTGCGCCCCGCCGGCGCGCTCGGATCCCGCCTCTCGCCGCTTTCCCCTGGCCGCCCCGAGATCGGCGACCCGCTCCCTCGGTGCTCTCTCGCCAGCGCCAGCCGCGGCCGCCGCGCGCTAACACTCGAGTAAAAGTGAACTCTCCTCCCTTGCTCCCTGGCCGGCCGCCGCCGCCTCCCGCAGCAGGTTTCCTTTCTCCTCCAGCCAGGCCCCGTTATTCTCCGCGGTGGGAGCGCGCGCCGAGACGCAGCGACCCCTACCGCGTGCCGGGCGCAGCTCCCAGGCCGCGTGGACCCGCCCCTTCTCCCCCGAGGGAGAGGGAAGGGGCCGAGAGGGACGCCGGGCCGGGACCCCCTGCAGCTGGGGCCTCCGCGCAGCTGGCGGCCTGGGGGTGGCGGCCGCCCCGCCTGATTTCTCACTTCTGGAGCGTTTCGAGGGTGGAAGTGAACCAACGCGGAGAAGTGCAAGAAAAACCGCAGAAGTCACAGGCAGTGTCCGGGGTGTTGCTCAGTTACTGAGGGACAAACAGCGCGGTTCCTTTTCCTCTGGGGAGACTGCACGTTGACTTTTGTTCTTCGGTTTTTTTTTTGTTTTGTTTTTTTGGCTTCGAAAGTTGCTTCTGTCACTTTTTGTCTACAAAATACAGGGAGTGTGTGTGCTGGAGGAAAAAGATAAACCAAGCAACCACTCAAAACACAACCGCGAGTCATTCCTCTCCCTCGGATCACCTTGTGCCGGCCCCCGCCCCCGCCCCCGCCCCAAAGTGCAGAGCTGTCGCTCCGGCCCAGCTGGGGTCTCAAGCCACAGAAACCTTTTCCGGCCAAGCTTTTAAGGAAATTAAACTGCATGTGGCTGTTTTGAAATCGGGGTTTTCATGCGGTCGCCAGGAGCTGTTTTTCTCTTTGTGCCGGAGCGTGATAAAATCTGGAGGGAATGCGGGGCCCTTCTATACCTGTGCCCTCACCTGTTGGACCATTGTGGAGTGGGTGGATGCCGATGATGGGAAAAACAAACGGAGGGAGGGCGATAAGCAATTATTCATAGCCTGGCGCGGCGGCTCACGCCTGTAATCCCAGCGCTTTGTGAAGCCGAGGCACAAGGATCCCTTGAGCCCAAGAGTTACAGACCAGCCTGGGCAGCATAGCGAGACCCCGTCTCTACAAAAAAATATTAAAATTAGCCGGCGCGGTGGGTGCGCCTGCAGTCCGAGCTACTCAGGAAACCGAGGTGGGAGGATTGCCTGATCCTGGGAGGACGAAGCTGCAGTGGGTTGTGAGTGCTCCTGCACTCCAGCCTGGGTGACAGTGCAAGACTCTGTCTTTTAAAAAATTAAAAAGCAATTATTTCTCTGAGGAAATGGTGGCACCGTGACACTAACCATTTTTTTTATTATGCAAGGATACAGAAAATGACCAGCTGTTTTCCATTTCATATGGGCGATGCAGTCCTTCTCAAACACGTTGAAACTCAGATTCTTGGGCCCCACCCTCAGAATTTCCGACTCAGTGGGTCTGGGCTGGGGCTCATGAATTTGCATTTCTAATTTCTAGCAAACTGCCAGGTGATGCTGATACTGCAGAGCGTGCTTAGAGTGGCTCTGTGAGTAGTAGATGCGCACAGGGACGCAAGCTGGGCACAAGGAACTCTCAAGTCACACGGGATAGCAAAAGAAGTATTTTTTTTTTCCTGATGGCGTTAGATTGTCACCTGTTTGGAGTGGGATAACTGGGATTTTCCTTTTTTTTTTTTTTTTTTTGGCTTTCTTCCCACCCCCCGCCCCCCACAAGAAGTTTTGCTCTTGTTGCCCAGGCTACAGCGCAATGGTGAGATCTCGGCTCACCGCAACTTCCACCTCCAGGGTTAAGCGATTCTCCTGCCTCGGCCTCCCGTTTAACTGGAATTATAGGCATGCACAGCCACGTTCAGCTAATTTTGTATTTTTAGTGGAGACGGGGTTTCTCCATGTTGATCAGGCTGGTCTCGAACTCCAGACCTCAGGTATTCCACCCGCCTCAGTCTCCCAAAGTGTTGGGATTATGGGCATGAACCACCGGGCCCAGCTGGGTTTTCCTTTCTTAAAAAACAGATGCTTCTTATTATAAGAACAATTCAAAGGTGAAATGGCTACATTTGAGGCACAGCACCCTGTCAATCAATAGTCGCCCAGAGGAGAAATGTGGAAGGGGATTTTCCTATGTGTTAGGAGATGCTGAACTAAATGATATCTAAAGTTCATTCCATCTATGTTGTTCCATTTGTCAAGTATTAACAATTAAGCCCTTACATATACCAATTTTCATTTGAGTGTATGATTTAGAGCCCAAATAAATGGGTAGTCTATATATTTAGAGGTAGGGGGAAAATCACTGTAAACTAAAATGGTCTAGGAAGGTGATAGGGTTTGAAAGTATGGTTGAGGTGGAAGTGTGTTAAGAGCTGGATGGAGGCTGGGCGTGGTGGCTCACGCCTGTAATCCCAGCACTTTGAGAGGCTGAGGCGGGCGGATCACGAGGTCAAGAGATCAAGACCATCCTGGCCAACACCGTGAAACCCCGTCTCTACTAAAAATACAAAAAAATTAGCCGGGTGTGGTGGCGGGCCCCTGTGGTCCAAGCTACTCGAGAGGCTAAGGCAGAAGAATCGCTTGAACCCAGGAAGCAGGGGTTGCAGTGAGCCGAGGCTGCGCCACTGCACTATCAGCCTGGTGATAGGGCAAGGCTCCATCTCAATAAATAAATAAAAGAGCTGGATGGAGTGCATCCAAGGGAAAGAGTCGATCGGGTGGAGCCCAAGATTGGGCTGGATTGGAATAGTGATCCTGTTGTCAGGTTGTGAAGGGCCCTGAGTGTCTGGCTAAGAGGACTGGAGATTATTGTAGAAACATTCAAGAACTCTTAAAAGTTTTGAGTATGGACACTGCAGAATGCAAGGGAGTTTACGGAAGGTGAATATTGGAGCAGGTGATAGGATAGGTTGGGATGGGACAACCTGGAGATGTTGACACCCCATGGAAGGCGTTTGGACAGAGATTGGAGAGGTAAGAGCCTCAATGAGGCTGACATCAGTAAGGGAGATGAAGGGGGTGTTTTAATACACACAAGTTGATGCCATCAACATGTATAGATATCACACACACTAAGAAGTAGATTAAGTAAATATCTGTTAATAGTAGAAAGTGAAGGTTAAAGCATAAATAGGTGATTGGGAGGGCAGTAGTTCTAAGTTCATGTTCTAGCTGGTCAGCTCTTTAAAGGATCAGAGGTGGTGTCAAGGCTCTGTCTGGGCAATCTTAGAAGAACTTAAAGACTAAGAGGAAATTGGAAAAGCAAATGCTCTTGTTATTTGGCAAGTGCTAAAATTAATCATGGGCATTTTGGGCCAGGCACAGTGGCTTGCTCCTGCAATCCCAGCACTTTGGGAGGCTGAGGTGGGTGGATCACAAGGTCAGGAGGTGGAGACCATTCTGGCCAACATGGTGAAACCCCGTCTCTATTAAAAATACAAAAATTAGCTGGGCGTGAGGCTGAGGCAGGAAAATCGCTTGAACCCGGGAGTCACAAGTTGCAGTGAGCTGAGATTGCACCACTGCACTGTGGCTTGGTGACAGAGCAAAACTCTGTCTTAAAAAAAAATAATAATAATGGGCATTTTGGTCTGCACTAAGTGGGTAACAATACCGTCGCACAGGTCACTTCACCTCAGCATCTCAGAAAAGAAATTTGCCTGCAGAGTGCTGCACTATTTTCTCTTCGGGGTTGACATTGGAGAATAATTCAAATAGATACAAGGCAATGTGTCAGCTTACTTTGCCATCTCACTCATCTGATTGTGCTTGCAAGAATATTAAAAACAAAAATGAAGGCCATCTAGTGAAAAAAGCTTTTTCAAGAAGATGGTTGTTTTCTTTAATATAAAACAAAAGAGAACACTAATAAATGACTAGACATGCTAAAACAATTTTTAAGCAATGTTTTTTTTAAAAAAATTGATTGTTTTTCAAGGCCCATCTGTTTTCTTTTGACAAGTTAAAATAAAGGTATTTGGGAAAATGCAACTTTTAAAATAACAACAGATTATATTAAGAAAATCAAAAGGGGAAAAAGAGTGTGTTTGATTAAAATCTTAGCACATTTTAATATTCTATTTGCCTTTGAAATGATTTGGTTATTTTCCAATAATATCATTTTAACATGTATACCCAAAATCGTGACAGTCGCCGGAAATGACGAATGAGGAAATCATAGGAGAGAAATTATTCAAGCCATTTTCAAAGTACTGGGAGCACTTGGGTTATTAAAGTTTTGTAACTTGTTCCCATTCCCAGAAAAAGAGAGATGCTGAAAAGAAACAGAAAGCACACTTTATTGCAAAGGAGACTCCTATGTCTAAAAAGAAAACTGTTAAGGTCCAACCTGAAATTTACAAAAAAATTAAAAAGAATCAGAAATGAATAAAACAATCACTGTTTCAGTTCTCAAAAACAAAAATGGGAGTAGTGGTGTTAGAAGAGGAAACACTATAGAATGATGGCTTCTTAGCATCATTTTACAACCAAGGAAACTGAGGTAGAGAGAGATGCATGGTTTCCATAGCCATGGAAAAATAGAGCCTAAACGACATTCCAGGCCTCCTGAGTCTCTGCCCATTGGTTTTTCTGCTGTACATATTTTTGTCAATATATAGTTTTTTCAAGAAAATTCTTTTTATGTCACTAAAGCCTATAATTGGGGAAATTTTTCAAATATTTTATGAATGTTAAATCAGTAAGTCAGCAATCTTGCCTTTTATCTTTTCTCATTTTCTAAGCAATTCAAAGTTTGGAAACACAGTCTAGACTTTAATTTTAGCCAATTAAATACACTACATATAATTCCATTATTATTTTTCACATTTCACAGTTTAAGAAAGTTTGAGCTCAAGTGATTCTGATAAGGCAATCCCCAGGGTAGCCTGTAAAAGAGCAGGAAGAGAAAGCAACATTGATTTTTAGGTAGTCCCCTTCGTTCCTTTTAAAAATAATAATATAATAATAATAATATTTTTTGCAGCAAGAGTCCCACTATGTTGCCAGGCTGGTCTCAACTCCTGCCTATGCCTCCCAATGTGCTGGGATTGCAGGTGTGAGCCACTGTGCTCAGCCCCATTCTTTATCTTCTTTATCCTGCATTACTGCATTAATTTTCTCAATTGCATGTATCACCTGACATATTGTATATTGGATTCTTTGTTTGTAATTCCACTCTAGAATGAGAGCTGCTTATTTTTATTTTTTATTTTTTTTTGAGATGAGATCTCACTCTGTCACCCAAACTGCAGTGCAGTCATGCAATCTCAGCTCATTGCAGTCTCCACCTCCCAGGTTCAAGCAATCCTCCTGCTTCAGCCACCAGAATAGCTGGGATTACAGGTATGCACCACCATGCCTGGCTAATTTTTGTATTTTTAGTAGGGATGGGGTTTCACCATGTTGACCAGACGGGTCTCAAACTCCTGACCTCAAGTAATCTTCCTGCCTCAGTCTCCCAAAGTACTGGGATTACAGGCATGAGCCACCACACCAGGGGGAATTCGAGCCTCTTAACAACTGGAACTTGGTCAAATTTACCATTGCTGTGTGTCCAGGAGATGTAGCAATGCCTGGTATGTAATAGCTGCTCAATTATTTTGTTGCAATCATGAATTTACTATGATAAATTATACACACCAGTCAATATACTTGAAATACTTGTTACTTTCATTCTGGTAACAACTCTGGGAAGAAGATAGAGTGATCCTTATTTAACAGCAAAGCAACAGATTCATAGAGACTGTAGTATATGGCAGAGCTGGGTTTGTCTGAGTCCACACAATTTCCGCAACAGAAACTGGTAAATTGAACTACGAGTTTCAACATTTTCACCTTTTTACTAAATACATGTTGTCTTTTCCCAGGTGAACACTAAAGGACCTACTACAAATGACCCCAAGTCACCATCATCTATTTGCCATGACAAAGAACTAGGACCCTGGGGACCAGTTGGTATCCAGGCAATAGTTCTGATTATAGTTTTACTGCTAATCCCTTTTAGTTCCTTGGTCTTCTATGCATGAATGAGACAAAATATGAATGGTACTTACTAAAGGGCTCTCTACCACAGACCTGTAAAGTTGTTCTGAAACAATGTTTTGAAATCACGTATGCTTTCCCATTGACTGTACTCCAAGCATGTTTTATCTTAATCTCGATTGATCTATCTTTGGCAGTAGCTCATTGTCCTAGCTTTAATCTTCCCTGCCTGACACATTCCCTTCTAGAAGATTCTGTATTAATTGATTGATGACAGACAAACTTCTAGGTGACCTACGAGACCTTGAATATTTTGAATGAAGCTTCACAATTTATTAGGAAATAAAAATGAAAGCAACCATTAGGTGACAAAGTTTAAATGTTTAACAAGTGTGGGGAATCGGGAACTCTCATACAGTGTTAATGTTATAACATACATGCGTAATTATAAACACATGAAATATTACATATGTTGTGATAGATGCATATAGTAAAAGTATGAAAAACATGTACAAGAAGAACATGCCAATGTCAGAATAGAAACAACCTCTGAGAAATTAGGGAAGAGAATGGAAGCCAAGGATGCAGACAAAGAATATCAAATATATCTATAACATTTAATTTCCTTTTTAAAAACTAGAGAAAATATGACATTTGTTATATTCAGGGAATATGTTCATAAGTATTTAATGTTTTATCCTCTATGTCTTTCTTTTGTTTGGAATGTTTTTCAATTTTTTTTTTTAAGGAACAAGTATTCTGTTAATATATTCAAAGTAAAAATAATGTCTTAGCTTGTTGGTTTACCACTTTTTAAAGTTCAGATTTAAGTTTTCTCAATACAGGCAAATCTATGTTATTTCAAAACAAGGCCCCAGTGAGATGTTGACGGTGGCAATATGAATATGCAAACACATAAGTCTTTCTAGGAAGGTGTTTCTGATTTATTGAAAAAGTTGTGGCTTCTACCCTAAAACTCAGCTCCTTCCTACGGGGCTGCAAAGACCTGCTAATGACCAGCATCTCCATTTTGGGATTGATCAGTGACTCCTTATCCTCCTGTTCGTACTTACCAAGGAACAGCTCTTCACGAATGAAGAGCTGACCATAGGTCTGGCCTATTGTTGAGGCAGAAATTGCCACACTGTCATAAAGTACTACTTACATATTTTTGTGGGTCCTGCTTCATTATAAAGTCCTTCTGGGCTAGGTATGGTAGCACATGCCTGTAATCCCAGACTTTGGGAGGCCAAGTTGGAAGATCACTTGAGGCCTAGAGTTTGAGACCAGCCTGGGCAACATAGCAAGACCCCATTCTGTAAAGAAAAAGGAAAAATATTAAGAAAAATAAAATCAAGTCTTCCGGTCTTTCTTTCTTTTCTTTTTTTCTTTCTTTCTTTTCTTTTCTTTATTTCTTTCTTTTTCTTTCTTTCTTTTTTCTTTCTTTCTCTTTCTTTCCCTCCTTCCTTCCCTCCTTCCTTCCTTCCCTCCTTCCTTCCTTCCTTCCTTCCTTTCCTTCCTTCCTTTCTTTCCTTCTTTCCTTCCTTCCTTCCTTCCTTCCTTCCTTCCTTCCTTCCTTCCTTCCTTC
>NW_016107365.1:5969994-5984716 GCF_001604975.1 Cebus imitator | reverse complement strand
CTCTCTCTCTCTCTCTCTTTCTTTCTTTCTTTCTTTCTTTCTTTCTTTCTTTCTTTCTTTCTTTCTTTCTTTCTTTCTTTCTTTCCTTCTGTAGCTACTCAGCTGCTAATGATCAGTTACTGTTTGTTAAGAGTTAACTTCACATCTGGATGTGGCCAAGTGCGAAAGGCAATAGTGAACCAAAGAATATCATGGCAAGGGAGGCAGACATCACCAAAGACTGCATTTTGTCAGACCATAAATAAAACTGTCACCTCAAACCCCACAAACAAAACCAGAATCGTTCAATTGCACCTTGCTCTTCATCCACTAAAACATGTCTTTCCTCTAATTTCCATACACTGTTAATATATACACTTTTAGTCACTTAGGTTCAAAACCTTAATCATTTTGTATTCCTTTGAAATAATTCCTTAGCATCCAGTTAGTCTCTCATCCTTGGTGATTTTTTTGTTCATATCACTCTCCTTTGCTGATGTCTCTTCTTTCTTCTTGGCTTCCATCATCACCCACCACTACTCTGATTCAAGCTCTCACCATCTTATACCTGGACTGTTGCAAGGGTGATTTCTGTGCTGTTTCTTTCCTTCTTGCAATTTTGTTTGCTTGCTTCCTCCTCTGAATTCGTCTATCAAATACCATACAGTGTTATTGTGTGAAAAGAAAAATAGCTCAGAGCAGTCTGAATTCTGTGAGGTATGCAAGCCAGAGAGACATGAGTATGGGACTTCATGCCCCCTTCCATGCTTGGGGGCAATTGTTTAAAGTCATTTTAAAGGCCAGGCATAGTGACTTACTCCTGTTATCCCAAACTTTGGGAGGCCAAGGCAGGCGGATCACCTGAGGTCAGGAGTTCGAGACCAGCCTTGCCAACATGGCGAAACCCTGCCTCTACTAAAAATACAAAAAAATAGCTGGAAGTGGTGGCGGGTGCCTGTAATCCCAGCTACTCAGGAGGTTGAGGCAGGAGAATCACTTGAACCTGGGAGGTGGAGGTTGCAGTGAGCCGAGATCATACCATTTCACTCAAGCCTTGGCTTCCCAGGCTCAGGTGATTCTCCTGCCTCAGCTTCCTGAGTAGCTAGAAATATAGGTGTGTGCCACCACACATGGTTAATTTCTTTTTGTAGTTTTTTGTAGAGATGGGGCTTCTTTTTGTCTTGTTTTGAGATGGAGTCTTGCTCTGTCACCCAGGCTGGAGTGCAGTGGTTTGATCTCTGCTCACTGCAACCTGCGCCTCCCAGATTCAAGCAATTCTCCTGCCTCAGTCTCTCAAGTAGCTGGGATTACAGGTACGCACCGCCACGCCTGGCTAATTTTTTGTATTTTTAGGAGAGACAGCATTTCACCATGTCAGCCAGGCTGATGTTGAACTCTGGACCTCAGGATCCACCCACCTGGGTCTCTCAAAGTGCTGGGATCACAGGTGTAAGCCACTGCACCCAGCCTGAGTTGGGGTTTCACCATGTTGTCCAGGCTGGTTTTAAACTTCTGGGCTCAAGTCATCCTCCTGTGTCAACCTCCCAAAGTGCTGAAATTACAGGTATGAGCCACGGTGCCTGGTGAGCTTCTTCCTTTAGGTCAGCAGTTAGTACTCTGCTTTTGTTAGCAGTGGCAAATTCGAACGGGATTGCAGCAATCTCAATTCTTGCCTCCTCAGAAGAAAGAATTAGACCGAGGGGTATATGGCAGAGGGAGAGATCGAGGCAAGTTTTAGAGCAGGAGTGAAAGTTTATTAAAAAGTTTTAGAGCAGGAATGGAAAGATGGAAAGTACATTTGGAAGAAGGCCAAGCAGACACCTTGAGAGATTCAAGTGCATGATGTGACCTTTGACTTGGGGTTTTAAAAATTGATATGCTAGCACTTTGGGAGGCCGAGGTGGGTGGACCACCTGAGGTCAGGAGTTCAAGACCAACCTGGCCACCATGGTGTAATCCCATCTTTAATAAAAATAAAAATAATAACAAAATAAAAATTAAAAAAAATAAACGTTGACATGCTTTCAGGGGGTTGCATTCCTTCTCCCATGATTCTTCCCTTGGAGTTGGGCGTCCACATGCACCGTGGCCTGCTAGCATTTGGGAGGGACTGCATGCACAGTGTTTACTGAAATTGTGCACATGCTCACTTGAGGCGTTTTTTGCTTACCAGTTGAGTGTTCCTAAAAGGTCACATACCAGCTAAGCTCCACCATTTTGCCTGTTAGTGCACGTGCTTGAGCCCACTCGCCCAGCTCCCGAGATCTTATTGGGACGCTGCTGATCATCAGTTTCAGGATTTTTCTATCTATTGGGACACAGCCTTGACTGCAACTGATTATTATTTCAGAGAGACAGTGTAACAACTGCCTGACCATCACCTGATGATCACCTGACATTCCTGGTGTGGGTGGGGGGCCCTCTCCTGCCCTGCTCATTTCTAACTACCAACTGTAACACTTTGAGTTTGTAGCAAATACTACCTTCGTTGCTATTTATATTTCTATTGTTTCCTTGATTAAGAAAAAAAAGTCAGCATCTGGAATTCCCAGATTTTGCTTTTATTTCCCACAATAGTAGACAAAACAAGTAACCTCAAAGGGTCCAAAACAGCAGTGTGGGAAGTTACAGCTGTTGAAAGCCTGATGATTTTCTGTTGGCCTGAAAGAAAACAGCTGAGGCAAAATTAATATAGTTTATTTGGGCCAAGATTGAGGACTGCAGCTTGGGACACACTTCCGAGTTGCTTTGGGGAGCGCTCCAAAGAACAAAAGAGAAGCTCAAGTTTTTAAAGAAAAAGATGAATCAGGAAAGGGAGTTATTATAAAAGTCGTTCTTTCAGAATTCTCATTGGTTTACAGAAGTAACATCGGTTAGTGACTGGAACTATAGGATGTGTGGCATTTTTTTATGGCTACTTGGCGTCAGTTAGTCTGGAGCCCACAAAGCATATTTGGTTCAAGAGATAATTATGTAGCTCAAGGAAGAGAGAGACATGATTGCCATTACATTTTTTTTTTTTAAGACAGTTTCACTCTGTTACCCAGGCTGGAGTGCAGTGGTGTGAGCTTGGCTCACTGCAACCTCTGCCTCCCAGGTTCAAGCGATCCTCCTGCCTCAGTCTCCCGAGTAGTTGGGATTATAGGTGTATACCACCATGCCCGGCTAATTTTTCTATTAGTAGAGACGGGATTTCTCCATGTTGGCCATGCTGGTCTCGAACTCCTGGCCTCAAATGATCTGCTGGCTTTGACCCCCTGCAAAGTGCTGGGATTACAGTCATGAGCCACTGCTCCAGGCCCATTACATTTTTAAATGCCTCTCTGGACCTGATAATTTAAAGGGGCTCACCTTCCTCAGGTTAAAAAGTTTTCTTTCTCACTTCCGTGAGTAGAATTCTAAACCAGTATTTTCTTCTTAGAGAGTTTGAGAGTCTAAAAATCGAGAGGTCTCACGGAGTTGGAATTTGAACTTTCGGGTGCTTAACAAAGATTTGACACTAAATAGAGAGATCTGTTTGGGTCTTGACAAGTGATGACATCAACAAAAAGTATCATCTGTCTACTGCATATAGAGATTATCGTTTGATCTCTGCAGTTTCTAAGCCGGGTTCAGTAAAAACAATTGGCTTGAGAAAGTGTCTTTTCATTTTCCTAAGATGTCTGTATTCAACGCATGTCGGTGTGTCAGAGGTTTTATTTTATCAGGTCACATGTTTGATATTTTTGTGAGGATTTTATATGAACAAAGACCACATATACAGCACAAGGGTGGTGTGGTGAGATGTAAGACAGGAACCGCCGGCTGATCAGCCACAAGGCCTTTCGGGGGAGGGGAGGCACCGCAGTCACCAGAAAAACCCTGCTTCATGTTCTGTCATTTTAAACTCTTCATGTTGATTGTCAGATTTCACAGAATCCTCAGCCCTTCTTTTCACCCGGAGTTCTACATGCAGTGTAGCAGTGTTGCTTTAAGTTATTTTAAAACAAATTTAAATTGTTTTCACTTTGAGGGTGAATTCTAAAATTTCTTTAAAGAACTGAAGACATTCTGGGAGGTAAAATTAAACAAAATAGAACCGATTTAGTCATTTATCTTTTGCAAACAGTAAGGCTAACTTTAAGTGCCCTTTAAAATGTGGTATATTAAGCTCTTCTGAATGTCTGGAGTTTATATCTTCTCAGGAAACCTGTTAATTCGTATAAACTTGAGGCCTAAAACAAAGCTTCATTGAAACTGTATGAGGTGTACTTTACAGACAAAAAAACTATTTTGCCGGAAATGCTATAGAAAGGATTGATGCACCAGGTGAGAGGTCTCTTTCAATAAGCAACAAAGTCTTTGATCAAAATTTTCAAAATCTGGCCCCAATTAATATGCAATTCTTTTTCAGTTTCACCAAAGATTGAGCTGGCATTCCCATGGGCCCTGAAGATCCATCTCCCTTTGATTTTCTAATTTTTACATTAACTTATTTGTAAACAAGTTACAAATCATGCTGTTAAATCTTACATGGTTTTATATTCTTTATTCTGATTTGAGCATTAGAACTTTTTCTCATTCCTCTAAAGTTAGTGCTTCTCGGTGGTAACGTAATTTTCAACAGAATTCAGCTAACACTGAATATCCACTCTGTTTCAAAGTCTTGGTCAGTTTTAGAGTAATTGGCCTCAAAAATTAGGTTTTGTTTTTATTCTGGTTTTTCAAATGGAATCTTGTTCTGTAGCCCAGGCTAGAGTGCAGTGGTGCAATCTCAGCTCACTGCAACCTCTGCCTCCCAGGTTCAAGTGATTCTCCTGCCTCAGCTGCCCAAGTAGCTAGGATTACAGGCACCTGCCACCATGCCCGCCTAATTTTTTGTATTTTTAGTAGAGACGGGGTTTCACCATATTGGCCAGGCTGGTCTTGAACCTCTGACCTTGTGATCCAGCCACCTCAGCCTCCCAAAGTGCTGGGATTACAGGCGTGAGCCACCGCACAGCCAATGCATGGTCCTTCGAAACCCACTTCCTTCCTTGAGCAAAATAACCCACAACAGGAACAACGGTTTTCTTTGTTTTTGCTGTCTTCGCATTCCTTGTGACATCTTGACACAAAGCAATTAAAGGCTTTGTTCTGTATATTTTTTAAAAAATTAGGTTTTAGAATTCTACTTGCAATTACTTCCCTTGCGTTAGTTGCTTAGTCCCTTAAAAAATCTCCAGAATCTGGTGGCCAAGAACCACAAAGGAAAGAGGTTGCACTCCCCTTTCCTCCTCCCTATAATCTTACACTGGGAGGCACTGCTTCATCTCCTACGATGCCTCTAACAGGCTTCATTGACACCTCAGACGTAAGAGTCCTATTTCAGGAAAATTTTTTGAAAGTAACAAAGAAAAGGAAAGATGCAAGCTTGGGCTGGTATATTATAAAATGATTACTTCCAGGGAATTTTCATTTCTTCCCCAAAGGGTTCTCAGGTCTCCATGATTTGGAACACTTCATAAATCATCTGTTCTGATTTCACAGCTCTTCAGTTTTATTCATGGCTCTACACCCAGTGCCTTGCATATAGTAGGCACCCAGTGAATATTTGTCCAATCAATGAATGATTAAGTCCAATCTCAATTCTCTTGAAAATTGACTTACTAGTTTATCTTTTATCACTTGCCCCCAACTGAAATTGATTTCTTGCCTCTCAGGCTCTTTGATGCCAGCAAGCCCTGTTAGAAAGAAGTTCAATGATTTCCCATATTTGGCTAATGACCAAACAGCATCTGGTTGCAACAGAGAGCTAATTCTTGGTACCTGACCTATATATGAATTAATGAGTACCGACAGTGCAGTATCTCCCACCCAGGAAAGAACAGAGCTGCAGCATAGAAGGATATAAAATATTAGCATGGAATCTGGCAAGAGAATCAACTTTGATGTCTCTGGGAAGAAAAAACCTGTGTAACTCCTTGGAAAGTCACTCGCAGGCTTTCAGTGCAAGCATGTTCATTCCAGAGGAAAGAGTTGCATGAAACAATGTGAATTTAACTTTCCTAGATGCCACCCATTGTGGACAGGCTCCTGAGGTGAGAAGGAGTCCAGCTAGAGAAAAGCCCTGTGGCAACAGCAGGTCATACTGCAGTGGCTCCAGCTCCAGGAATTCTGACAGGGGGCAAAAGTTATGTCAACATGTTCTAGTAGCTTCACTGTCTGGGAACTCAGGAGAAGGAAAATGGTCAGGAAAAACACAAGTTGCATAAATAAAAGGAGTAGAATGACAGGTTCCTAAGAATAGAAAAAGAAAAATCTCAAGGATCATAGTGCCATTGAGCTGAGTCGATGGCCAATAAAACATCACTACAGGGCACAGCTGAATGCTGGCTTCTACTCACTGAGAAGCGAGCTTTGCTGGAATTCACTGTGCCATGTCATTCCACTATTAGCAGTTTCTGAATTTTTTGAGATAGAGTTTTGCTCCTGTTGCCCAGGCTGGAGTGCAATGGTGAGATCTAGGCCCACTACAACCTCCACTTCCCGGGTTCAAGTAATTCTCCTGCCTCAGCCTTCCAAGTAGCTGAGATTACAGGCACCCACAGCCATGCCCCGATCATTTTTGTATTTTTAGTAGAGATGGGGTTTCACTATGTTGAGCAGGCTGGTCTTGAACTCCTGACCTCAGGTGATCTGCCCGCCTCGGCCTCTGAAAGTGCTGGAATTACTGGAGTGAGGCATCCCGCCCAGCCAGTTTCTGAATTATTAAGGCAAGGCTCTGAGAGGGGAATGATCAAAATGATTACCTGTCGGGAGAAGAGAAGCAGCCACGAGGGGGTTGGAGAGGATCATTCAGCTTCTTAGCATGGAACATGGAGAGCTAAATGCTTACTTATAGAGAAAAGATGAGTTGGCAACAATAGTGAAACTGTGGTCTGAAAAGAGTCTGTGCGAAAAGCAGCTCCAATACAACAAATGAAACTGGAGTGAGGCATGGAAGGACTTGCTGTACCCTCCGCCCAGAGCTGATGCTGGAGTACTTTGGGGTTCAGTGTGGGGGCAGCCTCTTAGCCTTCTGAATGTTTCACTCTAATTCTCATGCATCCTGTATTTAAGCAATTGCTGGACTTCTGTTCAGTTCTTCTACATACTGGACAATTTATCTGATACCTCCTTTATATTGGATACTATGCTAAGTGTTAAGTAGGATTAGAAAGAAAGATTAACTGCTGGGCGCAGTAATCCCAACACTTTGGGAGGCCAAGGCAGGCAGATAACAAGGTCAAGAGATTGAGACTATCCTAGCCAACATGGTGAAACCCTGTCTCTACTAAAAATACAAAGAATAGCTGGGTGTGGTGGTGCGTGCCTACAGTCCCAGCTACTTGGGAGGCTAAGGCAGGAGAATTGCTTCAACCCAGGAGGTGGAGGTTGCAGTGAGCTGAGACCAAGCCACTGCACTCCAGCTTGGTGACAGAGGGAGACTCTGTCACACAAAAAAAAGAAAGATTATGAGATGTGCTCTATAGCAACTTATGGTTCCATTTGAGTTTTGCTCTAATTTTTATGCAAATCTGTGAATCCAGAAGGCCAGCTGGGTCTACATAACCTAGGCCAAATAATAGGAATGGGCTGGAGAAAGTTATTCTATTCACCTAGGCAATTTTGTGGTGACTATTCATAAAAACACCATTTACATGTTTAGTTTCACACACCAAAAAAAGTGATTCAAAAATGAAATCGCTGAATGGAGAAGGTAATAGAAGGGAATTTGACAAGAAAAAAAGGCTTTTTTATCATATAAATATACTATCTGTCTTAATAAAAAAATTTCAGGTTCTTTTTATTGTTGAGCTCTGGTATACCTATAATTCTCTAGCTAAGATATCAAGGTGGTATTTACAATGGAGAAATATGTCTTATTGTTCTAAAAGTTGCCTGTCCAGTCTTACTGCTTTTAAATCTTGTAGCGAATCACGTGAGTTCAAATACTTCCTTTTATGCTGAATAAATAAACTTGCTTCCGAGTCAGGAGCAGATAGCTCCAAACACTAAACACTTACTGGCATTCAGAATGAGAGTCCTGGATGTGATCCCTCCAATCAGTGGGCTAGTACATTCTGAACCTTTACGGGAAAAAAGTGCACAAATTCATTATGTAGTTTTTGGTAGGGGACATTTATTTGTATATAATATTCTGCATCTTTTCATGTATATTATACACATATCTTGCTGTCACTTAGTAAAATAACCAACTTTTTACTCAATTAAGTGTCTTGGGGGCAACTGGAATTCATCTGGAGGGCATCAGGTCACCAGAGATGGGATGGAGTTCAAAGAATTTTAATGTCGCCCACTTCACACTTTTGCAAGAGGGCATTCCCGAGTTCTGCAGAAGGCAGCGCTGTAGGTAGAAGGCTGTTAGAGATCCTCGGCCCAGAGGCTTAGGTCTACCGCACTAATTTTATAAGGAAGAAACTAAGGCATAAGATGGGAAGATAACAGCCACTGGGCACAGTGACTCACACCTGTAATTATGGCACTTTGGGAGGCTGAAGCTGGTGGATCACTTGAGGTCAGGAGTTTGAGACCAGTTTTGCCAACAGGTCAGAACACTGTCTCTACTAAAAATACAAAAATTAGCCAGGCATGGGGGCAGGGGTCTGTAATCCTAGCTACCCAGGAGGCTGAGGCAGGGAGAATTGCTTGAACCCTGGGAAGTGGAGGTTGCAATGAGCTGAGATTGTGCCACTGTACTCCAGCCTGGGTGGTGACAGAGCAAGACTCAGTCTCAAAAAAAAAAAAAAAAAAAAAAAACAGGGAAGATGGATAAGCAGACATTTTTGGGTTTGTGCTTTTCCCCCATGACAGTTTTTCTTAGTGAGCAAAAGAAGAGAATCAGGCTAAGTATCTTGTACAAGGTCATTTAAGGCATTTATCTCAATTTAAGACATTACTGGTTTGGGGATCCACCTGGAACATTCCTAACGCCTGGGAGGCAAAGGTCTCTCCTAGAAAGTTAAGTGCTGCTTCTCCAAAGAAACTTTCCTGGGGAAGCTTTGTATTTCTTTTTTTAAAAAACTGGAAGAGGAAAAGGAGAAAATAATGAGTTAGACCAGGCGTGGTGGCTCCCGCATGTAATGCCAGCACTTTGGGAGGCCAAAGTGGGTGGATCACCTAAGGTCAGGAGCTCAAGACCACCCCGGCCAACGTTGTGAAAGCCTGTCTATACTAAAAATATAAAATTAGCCGGCTGTGGTGGCACAAGCCTGTAGTGCCAGCTACTCAGGAGGCTGAGACAGGATAATCTCTTGAGTCCAGGAGGCGGAGGCTGCAGTGAGCCGAGACTGTGCCACTGCATTCCAGCCTGGGTAAGATAGGGTGAGACTCTGTCTCAAAAAAAAAAGAAAGTATTTTCAGGGCCTGAGGTGTAAAGAGGTTGACAATATTGTACTTGGCTCTTGCCTTGAATGAATTTGATTGATTATTAAGAAGAACCTCCTGCTGGTTAAATAGTTTTGTCATGCATTAGAGCTGGAAAGCATGGTGTTTCAGCTTCTCCTGAAAGCTGCTATGGTCTTGGGCAGAATCCCCCTTCACTATTCCCTAGAAGCCAAACGTGGCCCACACATACTTCATTTAGCTTGTACTGTTGAGGCCCACACAGTGTTTCAAAATAATTAAATTAGTTGCCAACATCTAAAAAAAAAAAAAAAAAAAAAAAAAAAAAAAAAAAAAAAAAAAAAAAAAAAAAAAAAAAAAAAAAAAATTGGTTTCCACCTTCTCTTAAAAAAACAAAACAAAACAAAAATCTGGCAAGTGGGGCCCACAATTCTATGTAACAGGAATGGGCTGAGAGTGGTCAGTGACTGCCTCTTTAAATGGGACACAAACCCCAGTTCAGTCAAAGCCCCGGGACCTGCTGCCTTGGGTTGTGTGCCCTGCCTGTTCCTGCCTCGCTTTTCCCACCCAAAGCCTATGGAGCGCTAGTGCTGCGGGGTTTCCTAATTCACCTCTGCTATCAGGCTTACCTCTGCAGTGTCTGGCACTCCTGCTTTCTTCTAGGGGGCATACAGCAAACTAGACAGTCTTATAGGCACATGAAGCCAGTGCTGGAATTTTATACCCTTAGTTGGTACCTGTTCATTTTCACGGGGGTTTTCTGGATCTACTGGAAAGCATATGGCACCGAGACCAACTTGACTGTAGGGACCCCCACCCAGGCAGCACTGAAGGCATTAAGAAGCAGACACTTAGATACAACAGCAAAGGGGGACTATCCTGGGACCAACAGCCTTCCGAGCTGAGAGCCTCAGGCTGCTAACAGCATTCCAGGCTGAGGGCCTCAAGCAGATTCTGACCCATGTATTTAGTCTCTCTGAACAGGTGATTATTATTAACAAACAGGTGTTCTGTGTTTTCTCATAGAACCAAGATAAACTAGGTAGGCAGCTGGTGCCTGCTTACCACTGATCAAGGACAAACCAGAAAGTATTCTCCAAGAGGGAGCCACAGGGCAGGGTCACATAGCCTAAGCTTAAAGAATTGTTTTAACCAGCGTATGACAGATATATACTGTTTTGCTACTTTAGAATGCCGAAAGCAGTTTTCTACTTGTGGGGGTGGCGGCTAGGTTTTCCTTGCCATGGTTCTTTGTAGCAAACAATATAATTTTATCATACACTCAGCATTGCTCAGCAATAGGGTAGTGCACATTTTAGACCAAGAGACAGGCCAGGCAGAGAGAGATTTTGGTGTAGGTGAATCTGCCTGTTGTCAGCCTGGGAGATGTGCTAGCCCTCTTGAGAGTGGGTTGAGCCAGAGATTTGAGCCTGTAATTAGGTGGTAGGGTGGTGGGGCAGTTATACCCCTCACCAGAGCTATTCCAGAAAAAGAGAAAGATCTCCCTACCCCCATATCCACCTCCAGAGGTTTCCCTTCAGGAACTTCCCTCAGGGCCTGGGGCTCCCACGGGCCTCTTTCTGGGGCTAGGTCAGCCGTGACTGGGCCTAGAGCAAAGAAAGAAGTGCATCACAGCCACCTGATGCCAACAGGGTGCCAGGCCTCCCGGCAAAGTGCCAGGCATTGCTTAGGGAAAGATGTGGCTCCTTCCTCACCTCGCAGGTACAGCTTCAAGGTCAGACAAGACTGGAGGGCAGCCAAGGCCAGGATGTTGGCATGAGATCCTGCAGCCCAGAAAGGGAGAAAACCTGTTTACTTATAATTCTGCCTGTGCCACCCCCCTCCCCAGAACTGGCCCTCTATTCATTCTGCACTGTGATCATCAGCCGGGCAGCTGATTTTGTTCCTATAGCTTTTCCTTTTCCTTCTCTAAACTTCTAGAACTGCCTGGCTTTTGAAAGTGCTTAACAAGACTTGTGTTTAAACGAGAACCCCGAGAACCTTAAGGAACCCTAGGCAGAGGTCAACAAACTCAGAGTCTCCTAGTTTTTCTTCACAGCCCAGAAGATACTGTCTGAATTTAGAAAAATCTGACTGTGATCCGAGAGGCTACAAGAGAAGGAAAAGAGAGAATGAGAACAGAATTTGGACATAAGTCCATAAAGCTTGTGTGTCCCTGGCAAACATTTCTTATTTCCCTTGGTTTGCAGGAACCTGAGACTCAAGGAGCTGAATTTCAAGTCACACCAAATATTATCACCCTACATACATGGATTTACAGCCCAGATTTACATCCTGGAGGAACGATGATAGGAAAATTAAGAGCATACATTTAATGGTTAGAATCAAATGGTTGATTTGCTTAATTGCAAACTTTTTTTTTTTTTTTGAGACAAAGTCTGGGGTGTGGAGTTGTGATCTCGGCTCACTGCAACCTGCAACCGCCACCTCTCCAGCTCAAGGGATCCTCCCACTTCAACCCCTTAAGTTGCTGGAATTACAGGCATGAGCCACCATGCTCTGCTAATTTTTGTATTTCTTGCAGAGAGTGGGTTTCCCAGGCTGGTCTCGGACTCCTGAGGTCAAGCAATCCACCCACCTTGTCCTCCCAAAGTGCTAGGATTACAGGTGTGAGCCACTGGCCAACTGTAAACAATTTGATTCTACATGCAAATTATTCAGTATCAAAAATGATTTTCATGAAGTCAAAGTGTATTTGTTGGGTGACTGATATGTGTACAACCTCTGCTCTAAAGTTCATAGTCTAACTGGTTTAAGGAGGCATGGGTTTTGGAAAGGATTCATAACAGTACAAATGTCTGCCAAACAAGGTCAGAAAGTTACAGGAGCAAGGACTTCTCTTGGCAAAAAGCAGTGCTGTGAGTTTTTACAACAAAGAGAAAGTTAGATCCATCAGGGAAGGTTTTGCTGAATTTGATGTTTAAAATGTTTCACGTCTGCATAATGGCAACCCAGTGTCTGGCCAGACAGACAGGACTAAATCTTACTTCTAGCATCTAAAACAGGCCTAACACATAGAAGAAGCACTCAATTTACACTTGTTGAATGAGTGAGTGAATGAATGAATTCTGGTAAAGAAAGCAGATAGATTCCACCATTTTTTAGGCATTCCTTCTAGGCACGCTTCCTGGCAGAACCAATGATTATGAAAGTCAAAAGCCTCCCCCCGTGCCATTCACCAAGACATCATTCTAGGAGATGTTTCTCTGCCAGGGGAGATCTGGAGTAGCAATTTTGCTACTTACAGCTATGTGACCCTGGGCAGGCTTCTGCATCCTTTGAGCCATTGTGCCATCATCTGTCAAAAGTAATACGCACTTGACAGGGTTGTGGGAACATCGAAGGAGATAATGCAGGCAAAGCTTTTAGCAAAGTGCTAAGAGGGGCATAACAAATGGAAACTGCTCTCTAATTCGACTCATTCTAATTGGCATAAAAGAAAAGTACACATTTACCTGCCCTAAGAGGCTTTTTAATTAAAAAAAAATTATTTGGTCCTTCTCTTTCCAACTTAAAAAAAATTTTGTTCAACAGTAAAGGAAATTTTCTAGGAAAATATTCATAAAGAAGGAGAGCCAGAAGAATAATTACTGAAGCACTTAGGAGCCTCTTACCGAGGGCTCTTCCCTCTCCAGAAGAGGCCAAGTGCCTCCTTACCACACCACTACATAGGAGCAGGCAGGGATAAACCTGGTGGTAAATTTCAGCAGCATTTCTTTGGCAGCAGTGTGACAAGCCATAGTACCTTGCAAACTGCAGTTCTCCCCACCTTCTGCTATGCTGGAAGCCAGCCACTCCAGCATCTTGTTTTTGTGTATGAGCCTATCAGCAAAAAGAGACTGAAATGAACAGGCTCAAAATGGTACCTGTACAAAGTCCAGGTCAAAGGTCATGAACACGTCTCTTCCTCCACAAACTCTATCATCAAGCCGGTTTGCTCCCGACAAAGTCAGGGCACCTAGAAATTCTGCAGCAACACAAGATGAGATGGCTCATTGGAGTGGACCAAGAGGGGCTGGCTTCCAGGGAGCTCCCTGGCCTGAGTGGCAGGGCTGCCTTCCGGCATTGCAGATGGAGGCAGGAAGCTGAGGGGGCTCTGCTGGGTAGGCAGACACTCAGCCTCCGGGAGAGCCAATCTGGGGTAGTCTGAGGAATGCAGTCAGAACCTCCTGTCCCTGGTCTCCTGAGGGCTCCTGAACCACGTAAAATCAGATGATTTTATATGATTATATATATCTCCACATATAAAATAGACATGTTATATATATAGTCATATATGTTCAAACATATATGTATATGTTTCCAAACCAGATACATGAATAAAATGAATGAATATGCTTCAATTCAGCGAGAGAGTGGAATAGAACATTTATTAGATAAGAGGAACATCTGTTAATTAGGCAGTCAGTTGAGGCAGTGAGGATGGTGATTAAAATTCAAATCCTAGTTCTACCTTTTGCTAGCTGTGAGTGATTTAAATCTCTCAAAGCATCTATTTCCTCACTATACACAGTGGACGATGATAATACCCAGTTCATAAGGGTGTGGTAAGGATTCAATGAAATAATAGGTAGTAAACCCTTAGCAAGATGGGCAGGCATTGTAAGCACTCAATAAATAGCAGCAATTTTTAGTAATAACGACTCTTATCACTGTGAGGTAGACATAGTAGTTTTGAGTTCTCCAGAGAAAACTAACAGAAGGTGCATGTGTGCGTGTGTGTATGTGTGTGTGTGTGTGTCTGTCTGTCTGTCTGTGAAGAGAGAAAAAGAGAGAGAGATTTATTTTAAGGAATTGGCTCACGATTGTGGAGGCTGGCAAGTCTAAAATCTGTGGAGCAGGACAGCAGGCTAGAGACCCAGGGAAGAATTGACGCTGGCATCCAGTGCGAAGGCCCATCTACTGGCAGAATGCCTTCTTGCTGGGGGTAAGTGGAGACAATAGTCTTTTGTTCTGTTTCAGCTTTCAACTCATTGGATGAGGCCCGTCCATATTATGGACAACAGTCTTCTTCACTCGAAGTTCACCAATTTAAATGTTAATCTCATCTAAAAACACAGAAACATCCAGAATAATGTTTGATCAAATATCTGGGTACTGTGGCCTGGCCAAATTGGCACATAAAGTTAAAAATCACAGTGGACTTGATTAGCCCCATTTTACAGATGAAAAGCCTGAGGCTCGAAACTAGCACCTAGCCAGTGCCTGGCCCACAGCACACTCAGGGTTTGCTGAATGTATTTTTCTTTCTTCCTTCCTTTCTTCCTCCCCGCTCCCTTCCCCCCTCCCCCCTTCCCTCTCCCTTCCCTCTTCCCCTCCCCTCCGCTTCCCCTCCCCTCTTCCTCCCCTCCCTTTC
>NW_016107365.1:5948585-5969980 GCF_001604975.1 Cebus imitator | reverse complement strand
CCTCTGGGAGTCCCAAGACTCCGGTTAAAAATTCTGATTTTAGCCAGGCGTGGTGGCTCATGGCTGTAATCCCAGCACTTTGGGAGGCTGAGGCGGGCCTCCCCCTCAGGTGTCAGGTCAGGAGTTCAAGACTAGCCTGATCAATATGGTGAAACCCTGTCTTTAAAAAAAAAAAAATCTGATTTTCCACGGGGAGGTGGAAGCCCAGAGAGGGGAAGGGACCAGCCAGGTGGAACAGGCAATGAGGGGCTGAGGTGAGCCTAGAACTCTGCCTGGGCCCCCTGGGTCCTTGCTGGCCAGATCTGGAGCTGAGGACAGCATGAAGGGCAGAGGGGTGGAGGGGGGAGGGATTCCATCTCTGCCTGGGCACGGGGCATGGGAAGAATCCCTCCCCCAGCCTCTCAGGAAGTGGGAGGTGGGGACTGAGAGGGGGTGAGAGGCTCCTTAAAATGGCACCTAGTGGGTTCCAATGAGCACTGAGTGGGCGTCTACTAGATGTTCAGCCTGTGAGACCCCAGAGGCTACTGAGGTCCTAGCCTTTTCTCCAGAGACAGACCGTGACCAAATGACCCGGCAAGAATTGGCTGGGCCCCAAAGGCAGTGGGGGTGTGTGACCACCGGGCAGGGGCAGGCTGTTCCAAGCATCTTCTCTCTGGAAAGGGAGCCACTGACTCATTTGCTAAGTGTCCCGGGTCCTGAGGGGATGAACCCAGAGCTGGGAGCCTTTCCACCTTGTCCCATGGGCAGATGGATGAACAGCAGAGGAGGGGAGGCAGCCAACCGTGTCTGTCTGTCTCGCTCCCTCCTCCTTCCCTCTTCCCTTCCCTCTTCCCTTCCCTCCTTCCCCTCCCCTCCCCTCCCCTCCCCTTCCCTTCCCTCTCTTTCTTTCTCTCGCTCTCTTTCTTTCTTTCTCTCTCTTTCCTTTCTCTCTTTCTTTCTTTCTCTTTCGAGGGTCTTTCTGTGTTCCCCAGGCTACAGTACAGTGGTACAATCTCAGCTGACTGCAACCTCTGCTTCCCAGGTTGAAGCAATTCTCCTGCCTCAGTCTCCGGAGTAGCTGGGACTACAGGCTGGTGCCACCATGCCAGACCAATTTTTTGTATTTTTAGTAGAGTTGGGTTTCTCCATGTTGGCCAGGCTGGTTTACAACTCCTGACCTCAGGTAATCCACCTGCCTAGGCCTCCCAAAGGGCTGGGATTACAGGTGTGAGCCACCGTGCCCATCCTGGCTCTTTGGATTTCATAGCTCACCAAAGATCCAGGCTTACAGTGGCTGCCTGGAGTCTGAAAACAGTCTCTTCTCAAATAAACACTTGAAAAGTTCTTAAACAAGTCTAAATATTCAATGAGGAAGGCTGCCTTTGGGATTCCCTTTGTCTTTTGCTACCCACACCTCTGCAGGTCTGGGCCCAATTACTCGGCAGTGTGTGAGGGGAGCAAATGACACAGGGTCAAGAAAGAAATGTTGGGCCTTCTACTGAGGGGGAGCCTTAGAGCTAAGACTGGTACTGTCCTTTCAAAATCAAAAATAAACACAAAGGGAGCTCCACACCTACAGTGTACGAACCTAAAAGTTGAATTGATTTAAACAGTGATTAAAGTACTCATGATGTTTGAAAGAGGCTTCAGGGAGCAAAAATGGGATAAATATGTGAGACACTCAAAGCGATTAGAGTTCACTGCAGACAGAATGGAATCTTGCTTATCTGTAAGGAACCACAGGCTTTAGTTCTTCAAACCCAGGGTTATAGAGGAAAAGAGATTCAAGAGCAAAATATGAACATGGCTGTAAATGACAAGAGTCAAGCTGAAAGAGGCTTCCAATGGGGAATGTTACAGGGGGGGAAAGGAGAATGGGACTGAGCTGAAGCTGCCCTCCCGACACCTCCTTTTGGGGTGATCTTAAGTGAACTGTGAAACACACGAGAGCTCCATTTTCCTTGACTATACATTTCGCTCTGACTCCCAGAGCCGCAGCCAGGTAGTATGTGTGAAAGCCAGAGCAAGCATTGTGCTCCTGGCTTGAAATGCTAGCATCCTGAAGGGGCATGGAGAAGCAGCCTCCCCTCTCCACTTCATAAAGGCCACCCCAGGGAGGAGGCCGGGTGGGCTTCTATGGTGGGAGGAGGCTGCTTTATGAGGATGCCTCAGTATGGGTGGCTGAGGTCAGGGGTGAAGAAATCGCAGTTGACAAAATCCTCAATGGGCAGGACTCAAGTTCTGCAGATACCAGATTGGGAGGATTTTCCTTTGAAACGAAATAAAGGCCAGTTGAAGGCAGATTAAAAACAAACATTACTCTGATAAAAGGGGTGGTGAGCACATGGATTTCACTAAGATATATCCCACTTCCTTTGATGGGAATGACATGTAATAAAATAATATATGTTATGAGATTCTTCTTGGTGATGTATAACTGTTATGGTGGGAAATTCTGGAAAACCATCTGAGGACTCAATGATCAAATAAAACCTGGGCTAGCAGCTCACATTTCAGAGACCCATAAAAAATATCTTGAAACCATATATAGCATTGGATGACTCGCAGAGGGCTTTGCCCTGTGATATCCTATCAGATCTTTATAATAACTCTGTGAACAGATTTTACTCTCCTTATTTTACAGAAGGAGAAATAAAAGCTCAGAGAGGTGCCCAAAATTGCCCCGTTAAATGTAGAGCCAGTTCTAAAGTCTAGTTTCATCACTAGAAATTCTGAGCCCATTTCATCAGACCAGCGTTAGAAATACAGACTGCATGTTCCCAAATCCCAGTGATTCTGGTTATTGGTGGGGCCGGAATTTGTTTGTTTGTTTGTTTTTTCTGTCCTAGACAACTTGGGGAATTCCTGATTGAGATCACACAGTTTATTTATTATCTTTGATTTTAAAATGAGGAGCGAATTGGAAATAGGAATTTAATGGACAGCCAAGAAAAGGAGCTCCGTGGCTTTGAAAGGGATGGAAACAGGAAGCCTGCTTCTGACTAAGAGGATGTTCCAGAGCATTCCAGGTAAACACGGCATTTGTCCTCATACATCCAGAGTCGAATGAGAATACTAGGTAGCACTTCAAAGAGCTTCCTACATGGTCTGCAATATTCTAAGCACGTCTATACATAATTTCATCTTAGCCTTATGAGAAACTTTGAGGTTTTCTGTCTCCATTTTGCAGATGAGGAACCCGACACACAATTACTTGTCCAAGGCCAACCATTATTTGTTCAAGGTGGTGAGTGAGTACTGCTGGTCCCACTAAATGAAGGAAAATTCACCGACTGGCTGAGGGATGTTCAGACAAACGGAATGTGTCAGAGATCAGAGGATGCTGGGAAAGGCAGGACTCCCAGGGTTGAGAGCAAGAAAGACCCATGGTGTTTGCACACCTGCGGCTGCCTCCTTCCTTCCATCCCAAGAGCTGAGGAGGGGCCTCCCTCCTGTCTAGAGCTCATCCTTCCACATGTTCTAGCCACATGCCCTCTGATCTTTTTTTTTTTTGAGATGGAGTTTTGCTCTCATTACCCAGGCTGGAGTGCAATGGTATGACCTCGGTTTCCTGCAACCTCCACCTCCCGGGTTCAAGCGATTCTCCTGCTTCAGCCTCCCAAGTAGCTGGGATTACAGGAGCCTGCCATCATGCCTCGCTAATTTTGTATTTGGTAAAGATGGGGTTTCGCCATGTTGGCCAGGCTGATCTCGAACTCCTGATCTCAGGTTGTCCGCCCATCTCAGCCTCCCAAAGTGTTAGGATTGCAGGCATGAGCCACTGTGCCCAGCTGCCCTCTGGTCTTTAGCAGAGGCTTCACGTCACATTCCTGGACGCTTTTTATCTCTTTCCTTAACATCTGCCTTGATTGGTTCTTTCTCAGTAATCGATGAACAGTCCTCCTACCTTTTAACAGCCCTACCCCTCAACCTCACGTACCTTATGTCTCCTAAAACTAATTTCATCTGTTCCTTGACTCCAATGCTAAGATTCAGATGTTGTCTATGCACCTTTCTCTGGGCTACAATTTAAGTCTGCAGTTTCCTTTTGCAGGTGCTTCGATAAGACTCACCTTGAATCTTTAGGTAGCTGCCTATGACTTCACATGCAGAGAAAAACTAGCAAACAGCTTAGAAGAAGAACAAATTTCCCACCACACTTGGGACTGACAATGCTAGAAGCTTGGGTATCTTTGCTTAGTATTTAGATAAATGCAGATTCAGTAATTATGAAATTTGAGAGCTGGAAAAGACCTTAGAATCTTCGAGTCCAGTTCCTTGAACACCTGAAGGGGCCTGTGACTTGCTGAAGGCCACTCAGCTGGTGGTGGAGGAAGAGTTGAAACACTGGGTCTCTCTCTGACCTTCCTGCTGAGCTACGCATGTTTTGCATTTCTGGTGCTTGATTTTGCTTATTGGAGTCTCTTAGTAAAACATCTCTTTTAAAACTTCAAACTAGGTGGGACGCTGTAGCTCACACCTGTAATCCTAGTGCTTTGGGAGATGGAAGTGGGAGGACTGCTTAAGGCCAGGAGTGCCAGACCAGCCAGGGCAACATAGTGACACCACCGTCTCTGCAAAAACTTGAAAAACGAACCAACCATGGTGGCATGCACCTATGGTTCCAGCTACTCAGAGACTGAGACAGGAGGATTGCTTGAGCCCAGGAGGTCAAGGCTGCAGTGAGCTATAATTGTGCCACTGCACTCTGGCCTGGGTGACAGAGAGAGACCCTGTCTCTAAAACACAACATGAAACGAAACCTTCAACCTGCGCATTGCTTTGTCAGAGAAAGAATTTCAACTTTGCTGACGGCCAGATGTGGTGCGACAGTGAGCCTGGACCTGTTGGGACCAGGAAGTGTAGGGGAGCCAGAGAGCTGAGGCTGAGCTGGGGACTGAGATGATGAGGAAAACTCAGGGAGAAACGCGCTGGAAGTGGGGCCTTCCTTTCACAAACACCAGGAGAAAACGCGGGGATTTCAGAAGGTTTTCTTGAATGCATACCAGACACTAGCACCTGGAGAAATTGCCCTCAAATACTTACAATCCAGAAAGGCAGCTAGATGTGAGTGCAGTAATGAGGTGGGATGAAAATTAAAAGGGAAAAAACTCAGAAAAGGCGGGAGTATGAAGGACTTTGCCTGGGAAAGTCAAGGAAGTTTTCCCAAAGGAAGTTGACTCCTGAGTTGGGCCTTGGAGGAAAAACAGAAAGAAGAGAAAGTAGGCTTTTTTTTTTTTTTTTTTTTTTTTTTTTTTTTTTTTTTTTTTTTTTTTTTTTTTTTTTTTTTTTTTTTTTTGAGACAGGGTCTTGCTCTGTTGCAAAGGCTGGAGTACTGTGGTATGATTCTCCCACCTCAGCCTCCCCAGTAGCTGGGACTACAGGTGTGCAGCATCATGCCTGGCTAATTTTTTAATTTTTAGTAGAGACGAGGTCTCACTGTGGCCTAGGCTGGTCTCAAACTCCTGGGCTTAAGTGATCCTTGCACCTTAGCCTTCCAAAGTGCTGGGTTTAAAAGCGTGAGCCGGCCGGGTGCGGTGGCTCACGCCTGTAATCCCAGCACTTTGGGAGGCCGAGGCGGGTGGATCACGAGGTCAACAGATCGAGACCATCCTGGTCAACATGGTGAAACCCTGTCTCTACTAAAACTACAAAAAATGAGCTGGGCATGGTGGCGCGTGCCTGTAATCCCNACTCAGGAGGCTGAGGCAGGAGAATTGCCTGAACCCGGGAGGCGGAGGTTGCGGTGAGCCGAGATAGCGCCATTGCACTCCAGCCTGGGTAACAAGAGCGAAACTCTGTCTCAAAAAAAATAAAAATAAAAATAAAAATAAAAGCGTGAGCCACAGCACCCAGCCGGGAGTAGACGATTTTAGACAGAGCGAAGAACAAGGGAAAAGTCAGAAGGGCTGGCAGTGTAAATCAGAGCAGTGGTTCTTGAAGTGTGGTACCGGGAACAACAGCGGCTGCATTACCTGGGAAAGTGTAAATAATGCAAATGATGGGGCCTTCACTGCAGACCTACAAAACCAGAATTGCTGGGGGTGGGTTCTGCACTGTGTGTTTCACAAGGCCTCTCAGTGATTCTGATGAGCCTTAGAGGTTGAGTCCCAGGCTTGGCACCATAGCTCGTGCCTATAATCCCAGCACTTTGCGAGGCTGAGGTGGGAGAATTGCTTGAGCTCCGGGGTTCAAGACCAGCTTGGGTAACAAAGAGAGAAACCTCATCTCTACAAAAGATGCAAAAAATTATCTGGGCATGGTGGTGCTCATCTGTAGTCCCAGCTACTTGGGAGACTGAGAGGGTGAGAAGGTTACTTGAATCCAGGAGGCTGAAGTGCAGTGAGCCATGATCGTGCCATTGAACTCCAGCCTGGGTGATGGAATGAGACCCTGTCTCAAAAAAAGAAAAGTAAGGTTGATTTCCACTGAATTTGAGAATTCCTAATGGGAGTCTCCCTGCTCCTGTGGTAGGGCTTTGGAATGGCAGGGACAGGTGTGAACAGAATGTGGTGCCTACATTCTATTTCCCTCCTCAAATGCCCCGTGGCTCCTATGGCTCTCTGACTCAATCAGGTGTTACACACTGCACTGCGCGCCTATGGACATGCCTGCCTGTCTCATCTGTGAGGACCTAGACAGTCCTAGACTCTCTCATATGGGCCTTCCCAACCTGTTGTTGAAAATTGACATACACAGCCCTGGTCCGGGCACTTTCTATACCCCTGCCTGACTTTTTCTCCATCACATGAATCAGCATCAAACCCATGTTCTACTTTTCATTTTGTTTATTTTATTTTTATTTTGTTGAGACAGTCTCTCTCTGTTGCCCAGGCTGGAGTGCAGTGGCCAATCCCGGCTCACTGCAACCTCTGCCTCCCTAAGTCAAGTGATTCTCCTGCCTCAGCCTCCGGAGTAGCTGGGATTACAGGTTCTCAACACCACGCCTGGCTAATTTTTGTATGTTTAGTAGAGACGAGTCTTTGACATGTTGGCCAGGCTGGTCTTGAACTCCTGATTTCAGGTGATCCGCTTGCCTCAGCCTCCCAAAGTGCTGGGTTTACAGGCGTGAGCCACCATTCCCGGCTGCAGAAGCTGTGATACAAAGGCAGATAGCAATAGCAGAGATTTTAGTGAACAGGGACAGAAGCCGTGTAAGCAGAGATAAAGAAAAAGGTGAGTCATCCCAATGACAGAGAACTCCAGCCTGATAATCCCAGAGAATGACTCAGAAACAGTGGTTGTGATGTAAGGGCTGCTTCAGGGTTACTGGAGCTGCTCTTACATCTCAAATGATGTCCTGCATGTCAACAAAGCCCAGCCCCATGGCTGGTTTGCTTGCTTTTACTTCTCTGAATATCCTCAAAACAGCTTGCCGGGCTGGGCGTGGTGGCTCATGCCTGTAATCCCAGCACTTTGGGAGGCCGAGGTAGGTGGATCATGAGGTCAAGAGGTCAAGAGTTCGAGACCATCCTGGCCAACATTGTGAAACCCCATATCTACCAAAAATACAAAAATTAGCTGGGCGTGGTGGCACGCGCCTGTAGTCCTGGCTACTCAGGAGGCTGAGGCAGGAGAATCGCTTGAATCAGGGACGCGGAGGTTGCAGTGAGCTGAGAGATCGGTCCACTGCACTTCAGTGTGGCGACAAGGCAACATTCTATCTCAAAACAACAACAACAACAACAAAAAACAGCTTGCCATTAGCCAAGATAGACTGAGGGGTCTCTGGCCCCTTCAACAAAGTCCCTGACAGCATGAGCCCAAGGACCAGGATGGCCCTTGCCTGGCAGGGACTCCCAGGGACTGGGTTGGGCTGGCCTTTACCTCCCATGGAGAAGGCACCTACACAGGGGTGGATGTTCTCAGGTCGGGCTAGGGCAGATGGCATTGCTCATTCCAGGCAGCAGTGCTTGGCTCAGCAGTTTTCCTTCAAAACATGGCAGTGCTCATGGGGAATCTATACAATCCCATTTTCAATGTACCCGTTCTCTTTAATCCTGTGCAGAGGAAAGGTCAGAGTGAGGCCTTGTTGCTAAGCCAAGTCAGCAAACAAAATCCCATGTTTGCTGTTCCACTGTGGCCCTGGAGAGGCTCCTTTGAGGCTGCCGGGGGTGAGGTGCAGCGTGTGCAGGGAGAGGAACATCACCCCTGTCCTCCCTGCTCTGGGACCTGTTTATTACTTGGTCTACCACAGGGCCTGGCCCCCTTCCTACCTGCCCATCAGTCATTTACTATCCTGAGTCATTTCCCAAGAACATACTTGGAAAGCTTCCCACCTGTCCAGATATAACTTTTCAATATGCTAGTTGTGATATTATATATATACACACACATATATGTGTATATATATATACACACATATACATATTTCTTTTAAATTTATAAACATAGATTTTTTTCTTTGTTGGTTTCATTTTGTTTTTTGAAACAGAGTCTCGCTATATTGTCCAGGTTGGAGGGCAGTGGCACAAATCAGGTCTCCCTGCATCCTCAGACTCCTGGGCTCAATCTCTTCTCCCACCTCTGCCTCTCAAACAACTGGAACTTCAGGCACATGTCACCATGCCTGACTGATTTTTTTATTTTTTTGTGGAGATGGGGTCTCACTATGTTGCCCAGGCTGGTCTCAAACTCCTGGGCTCAAGTAATCCTCCCATGTTGGTCTCCCAATGTGCTGGGATGACAGGTGTCAGTCACTGTGCCCGGCCACATATATTGGTTTTTGTCCACAGTTCCTGGCTCATAACTCACGCAGCCCTCATTACAGTAAAAAGAATCTCCTCTCTCCGATCTTTCCCTGCCCTCTTTTGACCTCCCCACAGCCAGACCCTAATCTAGTTGTTCGTCATGAGACCCTCATTCCGGAGAGGGCCCTGCCCCATGCCCTAGAGGTAAGAGTGTTGTACAGAGAGGCCAGGAAGAATCTGAACAGACAGGTCTTGCTGGGTTTAGATCATACCCTTTTTGTTCAATCACATTTCTTTCTTTTTTTTTTTTTTGGCGGAGTTTTGCTCTGTTGCCCAGGCTGGAGTGTAGTGGTGTGATCTCGGCTCACTGCAACATCTGCCTCCCAGGTTCAAGCGATTCTCCTGCCTAAGCCTCCCAAGTAGTTGAAATTACAGGCGCGCACCACTGCACTGCCTAATTTTTGTATTTTTTTTTTTAAGAGACAGGGTTTCACTGTGTTGGCCAGGATGGTCTTGAACTCTTGACCTCGTGATCCGCCCGCCTAGGGCTCCCAAAGTGCTGGGATTACAGGTGTGCGCAACCACGCCCAGCAATTTTTGTATTTTTAGGAGAGACAGGGTTTAGCCCTATTGGGCAGGCTGGTTTCCAACTCCTGACCTCAGGTGATCTGTCCGCCTCAGCCTCCCAAAGTGCTGGGATTCCAGGTGCTAGCCACTGCAGCCTGCCGTCCAATCACGTTTCAACAAGATTATCCATACTTCAATCATGCCTATCCAATGAAATACCCATAAAATGGACCAAAAGACAGGGTTGAAGAACTTCTGGATAAGGTCGGGCATGATGGCTCACACCTTTAGTCCCAGCACTTTGGGAGGCTGAGGGAGATCACCTGAGGTCAGGAGTTCAAGACCCACCTGGCCAACATGGTGAAACCCTGTCTCTACTAAAAATACAAAAATTAGCCGGTTATGGTGGCACACACCCATAATCCCAGCTACTTGGAAGGCTGAGGCACGATACTCTCTTGAACCCAGGACGCAGAGATTGCAGTGAGCCGAGATTATAACACTGCACACCAGGCTGGGTGACAGAGCCAGACTCTATCAAAAACAAACAAACAAAAAACACTTCTGGGAAGCCAAACAGGTGGATGTTTCCAGGAGGGTGAATGGTTAACAAGAACTCATGCAAGAGCAGGAGAGTGGTCCATCCCAACACTATAAAGACACAAGTGCCTGCACTCAGAACTTGTCCTGTGTATCTCTTCATCCAGTTGTTTATTTGTAGCCATTAAAATATCCTTAGGAATAAACCAGTAAATGTAAGTAATTGTTTCCTTGAGTTCTGTGAGATGTTCTAGCAAATAAATTGCAACCAAGGACCAGGTTGATGGAACCCCAACTTGAAGCTGGTCAGTCAGAGGTTCTGGATGCCTGGACTTGTGACTGGGGTCTGAAGAGGGAGGTGAATTTTTGGCACTGAGGCCTTGGTCTGTGGGATCTGATGCCATCTCCAGGTAGACAGCATCAGAATTGAATTGGAGGCCACCCAGCTGGCCGCTGCAGTATCGATTGCTTGTTTGTGGTGGGGAGAATCCCTCACATTTCGTCACAGAAGTTTTTTGTGTTTATTGTTGTGTGGTGTGAGAGCAACGGAAAAAATTTTGAGTTTTTCCTACCACTAGTGCAATTCCAAAACATCTTACTTTGATTCTGCCTAACACTGAGATTGTTGGGGGTCATTTTTTTTTTTTTTGAGACGAAGTGTTGCTTTGTTGCCCAGAGTGTTGGTTTGTTGGTTTTTTGTTGTATTCCAGACAGAAAACACCACAGATCTGTAGGTCTAAAAGAGAAATAGAGCAAGAGCAATGGCACAGTCTCAGCTCACTGCAACTTCCGCCTTCTGGGTTCAAGTGATTCTCCTGCCTCAACCTCCTGAGTAGCTGGGACTACAGGTGTGTGCCACCACATCCAGCTAATTTTTGTATTTTTAGTAGAGACAGCTTTCGCCATGTTGGTCATGCCGGTCTCGAACTCCTGACCTTGTGATCTGCCTTCCCTGCCTCTCAAAGTGCTGGGATTACAGGTGTGAGCCACTGCACCTGGCTTTTTTTTTTTTTTTTTTTTTTTTTTTTGTTTTTGTTTTTTTTTTTTTTTTTTTTTTTTTTTTTTTTTTTTTGAGATGGAGTCTCACTCCGTCACACAGCCTGGAGTGCAGTGGTTCAATCTTGGCTCACTGCAACTTCCACCTCCCAGGTTCAAGTGATTCTCCTGCCTCAACCTCCTGAGTAGCTGGGACTACAGGCACACAACACCACACCCAGCTAATTTTTGTATTTTTAGTAGAGACGGGGTTTCACCATATTGGCCAGGATGGTCTCCATCTCTTAACCTTGTGACCTGCTCCCCTCTGCCTCCCAAAGTGCTGGGATTACAGGCATGAACCACTGCACCCAGCCTCTCATTCTTCTTAGATGAAAAATTTTCTGTCCAGATAGCATGGTAACAAAAGCTCACTCATTCCATAAACGTTTATTAAGTCTCCTTAAGTGTCAGGAGCTAGACCAGATACTGAGGAAACAGCAAGGACAAGAGAGAAATTCTAGCTTTTATTGAGCTTCAGTCAACAGGAAAGACAGATATTAAACAAATAATTATAAACAAAAAGAATATTTTGAAAGAGGAAGTATAAGATGTAATAGCAAGGAGCTTATAGCAGAGGAAACTGGTGCAGTATGGGAGTCTGAGAAAACTTCCTTGAAGAGCAGACATTTCAGCGAGGCTGAGTGGATGCAGAGGGAGTATTCCAGACAGAAAACATCACGGATTTGTAGGTCTAAAAGAGAAATAGAGAGAGCAAGAGCAAGGGAGAGGTCTGAAGAAAACAGAAGTCCTGAGTGGCTGAAGTGTAGAGAGGGAGGTGGAATCAGTAAGAGACATCAAATACATTTTGAGGGTAAATAGAAAATTCTTTGCTCTTCGCATCCTCCAAAATTTGGCATTTGATAGACAAATGACCTTCTGTCCTCCAACTCTACATGACAAATGTTTTTTAACAGTTTAGAAACAAATAAACAAACAGCATACCATGGTGTGAATGTCTTCCATGTTCACAGTGCATCCAGATAAAAGTTGGCTAGGTAGCCTGTCACCCTGTCTAAGCTAATAGGTATGGAAAAGACACGGACCCAGAAGAGGCCAATCTATAGGCTGGTCAGTGACCTGAGAAAACAGCTTGCTACAGAAGTTTTGTGAAACAGAGGTAGCTTAGACCAGAAACCAATAGAATGTCTCCCTTGGAGCATTTGAATACAAAGCATCAAAGCCAGTTAGTCAGTAGCAGCAGGAACAAGAGAAACAGAGGCAGAGAGTTGCCAAGACAATGTAATGATGAAAGTTTTAAGTAGGAAGTCCCCAAAACATGCAACTGAGGGTCTTCAGGTCCCCAAAGTACAGTTCCATTGCCATTAGACCTGGCTGTCCCTGGATTCCCCTAAGGCCTGGCTGTGGGGTTGAGGTTCTTATCTTCCTATTTCCCCATGTGTCCCTACAGAGATCCTCATTCACCTCTGGATCCTGCTCCATTAAGTGGTGTTTGGGTCCTATCAGCGTTCCTCATTGCTGAGTGGGGAAGTCAGTGTTAGGGCTATCTGGAAATGTGGCCTTGATATTTTATTTTTATTTATTTATTTTTAAGATGGGGTTTCACCATGCTGGCCAGGCTGGTCTCAAACTCCTGACCTCAGGTGATCCACCCACCTTGGCCTCCCAAAGTGCTAGGATTACAGGCGTGAGCCACCATACCCAGCCATGGCCTTGATGTTTTTATGAATAATGGCTCTGTACCCTCTAATCACATACCAGATGGAGGAAGAAAGGAAATTAATATTTCTGAGTACCCATTATGTGCAGGAAAGATATCAGTTGTTCTTAGAACCACCCTGAGAGGTGCAGTTTACCTCATTTGACGGCTGGTAGAAAACAGAATCAAGACCCAAACCCAGGTCTTTCTCCCATCTCCCTGATTATTTTTGCTACATTGTGTTGCCTCCTTCATTCATTTAAATATATATTTATGGGCCAGGTGTGGTGGCTAAAACCTGTAATCCCAGCACTTTGGGTCAAGGCAGGAGGATCACTTAAGTCCAGGAGTTCAAGACCAGCCTGGGCAATATAGCAAGGCCCCATCTCTACAAAAATACACACACACTGCTCTCAAGGGGCTCTACCTTATTTAAGTCTTTGCAGTTTTGGGAAAACTGAAGAATTGCTTGACAAATTGCTTTGTTTTAGCAATTTTGTTTGTATCCTAACTCTTACAGAAAGCAATTATGAAGAATCAAGTAAGAAAGAAAACATTTTCATTTAGATTCAGTAGCTTCACAAATATCCTAGAAGCCTGTTAATATATTTGATTTTTGTATTAACACATTTTAATTATTTGTATTATTATATTATGAAGTTCTATTAGCTTTAATAATTCATAAATATAATTGAAATGGGTAATTCAGAAATAGGGTGGAAGAGTTGAAATTTATCTGAAAACCATTCACTTTAAAATAAAAAGCAATGTATTTTAGTTAACTCTTCAGAATGTGGTGTGAACATTACCTAGTGGTGACAGATGTGTCTAACCATGGTCTACGCTTCCCTCTTGGAATTAGCAATGAAAATCCCTGGATTAGATCTGGGTGTGGTTAATATGTTCACAGTAACCACAAGAGATGAAGTAAGTGTGGGTATTTAAAGCTCACAGATGTAGAAACAGTGGTTCCCTATCACCTCCAGAGCACGTCAAAACAGAAATAAAAAAACAGGCCGGGCGCGGTGGCTCAAGCCTGTAATCCCAGCACTTTGGGAGGCCGAGGCGGGTGGATCACGAGGTCAAGAGATCGAGACCATCCTGGTCAACATGGTGAAACCCCATCTCTACTAAAAATATAAAGATTAGCTGGGCGTGGTGGTGCGTGCCTGTAATCCCAGCTACTCAGGAGGCTGAGGCAGGAGAATTGCCTGAACCCAGGAGGCGGAGGTTGCGGTGAGCCGAGATCGCGCCATTGCACTCTAGCCTGGGTAACATGAGTGAAACTCCGTCTCAAAAAAAAAAAAAAAAAAAAAAAAAAAAAAAAAAAAAAAAAAAAAAAAAAAAAAAAAAAAAAAAAAAAAAAAAAAAAGAAAAAGAAATAAAAAAACAGCATAAACATAAAACTCTACCACGGTCCTGCTTCCAAAATCATTTTAGTAGAGTGGTGGCTTTTTTTTTAAAGGGAATGAAAAATGTATATTTTAATCACATATTAAAATTACTACTAGCTGGGCATGGTGGTGCCTGCCTGTAGTTCTAGCTACTCAGCAGGCTGAGCCAGGAGGATCACTTGACCTCAGGGATTTGAGGTTACAGTGAGCTATGATTGCACCACTGTTCTCCAGCCTGGATAACAGAGTAAGACCCTGCTCAAGTAAGAAAGGAAAAGAGAAAAGAAAAAAGGAAAGAAAAAATAAAAGGAAAAGAAAAGAAAGAGGGAGGAAGGAAGAGAAAAGGAAGGAAGGAAAGAAGGAAATTAATATCCTTTCTCCCTCCACCTGGTACTGAATGTTATTAGAGCCACTATTCATGCAAAACATCAAGGCCACATTTCCAGATAGTCATAACACTGACTTTCCCCTCGTGGCAATGAGGAACGCCGACAGGACCCAAACACCACTTTATGGAACAGGATCCAGAGGTGAATATTTTCTGTGGGGACACAGAAAATAAAATTACTATTAGAAAATTTTAAAAGCATTTATTTATAGAAACAACAAAAAAGAGGAGGTCAGGCGTGGTGGCTCACACCTGTAATCCCAGCACTTTGGGAAGCTAAGGCGGGCGGATCACCTGAGGTCAGGAGTTTGAGACCAGCCTGACCAACATGGTGAAACCCCATCTGGACTAAAAATACAAAAATTAGCCGGGAGTGTTGTCGGGTGCCTGTAATCCCAGCTACTCGGGAGGTTGAGGCAGGAGAATCGCTTGAACCTGGGATAAGAAGGTTGTAGTGAGCTGAGATCGTGCCATTGCACTCCAGCCTGGGCAACAAGAGCAAAACTCCGTCTCAAATAATAATAATAATAATAGGAACATTATTTTCACATACCCATCCGCAGTGCAGAAGTGAGAGTATTTCAGTGGAAATAGTGAAAAATGGTTTTATGCACAAATTTTTAATCAAATGCAATTACTACCAACTAATCAAAAGTGGCTCTCAGCCTTATTGACTAAAATGATTGAGATTTAGCTATCATGTCCACATTCTAGGCAGCCTGATCTTTCTGAAGGTTCTACATGACACTTCTCCTTACCTCTCCTTTGCTAGAGCTTAGGCACATGGCTACTTCTGTCTGTAGCTATGTTTCTGGCTAGAAATAGGAAGTCTATTACTAAAAAAGAAGAAAACAGATACAAGGGCCACTAGTAGTGGCAATTAGTGTCCTTAGGGTTTGGACGATATACATATTCAGGAGGAAATCCTTTTCAAAATTAAACTATAATAATGATAATGACTTTCCCAAAAAGATGAAGTGACTGTCATTTGTTACTTTAGGGCATAACATTGCCACTGGTCAGAGTGAATAATTTCGCAGAGAAACAAAGCTTAGCAGGAGACAGAGGGGAATGGATTTGGGAATAGAGAAGGGGCTCTGGTCTGGCCGTTGTCAATGGTCAGACAGAAGAAACACGGCCTTCTCTGCAGCAGTGGTTCCTAGCGCAAACAGCTCAGATTACCTGTTTCTTATCTCTTGGAATCAGGACAAATCATGAGTTTTGATGACTTGAAACTTGAACTCTGGATATTTTTGAAGGAGCCTGCAGTGTTTTTAGACCAAGTGAGCACATCAGGGTAAGAAAATGACTGAATTTGCTGTGCGTCAACCTCGGGGGTACGCTAGAGCTATGTATTTTATAAGATAGAGTTGATTCCACCAAAAATAAGGACAATGGGTGAAAAATAAAATTACAGCTTCAGTTGTTAGTGAAAAGAGGCTTTTAAATGAATCTTACTTTTCCCCAGATTAAACTATAATTTGGAAATGGATTCATTCATTTTATTTGCTCATTTACTAGGTCAAGCGCTGACTGGGTATCTCTGAGCACTTGATGGGTGTACAGAGATGACCTAAAAGGCTTGATTCTTGGCCGGGCACGATGGCTCATGCCTGTAATCCCAGCACTTTGGGAAGCTGAGGCAGGCGGATCACCTGAGGTCAGGAGTTCGAAACCAGCCTGGCCAACATGGTAAAACCCCGTCTGTACTAAAAATACAAAAATTAGCTGGGTGTGGCAGTGGACACCTGTAATCCCAGCCACTCAGGGAGGCTGAGACATGAGAATCACTTGAACTTGGGAGGCAGAGGTTGCAGTGAACAGAGATTGGGCCACTGCACTCCAGCCTGGTGATAGAGCAAGGAGGTCTCACTATGTTGCCCACGTTGGTGTTGAATTTCTGGGCTCAAACAATGCTGCCTCAACTTTCCAAAGTTCTGGAATTAGAACACCTGGCAGCTTGATTCCTTTGAAATCAATTTTGATTGATTTACAGTTGTCCATGGTTTCTAGTGACACTGTAAGTTTCTTGGCTTTTTAATTCTGCTGCGAAGGCAGTGTAATGGAAAGCACATTGAGTTAGTCTGGGGTGTTTTCCAAGACCAACAACCAATTCTCTGTGGACATTAAATGAATATCCTGAAATTCAATTTGATTCTGACGATAACTACTGTCAACTGAGAATGACGAGGCCCATACATGTGGAAAGGAGAGCTTCCTTCTTATAAAGTGTTGCAGCCTGCAGAGTGGCCATTCTCACAGGCTGGGAAGTGTAGGCGCTGGCCGGAGGCCACAAACAGATGCTTCAAAGGAGTGGCACAGGGCTCAGGAATTTATGCTGAGTGAGTGGGCTGGCTGAATATGCATGTTCAATAAGCTACAGCTGGAGTTATGAATATTTAGGAAAGGAGAAACATGAGCTTCCTGCCCCTTCATGGATCCTATGTACAAAAGCGGTGGTGATAGCATGATCTGAGGGTAGAGTTTTTGGCCCTCTGACCTCAAAAGATGAAGCAGAGGACACAGAAACCCTTACTGCACCTTCTTTGTAGATTGGCCAGAACCACTCCATGGTCAGTGGTCTCTTATCATGGGGGAAGCCTCAGGTGGTTGGTTGATATCAGAGCCTTTTGAAAGGGCTGGTTTCTGTTAAGCCCTTAGGAAAGAAAGCCTTATCATGGTTAGCTAGGGAAAAGGTATAATGAGGTGTGTCTAACCTCCTATCCCACCATGACAGAGAATTCAGTTTTCAAGGTTACTCTGGGATCTCTTTCACCAAGATAGAGGCTGTTTCGTCCATTGGGCAGTTTAAGATTTTATTTTTATTTCTTGCTGCCCAAAGCTATTATGAGCATAGACACCACAGGTTAAGGACTGAGTCCCACAAGACTTCTCCCACTTGACATATCAATTATAAGTCTCAGGTTCTGGCACTTCTGACTGTCCTTGCTATAAATCAAGAGCTACTATGACCTCCTCCTCCTGTTCGATAATTTAATATAATGGCTCACAGAACTCAGGGGAACACCTTACTTATGTTTATCAGTTTACCGTAAAGGCTGCAACTCAGGAAGTCAAAGGGAAGAGATGCATATGCGAGGTATGGGGATCAGGGAAAGCTTCCATACCCTCTCCAGACACACCACCCTCCTAGCACCTCAGCGTATTCACCAGCCCAGAAGAGCATCAAATCTCATTGCTCAAGAGTTGTTGTTGTTTTTTCTAAGATGGAGTTTCTCTCTTGTTGCCCAGGCTGGAGTGCAATGGTGCGATCTTGGCTCACCACAACCTCTGCCTCCTGGGTTCAAGCCATTCTCCTGTCTCAGCCTCCCGAGTAGCTGAGATTATAGGCATGTGCCACCATGCCCAGCTAATTTTGTATTTTTAGTAGAGAGGGGGCTTCTCCATGTTGGTCAGGCTGGTCTCGAACTCCTGACCTCAAGTGACCTACCCGCCTCAGCCTCCCAAATTGTTGGGATTACCGGGGTGAGCCACTGCACTGGCCTGTGTTTTTTAAAAATAGAGTTTACTCTCCAGCACTGCCCTTCCCTTCCTGGAGGTCAGCAAGTGAGGCTAATAGTTTCAACCCTCTAATCACTTGGTCTTTTTGATGACCAGCCCCATCCTGAGGCTACCTAGGGGATCTGCCCTCAGTCACTCATTAGTATAAGCTCAGATGTGATCAAAAGTAACTCCTTACAAATAACAAGACACTCCTAACACTTAGGAAATTCCAGGAGTTTTTTGTTTGTTTGTTTGTTTAAGATGCAGTCTAGCTTCATGGCCCAGGCTGGCATGCAGTGGCGTGATCTCGGCTCACTGCAACTTCCGCCTCCCTGGTTCAAGCCTCAACCCCTGAGTAGCTGGGATTACAGGTATGTACTGCCATGCCTGACTAATTTTTTTTTTTTTTTTTTTTTTTTTTGAAGTGGTTTTTTTTTTGCCCAGGCTGGAGTGCAATGACACCTTCTTGGCTCACCGGAACCTCCGCCTCCCAGATTGAAGTGATTCTCCTGCCTCAGCCTCCCAAGTAGCTGGGATTACAGGAGGCTACCACCATGCCCAGCTCATTTTTTATATTTTTAGTAGAGGTGGGATTTCACAATGTTGGCCAGGCTGGTCTTGAACTCTTGACCTCTTGACCTCAGATGATCCTACCTGCCTCGGCCTCCCAAGGTACTAGGATTGCAGATGAGAGTCACCACCTCCAGCCAAGGAAATGTCGGGAGTTTTTAGGAGCTTTGTGCCAGGAACCAGGGACAAAGATCAAATATACATACCACAGTTAGGAAAACCAGAGTTCAAGTCAGCCTCTGTGTAAACCTGGACAAGTGTCTCAATCTTTCTGGGTCCTAGTTTCCTCAACCTTATTATTTATAGTTGAGTTAGGCAAGGGGTCTAAAGCCAAATGTCTGCAGTGGCCAGATATGTGACATAAATGAAATGATCTTGACTTCAGAAAAAAGGAGGCAGAGTCTGTTCTGCTTTCCCCTTAATTCAGGCTTAAGAAAACAACACTGTGTGGCTCGGTGCTGTGTCTCACATCTGTAATCCCAGCACTTTGGGAGGCCAAGGTGGGCAGATCACCTGATGTCAGGAGTTCAAGACCAGTCTGGTCAATGTGGTGAAACCCCATCTCTATTAAAAACACAAAAAATTAGCCAGGTGTGGTGGCAGGTGCCTGTAGTCCCAGCTGCTTGGGAGGCTGAGGCCGGAGAATCGCTTGCACCCAGGAGGTGCAGGCTGCAGTGAGCCAAGATGACACCACTGCATTCTAGCCTGGATAGCAGAGTGAAACTCCATCTCAAAAAAAAAAAAAAAAGAAGAAGAAGAAAAGAAAAACAACAGTGCAAGCCCAGCAATAAACGGTCACCAATGCTCTGCTTCAAAACCATGGGAGCCACAAGGAGCAGTGGGGACTAAAGGGAAGAGGACGCCTTCCAGGCAGGGCTGCCATAGCTTATCTGTAGCTAGGACGGTGGGCCAAGTGCTCCTACGCCCTCTGAGTTTTCAACAGAATTAAGAAATATGGATTGCTTTTCCGACATGAAATCTTCTGCAGTTTAAATTTTGGGCAACTAATTCAAAACTTCAAAAACCATCTCTGTGCCTTGCACTCCTGCAGGGGCCAAACTAAAACAGGTGTGGTTTGTTGGGCCACCTGTTTATGATTGCTAGTAACCACATAGTTACTAGAGCAATGCTTCTAAAACAAATTTCTGGACTCATTGAGAACTTCAGCAGGCCCAGCCTCTTGAAATCACCCGCTAAGCTTTGTGAGTATGCATTTTTGAGAAGAGACCATTCATAAGTTCCATTAGTGTCTTTTTTTTTTTTTTTCGAGACTGAGTCTTGCTCTGTGGCTCAGGCTGGAGTGCAGTGGCACGATCTCGGCTCACTACAACCTCCCCCCCAGGTTCAAGCGATTCTCCTGCCTCAGTCTCCCAAGTAGCTGGGATTACAGGCATCTGCCACCATGCCTGGCTAATTTTTGTATTTTTAGTAGAGATGGGATTTTACCACGTTGGTCTGGCTGGTCTCAAACTCCTGACTTCAAGCGATACGCTTGCCTCGACCTCCCAAAGTGCTGGGATTACAGGTGCAAGCCACCGTGCCAGGCCTCATTAGTGTTTTAAGGAACTCACAACCAGCAAACTTTTTAGCCCCACCAATTAGCCTTGCACAGGTTTTCAGCACTAACTCCAGAACGCCAAGGAATTAATTATGATGTAATCAAACACTTGGTTCATTCACTCGCTTATTCCATAATAATTAGTCAGCATTTACTATGTATGAGGCATCTTTGAGGCACTGGGAATGTAGAAACAAATGAAAGAGACAAAGTATTAAAAAAAATTTTTTTTTTTTTGAGATAGAGTTTCCCTCTTGTTGCCCAGGCTGCAGTGCAATGGCGCAATCTTGGCTCACCACAACCTCTGCCTCCCGGATTCAAGTGATTCTCCTGCCTCAGCCTCCCAAGTAGCTGGGATTACAGTCATGTACCAGCACGCCTGGCTAATCTTGTATTTTTAGTAGAAACGGGGTTTCTCCATGTTGGTCAGGTTGGTCTCAAACTCCCAACCTCAGGTGATTCGCCCACCTCAGCCTCCCAAAGTGCTGGGATTACAGGCGTGAGCCACTGCTCCTGGCTGAGGCAAAGTTTCTATTCTCATCAAATAACATTCTAGTGGCGGGACACAGATAATATCTATAAAAGCAAAGAAGTACATATTACGTCAGGTGGATGATGAGGACCATGCAAGTTAAGAGTCTCAGGGTGGGGCAGAGGGACATTTTAAGTAGGGTGAAGAGTAAAGGCCTCTTGGTTAAGATTTTACCTGAGCAGATACCTAAGTAAAGGAGCAAGCCACTTAATCACCAGGAGAGAGCATTTCAGAGGTGGATCAAGCAAAAACAATGGTCCCCAAGCAGGTGTGTAAAGTGGTCTGTTGGTGGAGCTGCAAGGTTAATTATACCTACTGGGGATTACAGGGAGGTTTTCCGAATTTTTTTTATAAGACGAATAATTCCTTCAAATTGTTTGCAATAATTTTATCTCTTTAAATGATAAAGCCAAGTTTAGAAGCAGATCTTAGAAAAGAGGTTCACACCCACTAATGGCTCGTGCTATAAACTGGCTCCGTCTTTCCTGAGAGCTGTCTAGTAAATTTAACAAGAGCTATAAAATTGTTCACACTTGTTGATTTGGTTACTTCACTTTGTGGGATATTTCTACAAGGCAAAAGAGAGAAAAAAGACAGCAATAAAGATATCTACTAAGTCCTTAGCAAGAACTTGTATAATACATTTGGAAAATTTCAAGCAATTTTGATCCTCAAAAATGGAAACAAAGCCAGGTGCAGTGGCTCAAGACTGTAATCCCAGCACTTTGGGAAGCTGAGGCAGGAGGATCACTTGAGGCCAGGAGTTCAAGACCAGCCTGGGCAACATGGCAAGACTCTGTGTCTACAAAAAATAAAAAAATTAGCTAGGCATGGTGGCTCACACGTGTAGTCCTGGCTTCTGGGGAGGTGGAGACAAGAGGATCACTTGAGCTCAGTTCAAGGTTACAGTGAGGTATGATCATGTCACTATTGCACTCTAGCCCGGGAAACAGAGCAAGACCTTATCTCAGAAAAAAA
>NW_016107365.1:5909438-5948560 GCF_001604975.1 Cebus imitator | reverse complement strand
AAATAAAAATAAAACACGATTTTCAATTTGCTTAGATTCTATAAGGCAGTTTAAATGATACATAGGAGCAATGTTAATATGTGGAAACGTATTATATGAAAAATGTAAAGTAGAAAAAACTAAGATACAGACCTGTGTATAAAATTGTGGAAATGTACCAATGCATATTAAAAAGACCAAAAGAGAATTTGGAGGGATATGAAGGATCTATTGTCTAGCCAGCTTTTGTCTTAGTCTGTTTCGTGTTACTGTAACAGAATACCACAGACTGGATCATTTATAAAGAACGTATTTTATTCTTACAGTTCTGGAGACTGAGAGGTTGGAGGGACTGACATCTGGTGAGGGCCTTCTTGCTTCGTCATTTCAAGGTGGAAAGAGGAAAAGCAAGAAAGCCCAAGAGAGAGCAAGAGGAGGCTGAACTAGCTTTGATGACAAACCTACTCTCTCAATAATGAACCCACTCTTGAAATAACATTCCTCCATTCATTAGGACAGAGCTCTCATGATCTAATTACCTCTTAAAGGTCCCACCTCTTAACACTGTTGCATTGGTGGCTTCTGTTTCCAACACATGAATTTGAGGGACATACTCAAACCAAAACAGCTTCCATTTTGGATGGAGTTGCTTACATTCATAATGAATCTTTACTTTTTTTTTCCCTTGTTGGATTACATGGCAGATTTTTTTAAAGTGAGGTTTTATTCCCTATAAAGTACAACCCCTTGATGATGATGATGATGCTGTAAATGACAGAGCTGTTTGCAGGCACTGAGCTCGCCGTGCAAGGGTGAGAAATTCGCAAACCAGGTCCACAGGAGTGGACTACTAACTACTAGTTAGGTCTACAGGTGCGCACCACGATGCCCAGCTAATTTTTTGGTTGCTTTTGTAGAGATGAGGTCTCACTATGTTGCCCAGTCTGGTCTCGAACTCCTAAGCTCAAGTGATTCTCCCACCTTGGCCTCCCCAAGTGCTGGGATTACAGGTTTAGCTATCTCACCTGGCCTAAGACATATGGTTGTCATTCAGGTCAATGGCTACCTCCAGAAAGCTGCCTTTGCTGGCCATTCAATCTAAAGTTGCACCAACCCAGTGATGCAGGATGCATAATCCTGTTTTGTGCTCTGCATACCCTGCTTTCCATCTTACAGATTTCGTTGGTCTATTTGTTTACCTGTTGATTGTCTGTCTTTCCCCATTCTGATGTAGGCTCCTTGAGGAAAGGAACCGCGTCTATATTATTCCCTTTGGTGCCTAGGAATATTTCTGGTTCATTTTAGTTTCTTAGTATATATATTTTTAGTGACTGAATAAACAAACTTGCACCAATCAGCAATCTGAGGTCTCTGGACCTCTGTGGTGTTATGGCTAAAGCCACCCTGTACAAAGGATTTCCCACTGGAAAATGAGACCAAAAAACCTGGCTGCTACACTCATTAGAATCTCAACAGGAGCATCACATTTCCTGGGGCCCCAGGTAAATGCTCCACAGAAGGAGGACGACTGCTTTGCTTCTCCTTGGAGAGTTCCCCATATTCCCATATCCCCTCTTCTTCCTTTTCTCTTCCTGGCCCTTGCTTCTCTGGGGAATGAGGGATAGAAGGTAAGTCATGGCAGACAGACAGGAAACCTCATGTATTTTTCTCTAGCAGCTAAAAGGCCCCTAGAGAGGAAAACACAGGTATGGAGGGTGGGATGGAGGAAATGGCCACTTAGGACATGCAGATTTGCGATTGTTTAATTCTTGCATCATTTTAAACACACAGTGGACAAAATAGCTCAAGAGGAAGGATGTAACATGCCTCCTTGAGTCCAGAAAACCAGAACCTAGCATCTGAACAGCAGTGGGGAGTTAAGGCTCTTGAAATGCCATTACCAACATGAAGTTGGTTTCTGTTGGGTGGACATGGAAAAACTGTCTCACTTGTACTTGCTATAGCAAGTCTTCAACTGAATACCTGGGGTTATTACTCTGGAATGTCTGATACACTGCTTCACTGTGTGAGGATTTAAAAAATGTAGCCATTGATGGCCCAGCATGGGGGCTCCTGCCTGTAATTCCAAGTCCTTTGCGAGGCCAAGGTGGGAGGATTGCTTGAGGTCAGGAGTTTGAGGCTACAGTGAGCTATGATTGTGCCACTGCACTCCAGCCTGGTGACAAAGTGAGACCTTGCCTAAAAAAAAAAAAAAAAAAAAAAGTAGCCATTGAATTGAAGGCTAAAAATCCATTTCTTTCTGTGTGTTCTTGTGGAGAGCCAAGACTTTCAAGGATTTATTCTAGTCAGTCATTTTCTGACAATCTAAACTGAATTGTTTAAAATATATCTGTCTTTGGTGATAATCACCAAATTTTTTTTTTTTTTGAGATAGAGTCTTGCTTCAACTATAGTGCCCAGGCTGGAGTGCAGTGGTGCCATCTCAACTCACTGCAACATCTTCCTCCTGGGTTCAAGCGATTCTCCTGCCTCAGCCTCCCAAGTAGCTGGGATTATAGGTGCGTGCCATGATGCCTGGCTAATTTTTATATTTTTAGTAGAGACAGGGATTTTTCCATGTTGGCCAGGCTGGCCTCGAACTTCTGACCTCAGGTGATCTCTCTGCCCCAGCCTCCCACATTGCTGGGATTATAGGGGTGAGCCACTGTGCTCGGCCTAATCACTGAAATTTATTGAGGGCTTACTCTGTGCCTGACACCGTTCCAAGTGCTTTGCATTAACTCAACAACCACAGAGGTAGGTACTAATTGTCTTCTTTTTTTTTTTGAGACAGAGTTTTCCTCTTGTTGCCCACGCTGGAGTGCAATGGTGTGATCTTAGCTCACCACAACCTCCGCCTCCCAGGTTAAAGTGATTCCTTTGCCTCAGCCTCTCGAGTAGCTGGGATTACAGGCACGTGCCACCATGCCCAGCTAATTTTGTGTTTTTAGTAGAGATGGGGTTTCTCCATGTTGGTCAGGCTGGTCTCAAACTCCCGACCTTAGGTGATCTGCCTGACTCGGCCTCCCAAAGTGCTGGGATTACAGGTGTGAGCCACTGCACCCGGCCTACTATTCTTCTCTTTTATTGATGAAGCAAGCAAGGGACAGAGCAGTTAAGCAACTTGTCCAAGGTCAATCAGTTAGACATGATAGAGCACAGAAATGGACCCAGAAAATGTGGCCTAGCATCCATGTTCTTAACCATTATTGCTCTACTGCCTAAATTAGAACTGGTGGCACATAAATATTTAGCTTTATTATATAGAGTCACATTGCTCATGCACGACCTGCTCTGGTACAGCTAGCTGCTGAGTTAAGTGACTGAGCAGTGAAACCAAATGCTGACATGGATGTGGAGCAACAGGAACTCATTCATTGTTGGTGAGAATGCAAAATGGTACCGCTTTGGAAGGCAAGTTGGTGGTTTCTTACAAGCAAAACATATCCTTACGAATAATCTAGCAATCATGTACCTTGGTATTTACCAAAAGGAAAGCTTTTTTTTTTTTTTTGGAGACAGAGTCTCACTCTGCCGCCAGGCACCAGGCTGGAGTGCAGGGGCACAATCTCAGCTCACTGCAACCTCAGCCTCCCAGATTCAAGCAATTCTCCTGCCTCAGCCTCCCGAGTAGCTGGGACTTCAGGCGTGTGCCACCACACCCAGCTAATTTTTGTATTTTTAGTAGAGACGGGGTTTCACCATGTTGGCCGGGATGGTCTCAATCTCTTGACCTCGTGATCCGCCCGCCTCAGCCTCCCAAAGTGCTGGGATTACAGGCTTGAGCCACCGTGCCTGGCCAGGAAAACTTTTATGTCCATATAGAAACCTGCCTATGGGTGTTTATAGAAGCTTCACTTATAAATGCCAAACTTTGGAGGCAACCAAGATGTCTGTTAGTAGGTGGATAAATGGATGCACTGTGGTACAACCAGACAGTGGAAAGCTATTCAGTGCTAAAAAGCAATGTGCTATCAAGCCATGAATATACATGGAGTAATATGCATGGAGGAATCTTATATGCATATTACTAAGTGAAAAAAGCCAACCTGAGAAGGCTCCATACTGTAAGATTCTAACTATATGATATTCTGGAAAAGGCAGAATATGGACAGTAAATGATCAGTGGTTGCCAGGGGTACGGGGTGCTGAAGGATGGATGAATAGGTGGAGCACAGATGATCTGTTTTTGTTTGTTTTGTTTTTCTTCTTTAGGCCAGATCTAACAGTGGGACACAGAGGATCTTCAAGGCAGTGAAACTATTCTGTGTGATTCTACACTGCTAGATAGATGTCATTATACTTTTGTCCAAACCCATAGACTGTGCAACACCAAGAAAGAACCCGAAAGTAAACTATGGACTTTGGGTGAAAATGATGTGTCAAAGTAGGGTCATCAGTTGTAACAAATTACCACTCTGGTAAGGGCTGTTGATAACGGGAAAGGCTGTGTGTGTGTGTCAGGGCAGGGGTATTTGGGAATTCTCTGTACCCTCTGCTCAATTTCACTATGAACCTAAAACCATTCTAAACTGTAGAGTCAATTAAATAACATGGCTGGGGTCAGGCACGGTGGCTCATGCTTGTAATCCCAGCACTTTGGGAGGTTGAGGTGGGCAGATCACCTGAGGTCAGGAGTTCGAGACCAGGCTGGGCAACATGGTGAAATCCCATCTCTACTAAAAATACAAAACTTAGCCAGTGTCGTGGTGCATGCCTGTAGTCCCAGCTCTGGAGGCTGAGGCACCAGAATTGTTTAAACCTGGGAGGTGGAAGTTGCAGTGAGTAGAGATTGTACCACTGCACTGTAGCCTGGGCAACACAGAGAGACTCTGTCTCAAAACAAAACAACAACAAGAAAACAAAACATGGCTGGGCATAGGTAAGAAATAAGATGGTACATGCCGGAATGTGCAGCCCAGATCCATCTTTAGGACTGGGTTACTCCTTCCCCAGCTTCCCAGAGTTTTGTTCGCTGGTGGCTCACAGCCTAGTCCCTCTCCAGACTATGCCTTTGGCAAAGGGAGCTGCTTCAAAGTTATCCCCCATGCACAGATGGCCCTCATTCAATGATGAGGTACAAATGTGATAAAAAGGCCCTGCCCCTTGCTTCAGTGTGGCACAACTCTGCCATCCATCCCATATGCTGAGCCTCCCATGGATTTGGCTGAGACCTCACAGTTCAACTTTCTCCTGCCCAATCCCGCTTTCCTCACTTCTGTTCCCCCCCTCTTGTTTTTCCCTCTCAATTACTTATGAGGGTTCTTACCAAGAGCTCCTATCAATATACTTTCTGTGTTTGAATCTCTCTCTTAGAGTCTGTTTCTGGGGAAATCTGGCCTAAGAAAGATGCATGGTGGAAGGGCCTGCTAGGCAGTGGGGACAGCACAAGCCAAGTAGTCTTGGCAGTGTCTAGCAGCAAGCTGTGTGCGGGTGAGATGGATTCACTTGGGCATGGTGGGGAGGGAGGCTGGAGCCGGAGGCAGGGGCCAGATCATGGAGGGCCTTGTGTGCAGGCTGAGGAGTCGGGTTTCATCCTCAGCTTTTTTATTCATTTATTCATTCGCCAAACATGAATTGTGTGTCTGCTATGTGTAAGGCATAGTCCAACCCCCTGGGAATACAATGGCAAAAAGCGCAAACAAAATAAATACCTGTATTAATCTCTTTCCTATGAGATTAAAGTGAGTGTAAAATGAAATAACATGAAGTATTGACCACAGTGACTGCCGTATAGCAGGTGCTAAGTACTTGCTAAGACCTCTCCCTTCTCCCTTCTCTCCCTGCTGGTAACTTTGTAGGGCACCTAAAGTTGCAAAGGAAGCAGAGGCAGGTAATTAGAGCCTAGAATCAAGCCAGAGAACCTAGGACTATATCCAGTGAAATGCTGGAGGGTGTCGTCCTAACTCACAGGCGCTGATTGCTAAATTTTCAGGAATTTTTGCTGAAAATTTGTTAAACACAGCCATTGTCAAAAGCTAAGTTATATAAACTTAAAATTAAATTATATTAAAAACAAAGGTAACAGATCCTCAGAACGTATCACTTCCTGATGATTTTCCTGCATATGCTATTATGTGTGCTCTTAAGGCTATTGTACCTGTATGGTGGAAACAACATAGAATGATAGGTTGCACTATCCCCCCAACTCCACATTTGGAGACATCACGCTGGTAGCTTGAAATCAACCATGGTGGGAGTAATTATGCCAAGGAAATCTGCAAATGCTACAAATCTGGAGAAATGGTTGTTAAATACTAATCAGCACAGGTCTGGCTATATCCCTTTGCTTATTGTGAACAAAAATGACCTTTGGGCAACTATAGCTCTGAGCAGTGGTTTCACGCATTTCGTATTTTGGGGCTTTCTACACAGAGGCAGTTGAGGGTGATGGAAGGGTGCAGATTCTGGAGCCTTCTGCCTGGGTGCCAAGCTAGGCTCTTTCCTTGACTAGCTATGTGATGTAGGGTAGGTGACTTACTCTCACTGTGCTTCAGGCTCTTCTGTAAACAGAAATGCTCCCAGCTAGGGTTCCTGGGAGGATGAAATGAGAAATGTGAAAAGCAATAGAATAGTGCCTGGCTCACATTAAACACTCTGTAATTGTTAGCTGTTACTTTTGAGCTGGTCAGTAGATGAAAGAGTACTTTGGACATCACCCTGGCAGCCTGGACAAGTCAGGAAAGCTCAGCAGTCTCTCGGCCTCACTCCAAATATGAGCAGAGAAGGGTGGTGTTCCTCCTCCAGGGAGCCTTCCCTAACCCTCCTGCGGAGGCTTACTTCTAGGAGCCCTGATAATGTCAGAACTTCTGCCATAATAATGCATGTCATATTGTCCTTGCCTGTTTACTTGTCTGTCTCTCCAGCTAGACTGTAAACTGGTAGAGGAGGAGCTGGGTCTGCCTTTTCCACCCTGCTTGTCCCCAGCACCCAGCACAGTGCCAGGCACATGGTGACTGATCAGTAACATTATTGAATATGTGTCCTAAATGAATGCTATTTGCCTGTTTGGAGAGTTTTCTAGGGGGAAGTTCTGTGAGGGCAGGAACTAGATCTGTTTTTCTAAGCCATTGTTTGTTGGTGCCTAATCTGAGAACTGGCACGTGGTAAGCTTGTTCACCCCTTGAACAAATTCATTCTAAATGCCAGAAAGCTGACACTCTCCCTTCTACTTTTAGAGCTTGCCTTTCCTTGTTGCCTAAAAAGGCAAAAGAGAGAATATTGAGGAAGTAACATCTACACTGGGTTAGTCCTGAATATGCAAGTACTATAGGTGGGTAGTCAAGACTGTGCACCTTAGAATAAGATTGAACAACCTAGGGTTTACTTGAGCTTGTCACTGACTAGCTGTGCATTTTGGGACAAGTCACTTAACTTCTCTGAATCTGTTTCCTCATCTATGCAATGGGGATAATAATATACCCACATGGCTGTAAAATAACTATAAAAATTGTTTATTCTAAATTACTTAAGAAATAAATAAGGCTGGGTGCAGTGGCTCATGCCTGTAATCCCAGCACTTTGGGAGGCTGAGGTGGGCGGATCACCTGAGATGGGGAGTTTGAGACCAGCCTGACCAGCATGGAGAAACCCTGTCTCTACTAAAAATACAAAAGTAACTGGGCATGGTGGCACATGACTGTAATCCAGCTACTCGGGAGGCTGAGGCAGGAGAATCGCTTGAACCTGGGAGGCAGAGGTTGCAGTGAGTCGAGATTGTGGCACTCCAGCCTGGGCAACAACAGTGAAACTCCGTCTCCAAAAAAAAAAAAAAAATTGCAAACAGTTCATTTTAAATTTAATTTAATTATTAAAAATATGACTATATTATAAAATCATTTTTAAATAAATTAATACAAATAGTGTCTGTAAACACCAAGTCTCATAGATGGAGCTCAATCAATGGTAACCATTATATTATAAGGAAGTCTGGAAAAAGAGAATGTCTTTCTCCCATAGAGATGTATTTCTTTTGTAACAAACCAAGGGCAAGCTGCCTTTTCTGAATTTTCTTTAATAATCTTGGCAGTTAAAATCACACTTATTTAGGAAGCTGGAGTAAGATACACTTTAAAAGGAATAGTAAAAATGCTGAGAGACAGGGCGAAGTGAGAATATATAATTCAGGCAGATATGTGAATGCCAGGAAGAAGGTGAGCGGGGAGGCAGGGTTTGGATGACAATGGGTGAGTCTAGGGTAATCTGATGAAGGCAGCATGTTGTTTGAGATGGTCTTGCTTTGTCACCCAGGCTAGAGTGCAGTGACATTATCCTGGCTCAATGCAGCCTTGATCTCCAGGGCTCAATCAATCTTTTTGCCTCAGCCTCTTGAGTAGCTGGGACTGCAGGAATGTGCCACTACACGGAGTTGATTTTCATATTTTTTGTAGAGATGGGGTTTCACCACGTTGCCCACGCTGGCCTTGCGCTCCCGAGCTCAAGGAATCCACCTGAAAGGCATTTTTCTGTGACATCCTGTATTTGGCAGTGGCTGCTGCAAACCTTACTGTACATATCTCTGGTTCACATATGCAAGCCTTTCTACTGAGTATATACCAAGGAAATGAATTATGCAGCTTTAGCAGATATTTCCAAACATGTTTCCGATGTGGTCAGACCAATCTGCCCCCCTTCTCAGCGGTGGGAGTTCCTTGGAGAGTGTTCCTTGCCATCACATGGTATTATCAGTCTTTTAAATTTTAGCTATTTGGCGGAGTCTCTACTGGTATTGTACCATAGTTTTATTTGCATTGCCCTAATGACTAACGAAATTGAGCACCTTTTCATATGTTAAATGGCCATAATCTTCTGGATGTTTTTTTGGTGAAGTTTCTGTTTAAGTTTTTGCTCTTTTACTATTTGGTTGCATGCCTTTTTTGTATTGATTTGTAGGAATTCTTCATCTAGTCTGAATAGAATACTTTTCTTGGTGATTCCAACTGTCAATATCTTTTCTAACTCTGAGGCTTGCCTTTTTACACTTTTAATGATGTCTTTTGATCTTCTGATGACTACTAAAGATATACAAAAATGAATTTCAGCTGAATGTAGATCTAAATGTGAAATGAAAAACAATGAAGGTGCTAGGTGAGGAGAATGTCTTCCTAACGCTGAAGCAGACAGAAATCAAAGCACTGACCTAAACGGAGAGGTTGATAACTTAGACTACATTACAATCAGGAACGTCTATGCATCAAAATACATCATTAAGAGAACGTGGGCCGGATGTGGTGGCTCACTCCTATAATCCCAGCATTTTGGGAGGCTGAGGCAGGAGGATCGCTTGGGGCCAGGAGTTCAAGACAAGCCTGGGAAACAAAGCATGATCCCCATCTCTACCAAAAGAGAGGGAAAGAGAGAGAGAATGTGTTCATGTGTTCTATGTATACCAACACACCATGTTGTACACATTAAATGTATGCAGTAGAAGACTTTGTATGTGTTTTAAGCACTTGGACTGTATTATTCAATCCTTTCAAAAAAGAATATAAGCATCCTTTTTTTACAGATGAGTAATTGAGGCCCAGAGAGGTTAACGAACTCGTCCTGAGGCATACAGCTTAAAAGTGGAGAAGTTAGCTGTAAGTTCAGGTCTGCATGACTCTAGAGACTGAGCCCCCAACTCCTGGCAGTGCTCTGTTGTTCCCACCTCCAGAGTGTCCCCTAGGGGGCTGGCACAGTGCTGGGCTCCAGACATGCCACCGTTGGCTTCCTGCGGTACCTTCCTGTGTGTAAAGAGATCACTTCATATGGCCCTGCGTTCATCCTCGTAAATTATTCATTTTCTCCACCACTGTTTTGTAAATTTGGCCTGCTGTGAACAGTTGCTCTTTGGTCCTCTTTTTAGTCCTGAGGAAGCAGGTTCCTTCTCCTGGTGTGATTTGCTGAGGCTGCACCTGGAAAAGACTCAGAGCCTTGGACAAACATTCTGTGTTTGTAGCTTCTCTGATCTGGCAAGATGAATGGCAGAGCCTTGGGTAGCAGGGAAAAGGCAGCCTTGAGGAGGTGCGCCAGGTCTGCCAGGCTCTGCACTGTGTACTCATGGCCTGTGGGAGCTCCCAGCGTGTGCCCAACCACTTCCCCTTCTTCCTCTCCTTCCTCCTCTTTCTGGCTGCCAGAGGCCCTCCCATGGAGCTGGACATCTGTGCACTCAGAAGTGCCCTGTGCAGGCTGCTTTTGTGGGAAGCAGAATCACAGCAGGGTTTGGGGGATGTGGGAAAGTCACTTGGAGTTGCTGCCAGGGTCACCACGGGCCCAGGTACCTGCTATGCATGCCTATGATAATAGAAGCTAGGAATTATTCAGTCCTGAAAGAAGTCTTGTGAGAGTTAGGCAAAGCCAGGATTCTGCCCCCTCCACACCACCCCTTTTCAGCACCCCAAGGGGATCTGGCTACCATGAGCACCGCATCTCAACATCCTCACAGTGAAAGGAGATGCAGACCTACCTTCATGGAGCAGACGTGAGCCAGTAGCGCTAATCACTTTGGTTATTACTTAGTGAGAATTTGTGTTTCAGGCACATTGCTAAAGCTTTTATATACATTTTATGAAGCCTTATAAACCCCAGTGAAATACAAACTATCATTTCTGATTCACAGTTGTAGAAATGAATGCTTGAAAAATAAATTTTTGCTTTCTCAATGCATCACATCACTGTTAAGTGGTTGAGTCAGGATTCAAACCCATATTGTCTGACTCTAAAGCTCAGATACTATGAAGCTAATGAGGCTTAAGCCCTGGGACCCCCATTCACATGAGTCCCTTCCCAGGTGCTAAGCGGATCCTAGCAATGTGTTCAGATGGTCATATGCGTTTTTGTTGTTTTTTTGTTTCATATTTCTTGTAGAGATGGATGCTGCCCAGACTGGTCTTGAACCTCTGGGCCCAAGCAATCCTCCTGCCTTTGGGCTCCCAAAGTGTTAGGATTACAGGTGTGAGACACCATGTGAGGCAAGTCATATGCTTTTTAAAAATATGTGACCAGGTGCGGTGTCTCATGCCTGTAATCCTAGCACTTTGGGAGGCCGAGGTGGGTGGATCACCTGAGGTCAGGAGTTCGAGACCAGTCTGGCCAACATGGGGAAACTCCATCTCTACAAAAAATACAAAAATTAGCTGGGCATGGTGGCAGGTGCTTCTAATCTCAGCCACTTGGGAGGCTGGGGCAGGAGATTCCACCCAGGGAGGTGGAGGTTGTGGTGGGCAGAGGTTGCAGTGAGCCAAGATTGTACCACTGCATTCCAGCCTAGGCAACAAGAGCAAAACTCCCTCTCAAAAAATTTGTAAACTAGGGCTGGTGCAGTGACTCATGATTGTAATCCCAGTACTTTGGAAGGCTGAGGCAGGAGGATCACTGGAGCCTAGGAGTTTGAGATCAGCCTGGGCAACATAGCAAGACCTTGTCTCCATGAAAAATAATAATAAAGTAAAAATTGTTTAAAATTTGCAAAACTAGAAAAATTTGCAAACTTAGTAGATTGTTTCCTTACTCAGTTAAAACTACTGTTGCTTTCTACTCTGCCTTGCTTTCCTCCAATTTCCTCCAGTGTTGGGTGGAGCTGGGCATTTCGGGGATAGGCTAAGAGGAATCCGAGTTGGGATATCTCCGGTTTGATGGTGGGATATATTAGTGTGGTTTGTAGTCCCTTCTGAGACTGTTAAGTTATTGTTAGCTGTCCCACTGGAGGATGGCTTCCAGGAACATTCCGCTGCCCACTGTGCCCACACACTTGTGTCCTGACTTGAAGTCCAGAGCTATTACCAGAAAGAGGTTCCAATCAGACCCCGAGAGAGAGAGGGTTCTTGGATCTCACACAAGAAATAATGTGGGGCAAGTCCATGCAGTAAAATGAAAGCAAATTTATTAGGAGAGTAAAGGAATAAAAGCATGGCTCCTCCACAGGAAGAGCAGCAGCTTGGGCTTCTGAACGAAGGACACTTACAGTTACTTCTTGATTACATGCTAAACAGGTGGTAGATTAATCATGAGTTTTCTGGGAAAGGGGTAGAAAATTCCTGTAACGGAGGGTTCCTCCCTCTTTTAGATCACATAGGGTAACTTCTTGATACTGACATGGTATTTGTAAATTGTCATGGCGCTGGGGAAAGCGTCTTTCAGCATGCTAATGAATTATAATTAGTGTATAATGAGCAGTGAGGATGAGCAGAGGTCACCTTCATCGCCATCTTGGGTTTGGTGGGTTTTGGCTGGCTTCTTTACTGCGAGCTGTTTTATCAGCAAGGTCTTTATGACCTGTATCTTGTGCTGACCTCCCATCTCATCCTGTGACTTAGAATGCCTAACCCACTGAGAATGTAGTGCAGTAGGTCTCAGCCTTATTTATCCAGCTCCTATTCAAGATGGAGTTGCTCTGTTTCAAACGCCTCTAACAGAGCCAGATGCTGGACTGCAAAACTGAATGTGGTCTTCAGCACAGAGAGTATGTGGCACATGGAGGAGAAATAAGAAATCTTTAAAAACAACAACAACAACAAAAAACAATGATTACTAATCACAACCAGTTTTTATCTGTCTGTTCTCTCCATAGGCAACGATATCACAAAACTGTTGCCATCTGAAGAGGCAATCAAAGCATATGCACTCAAAAAATAGAGAAAAATAATTTATATAGAAACGTGTCAGGCAGTTATTAAAAAGGATTGTTACTTTTCTGGATTTTGTTATAATTTGTGAATTTATCAGTTTTTAAAAATGTGTTGTGAGGACCTCTTTTCTCATTCTAGTTACTCTTACATTAATTTTGTGTTTGCGATTTTGCATTATTTTTCTTAAAGAGGACCCCTCCTCCCAAACCTGGAAGTGACCCTGCTCAAATTCATGCTCTTAGCAATGGTGAGACAGTGTCTGCCTCTGAAGGTTCCAGTCAGTTTGGAAAGAGAAATGGGGCTGTGAGGTGTGCAGAAGCTGGAGTGTACTTTAGAAACTACTGTAAGCTGGGCATTGTGGCTCACACCTGTAATCTCAGCAATTTGGGAGGCTGAAGAGGTCGGATCACCAGAGGTCAGGACTTCAAGACCAGCCTGGCCAACATGGTGAAACTCCATCTCTACTAAAAATACAAAAATTAGCCAGGCATAATGGCAGGTGCCTATAATCCTAGATACTTGAGAGGCTGAGGTGGAAGAATCGCTTGAACCCAGGAGGCGGAGGTTGCAGTGAGCCAAGATTATGCCTTTGCGCTCCAGCCTGCGCAACAGAGTCAGATTCTGTCTCAAAAAAAAAAGAAAAAGAAAAAGAAATGAAAGTACTGTGGGTATCCTCTGCTGAATGTGGGAGGCTGAAGAGGGGGCAATAGCACAGCAAAGCTCCTGAGAGAGGGTTAGCAGCAGCCTGCAGTGGGGGTGGGATATGTCCAATGTTTGCAAAGAGCAAACGAGGAGTGGGGCAACTTATAGATCACTCAGCTCTTTGTAACGTACGGTGGTTTTCCTTAGAACCCCATCCAAACCTGAATTCGCCGAAGCAGTTTCCTTGGAAATCTCAGTCCAAAGGGCATTTTTGGTGCCACTTTGGGAGTGAGGAAGCAGATATTAGTAAGTGGAGCTGCCTCACATGCTGTCTGTTCAGCCTCCCTGAGGGCTCTTGAATAGAGGAGGCAGAAATATGGCTGAAGGCAGGTGGCTGCTGGTGCACTTGGAGTCAGAGTTGGAGCTTCCCCTGTGTCCTGTTATCCAGACTACACAAGATACTTCATTCTGGCCCCAGGGAGTTCCAGTGGCTGCAGGGCAGGAGCCTGGCTTTCCTTGAGAATGTGTCTCCTTTTGTGGTTTTCATTTCTCCACCTGGTGTCTGGACTGCAAATTACAGGAGAGGATGATGCATTTGTTCGCCCCACTGAACAAAGGGATTGCAGTAGTAGTAGGCGGCAAGGTCTTATCCAAGCTCCAGGAATGCCGCTGCCCCTGGCTCCCCTTGAAGCCATCAGGGCTCAAGCTGATCACTCTCCTGAAGGAAGCTTCCCCTGGGGACAGGCTCACAGAGGAGGCTGCTTTGTTCAGAGGCTGAGGTATGGGGAGAGGAATGACATGCCTTTTGACTCCAGGATTTTTTTTTTTTTTTAATTATTGTACAGAGAGAACACATTCTCATCTGGAATTCTAACAAACAGAGAGACAAAAGGAGGCAAATAATCACAGTTCTCAGAGTAGCCTAGCCAGGTTGCCCTGGGGTCTCCCCCAGAATTATCCATTTCTGGCTTAGGAGTGCAGGGTCCTTGTTCCTCAGCCTCTGTCTTTATCATGCCCTCGGAATGAACAGCACACACACAGCCCATGCTAACCACCCATCAGATCACAGACACATTCTATCACCTTCTATACACAATATACACACAGCAAAGTCCTATACACAGTATACAGGATACACACACAATCAAATAGGTAGCATTTGGGATAATGCTATGGGCTGAACTGTCTCCTCCCCAAATTCATATGTTGAAGTCCTAACCCCCAGTGCCTCAGAATGTGATTGAGTTTGGAGATAGGGTCTTTAAGGGGGTAGTTGAGTTGAAGAGGTCATTAGCATAGGAACTGGATTGGGTTGGACTACCTCTTAATCTGGCATGACTGGTGTCCTTATAAGAAAAGGAAATTAGGACACAGCTATGTAAAGAGGGAAGACTATCTGAGGACACAGAGAGCAGATGGCCATGGACAAGCCAAGGAGAGAGGCCTTAGAAGAACCCAACCCTGCCTGACACTTGGATCTCGGACTTCTGGTCTCCAGATCTGTAAGAAAAGAAATCTGGTTGCTTAAGCCACCCAGGCTGTGCTATGTTGTTATGGCAGCCCTAGAAAACAATATGGATAATGATAGTGACTTCATTATATCAGATATCAATAACCAGAAAAAGGTAGGCCTTTAAGACCTGTGTTGCCTTGTTTTAACACATTGATTGCTAGGCATTTCACATTTGGGGCTTTGGAGCCAATGGTCCAGGCCATGCCTGTTGTTTCCTTCCGAACTTAACAATGACTTTTGCCAAAGTTATCTGTACTCCAGCATCCTTTGGTGAATTCCTGTACCTGCCATCATCCCTGATATGCTAGGAGTTTTGAAGCCTGTGGATGTTTTTTTTTCTCCCTCATTTAAGAGCCTGATCATGAAGTAGGAAAGAAAATATGTGACTGTAGCTTTTCTTAAATAAGGAATAGGGCCTACATCTGGAGGAGTGGGAAGCTGGACATAGGGTGATGGGCTGGGCATTCGAAAAGGGGGAAAGAAGTTGCTACAGCAAAGAAGGAGGATCTAGCCTGGGGAAGAGAACCTGGAAGAAGTGAGAGCTGGTCCTAAGAGAAGGAACAGCCGGCAGAGGGGAGTCAATGCACAACTTGTAGGATAGCACTAGCCAATAGCACTTTTGGTGATGATGGAATATTCTATATTTTCAACGCCCAATATGGTAGCCTGTGGTCCCATGTGGCAATCAAGCACCTGAAATGTGGCTAAGTGTGACTAAGGAGCTGAATTCTTGGTTTTAGTTAAATTTAAATAGAAATAGCTACATGTGGCTATCATATTAGATAGCATGGTTCTAGAGTTCAGACACAGCACACTGTTGCTTGCCTACCCAGCAGCTACCTGCCTTTTTCTTTGCTTACACACCACCCCCACCCCATTTTGTTCAGGCAGTCAGGAGCCATGTACTTCAGGAGAGACTGGGCCCCTTAGAGCTATACAGGAGAGGTGAATCCTTCATTAGTCTAAGCCAGTTATGGTAATTATTTTCCTCTTGCTTGTGATTGGTTTAGGAGTAGGCAGATGATGCAAATCCAGCCAACGAGACACAGGGGGAGTCTGCGGAGGATTCTGAGAATGTTGTCTTAAAGAGGAGTCAAAAAGAGGGGCTAGTCCTCCTTCTGGACCTTAGATGTGTGAAGATGTGATGGTTAGAGTTGCAGCCACCATCTCATGCCCACAGTGGGACAAAAGCCAGTATGCTGAGGATGATCTGAAAGACGGAAAGAATCAGGGTCTCCAGTGATGTTACCAAGCCACATCAGAACCAACCTTGGGATGGCCCCATCCCCTTTGTTAGTAAAGACACTTGTGTCTTGTGTTAAATGCAGTCATGGGGACTCTTTTGGGATAGCAAATATGTTTCTGCCTCCAATGTGAATTCCATAAAGTATAGCACTTTTTCTCATTGTTCTTAAACCATTATTCCAAGCAGCTACTACCAATTATTCCAACCATTATTCCAACTCCAGCTACTAACTGGAGTTAATACGCTAAATAAAAATCTGTTCTTCTGCTCCAGGGCAGAAGAACACAAGCATCTGCTTTGCCACAAACTCCCCGCAAACGTTTTCTTCCCACTGGTCCTGGCTAATAATTAGAAAGTGTTCTTGTAAGATTAACAACACATCAATATCCACAAAACCAGCCCACAGAAACAATTCAAATAAGCCCAAATCTAAAAAACAGGTTTTCTCTATACCCCAGGACATTAAAAAAGTGCTTATTTTTTGAAGGGTCAATTAGAAGGGAAGTCAGTCACATAGCAATCGTTATTTGAATATAACGGAGCAAAAAAATGCCCTTTTATTAATCTGATATACATTAAATATCTTGGTAGCTGTTACATGAATGTTAGTCATCTGGCATATACATGTGTACACAATTCCACATTTGATAGATTTATGCTGTACAGGAGCCATCCCACATGGAGCATGCCCTTTCACAAGGATACGCATGGCTGTCTCAGGATATTTGTCAAAACACACTTGGTCAAACATTTTGGCAATTGGAAATCAGACACAGAGGAGCATACCAGAAAGATGAGTTCACAACAGGACCAGCTGTACTTAAGATGAAAACTCCAAAACCTGAAACAGAATTTACTGGGGTTCACACATGCAGCACACATATATACAGTACAATAGGGGTAACTGGAACATTCATAGCAAGAGATCTTAAACAGCATTAAAAACAGAAAGAAAGAAAAAAAAAAAACCAAACAATCCAAACACCAAAACCGACAGGACCATTGCCAAGATCTCATTAAAAAAGACAGTGGATAGTACATTTAGCACATGTTCAAAATGGAGGTTCACCTGAAAGAGAAAACTCTTCTGGATGTTATTTAGTGTATCTAGGCATTAACAAAAGACGTAGGATCTGTTCAATATGTTCCTGGATCAGGGCGAGGATACATAACTGCATGGATGCTAAGAAAGTGTGTATCAAGAAAGGACATTCATTTTTTCTTCTGACTGACTCAGGACATAGATTCAGTAAAGTAAATATATAACAATTGCAGCGGAAATGAAATTAGGCCAATTTGTCAAGTTCTATCTATGCAGGCCTGGTAAATGTCAAGGCAAGGAAGGAGTTTCCTTCTTGGATGACTACATGGAAGCCAGAGGGGAGACACTTTACAATTTCAAACTAGTTTTATTTTGTTTGCATGGCATGAAATAGCTGATTTTACCATACATTCTCCCTGAAGGAATGACACCCATAGAAAATGGTGGATTCTCTGTACTGGGTCCTATTCTGAGTCAACGCAAATGCAGAAAGAAGCCCCTTGTGAATCATGTGAAGTTGAGCTTGCTAAGTCTTTCCCCTTCCTTGGACTTGGGGCAATGCTGACCCATAAACACATGAAACTCAGGGTGGTGTGGCCTGGGTCTACACACTGGGAGGCCAAGTCTTCTTTAGGGCTTTAGATAGTGATATGCTGGTTAACGTTTAACAACTGTCTTGGGGATTAGGAAGAGTCTGATTTGTATGGCTTTGTTGCCTTCCATGGTATAAATATTCCCACCATAGCTAATCTCAAGCTACAAATATACTGTCATTTGGGAAGATGTGTGTAGCAGTATACCCTTATACAGTCTTTCTACCATACAGACGTAATGGGCACAGATAATGGTAAAATGTAGTAAAATAAGTAGAAAGTGATGAGCTTTGAATATATTGCCTTTGTTTTTAGCTATAATTGATCTAATCTTAATTTTTAGTAATAGCTGTGTTTCTCAACTGACTCTCAAAATTCCTGAAACGTTAACGATCAGCTCTGATGGACTGGTTTACAGCTGTTCCAGCTCATCACTAGCTCGAGATGACCCCAGGCCCTGTGAGCAGGCTGCCTAGGCACCGCAAAGCTGTTTTGGACTTTGCATCCCTGCTGCTGGGGTCGGTTACCAGTTTGAGTTAAACCCCATCTGAGTCTGAACAAAGGGTTGAAAGCTGCTTTCTGTTCCTAGTCCTGGGCGCTCTTGGATCTAAGGGCAGCATGGATGTGGTAGAGTAGGCAGAGAGTGGACAACCTCTGCAATTTTAACATTCAGACCTAACCAGAAGGCACCTTCCCTTCCACACCAAGTGGGACTTTCTGCAGACATGGAGAGTATCATCAACCTCTGCTAGTCAGTGAATCTCGAGAATCCAGGTGGGAACATCCTGGTCTTTCAGGAGTCAAATACTGAGCTCTCAGCCTTCTGTTCCAGAGATGGGCTGCTCTGATTCCATGCCAGCTGTGTCCATCCTATCAGGGCACAGGCACTGAGAAGCAGTTGGAAATCTGGCCCTCCACGGGGAGCTGTGCCAAAGCCAGCAGACTCGCATTCACACTCCCTCTGCACCTACTCCTGTTCTCCATGTTCTCCATCCTCTGCGCCTCCACAACAGGCATGGATGGGCCTTTCATCCCCAGTGCCCCAGGAAAGCTTGACTTTGCTTTTGTACATGGCTAGAATTAAGAGGTTGTCGACCAGAGAAGGAAAGTAAAAAAAAAAGGGAAAGAAAGGAAATGAGTGGCCACTGCCCTGAGGAGGTAAGCAGGAGAGAACAGGTGGGGAAAAATGGCAAAGGGGCTCTCAGAGGAAGGTAGAGGGTCACTGACAACTACTCCCTTTCTGCTCTGCCCCCCTGCAGGCCCCAGAACACCAAACGTCCTTTGCAACTTCAAGACACTTGCAACAACATGCACCAGTTTTAAACTGAAACCCCAAAATGTCCCTGTTACTGGCTGACAGAACCTGTTTTCTGGACGGCTTATCTGCTAAGGGTAGATAGGAGGGAAACTGTTTTAGGATGTCTGTCAAGACAGTTGACTCACTCATAAATCTTCAGAATCAGAAAGGAAACACCCTGGGAGGCACAGGCCAGGGGAGTGGCAGCAGCTGCAGGCTTTGCTGACTTGGCTGTGAAGAGGAAACTCCAGCACTATTCGCTGCGGAACAGGCTCCCTAGCTCCTGTTGCTGGTTTCATGCCATGAAAAGAATACCTCAGAAGAAAGCGAGACTTTAGGCTGGGCACAGTGGCTCATGCCTGTAATCCCAGCACTTTGGGAGACCGAGGAGGGTGAATCACCTGAGGTCTGGAGTTTGAGACCAGCCTGGCCAACATAGTGAAACCCTGTCTCTACTAAAAATACAAAATAATTAGCCAGACATAGTGGTGTGCACCTGTAATCCAGGCTACTTGGGAGGCTGAGGCAGGAGAATTGCTTGAATCTGGGAGGCGGAGGTTGCAGTGAGCCAAGATTGCACCACTGTACTCCAGCCTGGGTGACAGAGTAAGACTCTGCACCCCCCCCCCCAAAAAAAAAAAGCTCTAGAAAGATGGGGCTATCTCTGCTCTGATTCTTTTCTTTGAATAATATCTTAGTGCAACATCCTGCTGAGATCACTTAAGGAAACAGCTTATGTTTGCTTTCATTTTTCTCATTTTCCAAATACTAGTCAGTAGTCTCTCCAACAAAAACCAGGTAATCAGGGAGCTTTCTCCTCTCATCAAAGGTAATCCCAATGACTGAGTAGTTCCTACACTGCCTGCCGAAGGCTGTGATTTGTTTTAAACATGGAAAAATAACACTTTGTATTTATGGGGTGTTGGAGGGGAGGAGGGTTCATATGTAGAGGGAATCAGCATGAGGGTGTTTTCTCTCATTCTGTTTCCCTTGCTCTCATTTATATCCTCCAAAGGCTTAATTATGGCACACAGCACAGTGCCTCAATACCTATCACATGGGAGGTGCTCAATAAGTATTTACCGGATAATCATACGAAATGACAAGAGATCAGCGAAGGCTCGGCCCAGCTCTTTCCCTGCCTAACCCTGCTAGCCTTAGGTAAGAAACAGACCCATGAGCTGTATCCTTTTAACTCAAAATCCTGGGATTACTAAACTGCATTTAGATATTGTTTGAGAAAAACCAAAGGGAGTCCTGGCAATGGCCCTGTGACTATTGGCGACAGACAGGTGACAAGAGCAATGGTCAACATTTAGAGCAAAAGAACATCACATGGAGAACTGTTATTCCATACCTGAAACAATGAAGGGACACACAATACATCCAGGAGATACTAACAGGTTTTCTTTTTTTGTGTGTCTACATTACAGATTACAAGAGCAGCTTTACTTAAAACACGTTTTGCTGAGCAGAAACAAAAACTGTAAGAAAACATATAGTCCACTTCAGAGTTTCCCACTGTGCGGATTTCTTTCTCTTGTTGCAATATGACTGGTGTTTTTAGGTTTAGTAACTGGACTAAGTTTGGCACGATGTGGAGAGTAAAGAAAACCTAATGTGCAGCCACTATGCAAACACCAAAATGCCAGTCGCCTTTCTATGATACCAGGTGAAAGCCAAATTCAGACATTCCTGGCTTCAGAGCCTTCAATGCATGAACAGATAAGGTGTCTTACTGAAGAAATATGTAAAGGCCGTTTTGACATCAAACAGAAACAAAAATGGAGAATATCATATTCTATTTTGATTGGCAGAGGCAATCAGAAAGTATTCCCCTGGACTGCTTTGGAAGTGATCCCAGCATTTAGAAAGCTGTGCCCTCATCTCTTTGCTGGAAAAGCTTATCAGTGGCATTTTGGACTCTCCCTTCTGTCACTACATTTCTTTTCCCACCTCCCCTTTGATCTCTTAAGGTATCTTGAAAAGACAACTAAGCAGTTTTTGGTGAAAACTTGAACTCTGATTTGGTGAGATTTGTCTATTTGCCAATATAAGTAAAATCACTGAAAAATTGTTTCTGAAAACCTACATATAATACTTAAGGCCATGTTTCAAGAAAATAATGGAATAAACAGGAGAGCTGTAGGGTAATACTGCGATCAGAGAGTCTTCTAACCTAAGCGTGTTTATTGGTCAGGGTGGGGCCTTTTCCTGGATGGGCAATGGTAACTGTCAAACCTGCAGTGAACAGAGATATTACACAAGATGCTGAGATATTGGCAGGACAGACAACGCAGGCACTGTGCTTTCTGGCCTGGTCCATGTGGGCTTCCCAAACAACCTCCTACACTCTTTTTAGGCTTGTCTATTTCCTAATTTTTCAGTTTATAAATTAAACCTATTTAGTCCTTGTGAAAATGAGTTGAGGCTGCCGGTGGCTCACGCCTGTAATCCCAACACTTTGGGGGGCTGAGGCAGGCTGATCACTTGAGGTCAGGAGTTCAAGACCAGCCTGACCAACATGGTGAAACCCTATCTTTACTAAAACATATATAAATTAGGTAGGCATGGTGGCATGTGCCTGTAGTACCAGCTACTTGAGAGGCTGAGGTGGGAGAACTGCTTGAACCCGGGAGGCGGAGGTTGCAGTAAGCCAAGATCGCACCACTGCACTCCAGCCTGGGTGACAGGGCAAAACTCCATCAAAAAAAAAAAAAAAAAAAAGATGAAGCTATTTTCATTACTGTGTTCTAGAATGCTGGAGAGCACACTAATCCCAATGCTTTACTTTGTGCATGGGGAAAGTGAGAACCAGAGGTGTTCAATGACTTTTAGTCTCCCCAGAAAGATCTGGGTCCCTGTACTGCTTAGTGGTGAAGGTCAGGCTAGGTAGGGCCCATCTATCGTGTCTCCCAGGTCTGTACTCTGGTGTGAGGTGACTCAGGCAGCAAGGATTGAATGTGAGTTGGGGGCCTTAAGACACAATACTTGGGACAGAATGTGGTACATACAGAATTTACAGTCTGAAGCAGTTGTTTTTCCCTACTGAGAAGATTCTGTGATAATAATGGAACTTGGGAGTGTTCTGGATTGATTCCAGAGTAATAGGGAAATTTTTAGTTAGAAAAGGAGGTAGAAATAAGTGGATGATTTCCTAGGTTTTCATTTTTGCACAAATTTTCATTTTCCTTCTACTTTAGATGAAATGAGATGCCAGTTGCATATCTGGGTGCAAATGGCCTGCTACACTGATACAGCTGAGAGTTTCTATTTAATATCCTGGCTGTTTCTTAATCTTTAGCTAAATCCAGAGCAAGCTAGACAGGCCACACCACATACTTTGGAAATGATTTGAGCTCTCTTTGAAAATCAAGGTGATGAACAATCTCAAGGAGGCAGGGAGGAGTGCACAAAAGGTGGGAGAGGTGGTGACCAAGAAGGTTTGTGACCAGACTGCCCGAGAGTTTAGGAAAGATTCCTCTTAGGCCACCAAGGATGCTTGGATTAGGTAACAAGTAGGCCAAGAATGGTCCTAGAGCAGGGGACACCGGATTGCAGGTCTGATGAAGTAAGGTTTTGCTGGTTTATCCCATGCTGACCCAACCCAGAGTTCAAATAAAATTCTGAATAACTGTGCTCTGCAACTTGGGAGATATTTTATGCATTTAGACCCTAGAGCAGACATTAGAGATATTTTAAAAAGTAAAAGTAGTCTAGTAAGCAAAGTTAATTATCACAGAGGACTAGAGACAGCGATACTCATGCACATTTCTATTTTTCTTTGGATGGGCTGATGGAGATGCACTCCTTGGTATTGCAGTTATTTCTGCACATGCTGCATTCAGCTAAAAGATCTGCTCAGGTCCCCAAATATCTTTTTTTTTTTTTTCTTTTTTGAGATGGAGTTTTGCTCTTGTTGCCCAGGCTGATGTGCAATGGCATGATCTCGGCTCACTATAACCTCCGCCTCCCAGGTTCAAGTGATTCTCCTGCCTCAGCCTTCCGAGGTCGGGAGTTCGAGACCAGCCTGACCAACATAGAGAAACCCCATCTCTACTAAAAATACAAAATTAGCCGGGCGTGGTGGTGCATGCCAGATGTCTTTTTTAAGAAGACAAATCAGGGATAGATAGGTGGGAAAATGAGTACATATGGAAGAAGAAAAACATACAGGGTACTTTCTTGGATTGTTTGACTGCTGTCTTTGTTCTCCAATAAAATGATAGGAGGCAGAAGCGAGAGAAAGGTGTTTCTTTCCCTGCACTGTTGGCATCTTTCAAATGCATCTTGTCTAGTCTTCTAGACACCTTTGAAGTTTTTGGTTTGGGTTTTCCTGATGTTATAGCCCTGATCACAGGTCCCCAGGGAACCACCCTCTTCCCACTGTCCCCAACACCAGTCTGTTCCCCTCTGCAGATCTGAATTACTTCACCGGGAAGTAGATTAATGGCTTATGTTAATGAAAGAAGCTTTTCACTTAGTCTGAGCTCTACAGGGATCATTAGGAAGGGGAGGGGGAGGCAGGGGGGCCTCAGGGGAGTTAGGACATCTCTGAATATAATGATTAGCGGAAACAAAAGCTTTCCCTTCCTAGAGGCCCCCCCACCCCAGCTGTGGCTCCTCTGAAAATGCCTATAATAAGTAACAAGGATAACCCTCTAACAAGGCAGTTAAAAAAGGAATATTGTTTAAATATGGGATTTATTCCTGGCTTCTGGTCATTGGCTGCAAGTCTACAAGGAGGCTTCAGATTTCAAAGATGTGTAAAAAGGACAAGCCTGGGGGAAGGGGAGCCGGAGGGGCGAGAAGGTCGTGTAGCCGACAGCTGGCCCGTGGGAATGTCCTGGCTGACCTCTTTTTCCAAGCCCAGGCAGATTCCAGAGGTAAAATGAGCAGCCAAACAACCACAGGGAGATGGACTGTCTGTGAGAGGCCCCTCAGGAGTACAGGCGGGCTGTGATTTTACAGGGAGCCAGGCGTGCACTGAGCAGGGGGTCAGCCCTAGGGAAGCTAGAGGGACAGACTCTCTTTGGTGATACCAGCTGGGAAGCTGAGTGCCAAGTGCGGGGCAGGTGGGATGGGGGTCCTAGGGGACCAGTCCCACAGGAAAGAGGTACCAGAAAGAGGTACCATTTTGTATTGCCAAATGGCTCTAAGTGTGAATTTCTTCCTAATTTGCAATTGACAATTTAGCTATCCACTGGCAATCTCTAGACTAGAGACAGTGTGGGTAAGTGGCAGAACCAAGTAGGCAGACAGTTTTTAAGAAGCAGCTTTCTTTCTTTGAATCTGCTGTCTGGCAAGACCAAGGGCGGGCTGAAGGGGTGGGAGTGGTCAGTGGGGGCAGAAGCTCTCGCTCTGATCTCTGATTTTCAACCATTTTGAACCACTGCCACAATCACATACACTGTCATTGGTCCTTTTTCCTCACACTCTCCAGAGGTTTAATTGGGCTTTCTGACAGAAATCTTGCTTATGCAGCTCAATCTGATTTTTGCTGCTAATTGCACAGCTCTTATTTTTCTTGTCAGCAGAGTCACCTTAACTGTCTTGCCCCAAAGGGCCCCACCCAGCCCTGTTTGGTACCACGTGGTTTTCTTTGAAAGGCTTTGCTATAACAGCGAGAATTACTGGGTATCCTTTTCTAAGTAAACAGGAAATATCACTCTGTTAGAAAAAAAAAAAAAAAAAGAATCCCTCTCCTCAGCACAAATGCAATAATGTGCCGGCTTATATTTCCTGTTAATGTTAAATTAGGAGCAGGATCTATTCCCTACACCAGCCCAGTCTTCTGGCTTCTAAGCTTTCCATGAACAGAACCCCAGGGAAGCCTGGCTGCCTACGGCATTCTAGAAATGCTTCCACTGATTTGGGGGAGGCAGTAGCATCACAGGTCAGAAAGATAACAATGTGTTAAAAAAACAAAACCAAAAAAAATTGTGCAAAATCACAAAGGGACAAGATGATATGCTTCTAAATTTTAAGTCACAGCGTGTGTTTATGTTCTGATACTTGATCACCTTTCTATATAGGAAAACTCTGAAGCCTTGAGTCAGGAAGGAGAATTGACCCAGAGCAGGAAGAAGAAACACAGGAAGGATGGCTTTGTTCCCCATTACATCAGAACCTGGGTTCGTGTGTCAGGCAGGCGCAGCCCCACGAGTCCTCCACACACGAGCACAGTAGAAGCCAGCAGGATGGGGATTGCTTTGGTGATGCCGACCAGAGAGCCAAATATTAAGTTTCCCAGCACGGCTGCTGCCTTGCATAGCGCATTTAAGAAGCCGAAGCCTGTTGCCCTGCAAAGGAAAGAGACATGAACAAATTTGAGAAAACGTCTTCCATGATTCCAACTTTAGACAAAAAGTTCCTAGATTTTCAATGCTCTTCACTCAGACTGTATTGTGCATCAGTGGCGCAAATCAATGCTTGTTAGCAAATCTGGAGTTCTCGTGTTGTTCCTCCAGCCCTCTGTTGACTTTCTTACCATGGCTTCCATTGACTCTTACTCTGCCTATAAGTCCCAGTGTATTGTGAACAGAAAGGGAGAGAAAATTGCAGGGAGTATGAAACATCTCTACTGGTTTAATGTTGTTGGAAGGAAGGGTCTTTTTCTTTCTCATTTTTTTAGAGACTAGGTCTTGCTCTGTTGCCCAGGCTGGAGTGCAGTGACAGCATTAGTTGATTGCAGCCTTGAACTCCTGGGCTCAAGCAATCTTTCCACCTTAGCCTCCTGAGTATCTAGGACTAGAGGTGCATGCCACCATACACAGCTAATTTTTATTTTATTTTTGTAGCCATAGGGTCTTGCTATATTGCCCAGGTGAATACGGTGGTACAATGATAGCTCACTGCAGCCTACACCTCCTAGGTGCAAGCGATCCTCCTACCTCAGCCTCCTGAGTAGCTACCTGGGACTACAAGTGTGCACTGACATATTCAACTTTTTTTTTTTTTTTTTTGTAGAGATGGAGGGTCCCCCTACGTTACCCTGGCTGGACTCAAACTCCTGGGCTGAAGCAGTCCTCTTGATTTAGCCTCCCAAAGTGCTGGGATTACAGGCATGAGCCAATGCGCCCTGCAGGAAAGGTCACTTAAATCAAACTTTAATCCTACTCTATCCAAACTCTTCTCTCAGGAACAAAACAGGCATAAGGCACAGTTCTTAGAGAGAGGCAGGTCACCTCTGCTCAGTGTGGGAGAAGCTGGGACACTTTCTTTCACCCCAGGCAAAGGGTGGCGAGGGTGATATAGAAAAATTGACCAGTTTCTCATCTCTTTACAAGAGTGACTTATTATTTTGTTTTGTAAATTCCCATAATTTCAGAAACATCTATGTTTAAACAGAAAGTGAAATTTCATTCCAAAGTTAAAATGTATGGCAGGCTGAGCTTGGAGGATTTCTTGAACCCAGGAGTTTGCGACCAGCCTGGGCAACATAGCAAGACCCTGTCTCTCTTAAATAAAAAATAAATAAAGAAGAAAAAACTGTTGTAAGTACAACAATATATTTATTTACATTTTTTACTCCCTATTTTATTGTATTTATTTTCATGCTAAGTGTTATTATTTATTTATTTTCTATTTTACTTTCAGTTCTGGGATACATGTGCAGAATGCGCAGGATTGTTACATAGGTATATGTGTGCCATGGTGGTTTACTGCACCTATTGACCCAGCCTCTAAGTTCCCTCCCTTTATCCCCCAACCCCCAGTAGGTGCTGGTGTGTGTTGTTCCCCTCCCTGTGTCCATGTGTTGTCATTGTTCAACTCCCATTTATGAGTGAGAATATGTGGTGTTTGGTTTTCTGTTCCTGTATAGGACATGATCTCATTCCTTTCTATGGCTGCATAGCATTCCATGGTGTATATGTACCATATTTCCTTTATCCAGTCTATCATTGATGGACATTTGGGTTGGTTGCAAGTCTTTGCTATTGTAAATAGTGCTGCAATAAACATACATGTGCATGTGTCTTTATGGTAGAATGATTTCTATTCCTTTGGGTACATACCCAGTAATAGGATTGATGGGTCAAATGGTATTTCTGGTTCTAGATCCTTGAGGAATCACCATACTGTCTTCCACAATGGTTGAACTAATTTACATTCCCACTAACAGTGTAGAAGTGTTCCTATGTCTCCACAGCCTTGCCAGCATCTATTGTTTCTTGACTTGTTAATAATCGTCATTCCGACTGGCATGAGATAGTATCTCACTGTAGTTTTGATTTGCATTTCTCTAATGATCAGTGATGGTGAGCTTTTTTTCATGTTTGTTGGCCATGTAAATGTCTTCTGTTGAGAAGTATGTGTTCATATCCTTTGTATACTTTTTGATGAAGTTGTTTTTTTCTTGTAAATTTGTTTAAGTTCCTTGTAAATTCAGGATATGAGACCTTTGTCAGATGAGTAGATTGCAAAATTTTTCCTCCATTCTGTGTGTTCCCTCTGCTTGGTGTGGGGGAATCTGGGACACCTGCCTGTTCACTCTGATGATAGTTTCTCTTGCTGTGCAGAAGCTCTTTAGTTTAATTAGATCCCATTTGTCAATTTTGGCTTTTGTTGCAATTGCTTTTGACATTTTTGTCATGAACTCTTTGCCCATGGTTTTGTCCTGAATGGTATTGCCTAGGTTTTTTTTCTAGGGCTTTTATGGTTTTGGGTTTTACATTTAATCCATTTTGAGTTAATTTTTGTATAAAGTATAAGGAAGGGGTCCAGTGTCAGGTTTCTGCATACGGCTAGCCAGCTTTTGCAGCACCATTTATTGAATAGGAGATCTTTTCCCCATTGCTTGTTTTTGTGAGGGTTGTCAAAGATTAGATGGTTGTAGATGTGTGGTGTTATTTCTGAGGTCTCTGTTCTGTTCCATTGGTCTATAAGTCTGTTTTGGTACCAGTACCATGCTGTTTTGGTTACTGTAGACTTGTAGTATAGTTTGAAGTCAGGTAATGTGATGCCTCTAGCTTTTTACTTAGGATTGTCTTGGTTATTATATGGGGTCTTCTTTGATTCCATATGAAATATAAAGTAGCTTTTTCTAATTCCGTGAAGAATGTCAATGGTAGTTTGATGGGAATTGCATTGAATCTATAAATTACTTTGGGCAGTATGGCCATTTTCATGATATTGATTATTCCTATTCATGAAGATGGATTTTTTTTCCCATTTGTTTGCATCCTCTGTTATTTTCTTGAGCAGTGGTTTGTAGTTCTCCTTGACGAGGTCCTTCACAGCTGTTTTAAGTTGTATTCCTAGGCATTTTATTCTCTTTGTAGCAATTTTAAATAGGAGTTCGCTCATGATTTGGCTTTCACTTGTTTATTGTTGGTGTACAGGAATGTTTGTGATTTTTGCATGTTGATTTTGTATCGTGAGACTTTGCTGAAGTTGCTGATCAGCTTCCTATTTTCTTTTATTAGTTTAATTAATATGCTAGGTCTTAAATAAGAAGAGCCCATAGAATTTTCTGAGAAAATTAGGGAGGATGAAGTTATATCCCTCATCTTTTAGATACTGTGGAGGGCACACCCATGAGCCAATGCAACATTTGGGAAATCAAGTCCAAGAAAATATGACAGAAGAGAATCAAATTGTGGGCTTAGGAAGATCTTGTTCACTCTCTTTGCTGGCTTTTAAGATATGTAGGTGTATAAGTAAAAAAAATCCACTTCTTAAGACATTTTTTAAGAAAGAAAAATTTTATTATCTTTAGTACACATGTAACAAGTGATCTTCTGGGCAGAAAACTTCGTTTTTTTTTGAGAGCAGGTTTCGCTCTGTCACCCAGTCTGGAGTGCAGTGGTGTGATCTCAGCTCACTGCAGCTTCGACCTACCGGGCTCAGGTGATCCTTCCACCTCAGCCTCTGGAATAGCTGGGACCACAGGCTTGCACCACCATGCCCGGCTAATTTTTGTATATTTTGTAGAGATGGGGTTTTTCCATTTGCCCAGGATGGTCTCAAACTCCTGGACTCAAGTGATCCTCCTGCTTTGGCCTCCCAAAGTGCTGGGATTACAGGTGTGAGCCACCAGGCCCAGATGAAACTTAATTTTGTTCATGAGCTTGTATATACCACCGACATCATGAGAAAACATGCATTTCCTTCTGGCTTTATGCCAGTTTAATGTTTTTTGGCCATTACTGAGTTAAAGGCAGATTGAATACAGGGCAATTTTTAGATAACTTTTTTTTTCTTAAGAGGGAAATGCATCTTATAAGCTGCAAAGTGTAGCACTTAGTACACATCTTTCTTTGATTGATTTGTAAATTTGTAAGTGTGGGTTTTATTTGGCAAGTCATAACCACTCATCACTACTTGTACTGTACCTAATAATGGTTCCCACAATATGTGTACTCCTCATAACTGAAATATTTATTGTGGTTATTATCCAACCATTCTCCTTTCTGCACCATGGGAAAGGAATAAACACTCCTCTCTGAGCTGCACAAATCTAGTCTGTGAGTTAGTGCACAGCCAGTGATTTTGCGGGTTAGATCACATCTAATAAAGTGCAGTAAGCACTGATTTTGTTTTTGGCTAAGACACCTAGAAAGTAGAGTACACAGGCTCCTGAAGTGAGGCAAAGTTGCCAACTGTTTGCAACGTAGGAAGAGTGTGACAGAATCTCTGACTCAAAAAACAAACTTCTTGAGTAGAGGGTAAACTAATTTCGTATTCTTCCTCTTCTTTTTTAAAGCAAGAGACTGGTAATGGCAACAACCAGTAAAAAGATAAGGAGCTTTAATATATTGATAACTACTTTCAAATGAAATTGCTTGAGCCTACATGTTGGGTATCAAAGAAGACTTAAGGATACTAGAATGACCCCATCACCGCTTCCCCCACCTCCATGGATATGCTGTGAGGCTAAACTGTCTCTTGTGCTGTTCTTTAGAAAAATGAATAGGTGTTTTCGAGCAGCTTTAGGTTTACAAGAAAAAAGTGAACAAAAACTAGAGTTCTCTTATACCCTCAGTTTCCCCATTAACTTCTTGCATTGGTGTGGTACATTTGTTACAACTGATGAGCCAATTTTGATACATTGTTATTATCTAAAGTTCGATTTACATTAGGGCTCACTCTTGGTGCTGTACATTCTGTGGGTTTTAACACATTTTGATGGCATGTATCTGTAATTATGATATCATGTAGAATAGTTTTACTGCCCTAAAAGTCCCCTGTGTTCCATCTATTCATTCCTCTCTCCCCTCAACCCAGAACAACCACTGATCTTTTTACTGTTTCCACAGTTTTGCCTTTTCCAGAATGTCACAGAGTTGATATCTTACAGTACGTATATATATATAATATATATTATATATATATAATATATATTATATATATAATATATATTTTATATATATAATATATTTTATATATATAATATATATTTTATTTATATATATAATATATATTTTATATATATATATATTTTTTTTTTGTGATGGAGTCTTGATCTATTGTCAGCTAGAGTGCAGTGGCACAATCTCGGCTCACTGCAGCCTCTACCTCCTGGGTTCAAGCAATTCTCCAGCCTCAGCCTCCTGGGTAGCTGGGACTACAGGCGCCTGCCACCATGCTTAGTGAATTTTTTTTATTTTTAGGAGAGATGGGGTTTCACCATGTTGGCCAGGATGGTCTCAATCTCTTGACCTTGTGATCCACCTGCCTTGGCCTCCCAAAGTGCTGGAATTATAGGTGTGAGCCACCGTGACTGCACCCAGCCAGTATGCAGCTTTTTAAAGGCTGACTTCTTTCACTTAAAAACAAAATGAAGACAAGGCTCTCGCTATGTTGCCCAGACTGGTGTCAAACACCTGGGCTCAAGCAATCCTCCCACCTCAGCCTCCCAAAGTGCTGGGATTATAGGCATGAGCCACCAAGCCCAGCTTTTCATTTTGTTAAACTAACATTTTAGTTTCTAGGTTCTAGAGTCATAAATGATCAGATACATTTTATAGTAGTAAGATAAGCTGTATTCTTATGGGGGAAATGGGCTGTGTGTATGTTGCTGATAAGAAAACAGAAAAGGAAAACATTCTCTGTCATGAAGAAGTCTCTCAGTGCTGAAACTGCAGAGTGACCCAGATAAGATTTACCTCTAGGTTAAAATAACCATATTTTCCCAAGTGGCAAACCTCTGGTATAACTCAGAGTAGGGTATAAAATGTGGGCAGCTATCTCCTTGTATCATTGAAACTCTACTTGGGGAACGGATGACTTCCTGAGATTCCTGGGCAGACTAAAGGCAGATGCGTTAGGAGCATCTGGTATCTGAGGGTTTTTAAAAAGACAATCAAATCGTTTTTTCTTAAGAATCTTCATTTTCATTTACCAAGCAAAGGCAGTTCTTTAGATGAAAATCTGGTGTGGATGCAAAGCACACAGCCTCCTTAGTGTTGGTGGCTGGGTGCGGTGGCTCACACCTGTAATCCCAGCACTTTGGAAGGCTGAGGCAGGCGGATCATGAGGTTAGGAGTTTGAGACCATCCTGGCCAACATAGTGAAATCCTGTCTCTAAATAAATAAATAAAATAAAAAGAGAAAAAAAAAATTAGTGTTGGCATTCAAGAAAATGTGACTACCCTCTCCCTGGATAAGTAAATTTTTCTTTCAAATATGTGCAGCTGCAGGTGTAATTTCTCTTTTGTTTTTTATTTACTATTATTATTTTTTAAGAGATGGGGTCTTGCTATGTTGCCCAGGCTGGAGTGCAGTGGCTATTCACAGGTGCGATCCTACTACTGATCAGCACAGGAGTTTTGACCTGCTCCGTTTCCAACCTGGACGGTTCACCCCTCCTTAGGCAACCTGGTGGTACCCGCTCCGGGGAGGTCACCATATTGATGCCAAACAGTGCAGATGCCCGATCGGCTTAGTGCACTACAGCCCAGAACTCCTGGACTCAAGCGATCCTCCCACCTCAGCCACTGAGTAGCTGGGACTACAGGCACGTGCCACTGTGCCCAGCTGTTTTCTCATTTTTTGAGACAAGTTTCACTCCTGTTACCCAGGCTGGAGTGCAGTGGTGTGATCATGGCTCACTGCAGCCTCGACTTCCTGGGCTCAGGTGATTTTCCCACCTTAGCCTCTTGAGTAGCTGGGGCTAAAAGTTTGCACCGCCACGCCTGGGCAAATTTTTGTTTTGTTTTGTAGAGATGGGGGTTTCACCACATTGCCCAAGCTAGTTTTGAACTTCTGGCCTCAAGCAATCCACCCGCTTCAGCCTCCTAAAGGGCTGGGATTACAGCCATGAGCCACCAGGCCCAGCTGGGTGTAGTTTTTCAATGCATCTAATACAGCCATGTACTAGAAAATTAGAATACACAGGTGTATTAGAAAAAACAGTCACAAAGTGACTCTCCCTTGGGGTTGTTTATAAATAGGCTTTTAGTTCATTTACTCTCTGTTCTTACTTAAAGGAAAAGGTATTGCTTCTGCAGACACACAAAGTACAAGGTATCTTGTGCTCATAAAGTCCTTTGAGGGTGTGCAGCTCAGAAGTTGCAGAACCCTGACTGTCAGCTGCAGAATGAACTAATGCATTATTTTTCAGACCAAATATGTTTTCATGCCTTCTCTTAACCAACAAGCACTGAAGGGAAAGAATGAAATGATCTCATGTCATTGTACTGCTCTACCCTTTGCTCCTTATCTCTTCATTCAGAAGCCTTTCTCAATTTGTACCCAATCTACTTATTTAAAAATTTAAAATACACATTCTTTCCCCAAAATGTACCCTGTGACCGCAGCTGCCCTGTTGCTCATTCCATTAAGGCGGCTCTCCTCCCTGTATCATAAACTCCCTTGATCTGAGACACATGTGCTGGTATATGGGGCTGGTTTGCAGCACCACTTAGACTCAGCTGATGGGGATGTGGCCACCTCTGCAGCTGGACAGTGGTTCCTTTTCTGGGGTCCTCACAATTTATTGGGTTCTAGTTTATTTATATTGCTTTATGCTGTTTTTTTGTTTTTTGTTTTTTTGAGATGGAGTCTCACCCTATTGCCCAGGCTGCAGTGCAGTGGCACAATGTTGTCTCACTGCAACCTCTGCCTCCCAGGTTCAAGTGATTCTCCTGCCTCAGCTTCCTGAGAAGCTGGGCTTACAGGCACGCACTACCATGCCTGGCTAATTTTTGTATTTTTAGTAGAGATGGGGTATCACCATGTTGGCCAGGCTGGTCTCGAACTCCTGATCTCAAGTGATCTGCCTGCTTCGGCCTCCCAAAGTGCTGGGATTACAGGCATGTGCCACCATGCCTGGCCCATTTTATGTTTTAATTGGTGGAGGAAAAAAAAAACTACTGGCTTCATTCTGGATAAAATGAGGATAATTTTGTCCTCACAGCCAGGCTCTTTGTGGATTTTTCTGTCTTTAGTGCAGGGCCAGATGTGGGTTTTTTTGAGGCTCCTTGGAAGAAGAAAAGGACATGGAAAAATAGTGGCACTTAGGACAGTGCCTGGCATGTGGTAGGCACTGTGTGAATATTAGCCATTGTTTAAACACTGGCTGAATATCTACCCCATCAACTGATGAGATTATTAGAAAAGAACAATTAAGTGCCACTGTTCTGAGAAAGGGCCTTGCGCTGTTGCCCAGGCTGGAGTGCAGTGGGGTAATCACAGTTCACTGCAGCCTTGACCTTCCAGGCTCAAGTGATCCTTCCTCCTCAGCCTCCTAAGTAGCTAAGAGCACAGGTATGTGCCACCAAGCTCAGCTAATTTTTTAACTTTTTGCAGAAGTGGGGTACTCACTATGTTTCCCAGGCTGGTTTTGAACTCCTGGGCTAGAGTGATTCTCCCATCTCAGCCTCCCAAAGTGGTGGGATTACAGGTGTAAACCATAGCGCCTGGTTTAAGTGCCACATTTTGAAAAGGCCTGAAATGGTGTAGATCCAGACTTAGCTTATAGAATTTACCTGTTAAAGGGTAAAAGTGTATGCGGGGTATTCTTTTTGTCTAGTCTAAATTTTTGGAAAGAAACTTTTTCTGGACAACTCAAATAATTGGTAGAAATTACAAGAAGAACACTTAAGACTCAGCATGGGGCATTCTGCAAAGTACAGGCAGTCCTTAAAAGGACATTGTGAACTAAAGATTCATCTGGAAGCTGGTTATTTGAAATACACAATGAATTTCATTTATCTCAGAGAAATAACCTTAAAAATGATGGCTAAGTCATCAGGTTAGCCTAAAAGAACTTTTGTAACCCTGAACCCATCTAAGTTATCACACTACAATGCTAAGAGTGCAAGAAACTCTTAAATAGTTGCTAACAAGCACATTTGTCCTTAATACACTCCTAATTTACATATTCTATACATTTTTTTCATATTCATATAATCATTCATTAAATATCTGCTAAGTGTCAAGCACCGCACTAAGCTCCAGAGACCCCAAAATTAATAAGATGAAACCTCCGTTTGCACTAAGATGGATAAGACAAGATCATGGCAACATACATGCTAAGTGCAATGTTGAAGATACCCACAAAGTATTATGAGGGCAGACAGAAAGTGATACGGAGCTGGGGGTAGTGGCAGTTGCAGGAAAGCTTCTCCGAGGGGGTGGATAAGAATAGGCTTGGGCTTAAAGGAATAGTAGGAACTTGCCAGGAGAAGGATGGCTTTGGATGGGGGTGTTCTCTGCCTCTCCCAGTACTCCCACATCTCCCTAACTTCCCTCATCATGCCCACTTGGGTTTGCCTTAGACACATCCCTAATGGCTTCTTGAGGGCTAAATGGCTTACCTCCCTCCAGTCCCTAAACAAATATCCTACTCCCAAGCAGATGTTTTCAATCTAGGATTAGGCTAGCAATCTGGCTGAACCAAGGCGCATGGACACATATAACCATGCCCTTACCTAATGGTGCTTATGCCTGGGGACACCAGAATCACCCCAAGGAGCTTTCAAACCATAGTGATATGTTCAATACAGATGCCTAGGACCACATGGACAGAGATTCTGAATTTATTTCTCTACTGGGGCCCAAGCATTAGTGTTTTTTAGAAGCTTCATGTGACAAGAAGGTGTATCCAAGGCTGAGAATGCTGCTGTCTTCCTAGAGATGTCTGTGTTCTTTCAATTGATGTGGGTTTCATATACAAAGGTAATTATGAAAGCGAAGTATTCACTCCACCTTTCTGACAAATGGTTTTCATTTCTGGATTCCCTTTAGTGTGCTTCCAATCATATAAATCATAGGATATCAGAGGATTTAGAAAATTTTGCTTTCTCCTTTTTTTCATTCATATTACTGTTTTCTCATGTCGATGTTTTGTTCAAAATGAAATGATTTATTTAGCATGGAACCATTATTCCTGTAACCATACCATTGGCTAATGGGAGCTTTCTAAATTTGGGGTAACATAAATTATACTGCAATTAACACCTTCACATATGTGACCTGCTTTGTTTGTGTGTGTTTATTAGGGAATATCAGGTGGGATAAAACATCCAACGGAAAGTGTTTACAATGTGGTGCAGAGGATACTCAGGCCAGCAAAGTATGCTTTGCCCACTAAAGAGGAGAGAGAGAGGGATCTAACCCAAAGGCTTCCCATCCCTTTTTTCTTCTCCCTTCCTGCTTAGGCTGTTATTAAGCTCCCTTGTTTACTCTGCTTCTCACATCATAGAGCTTATTTCATTTCACCAGAGGCAGCTTCTCACTTAATCTGAATCATTTCCTTCTCTTCCAACTCTCACTCAGTTGCCTCAACTTGATTCCCTCCACACTACCCTTCCCACTCTCCTCCAAGGGCTGGTTTATACCCATCTTGTGCATCTCCTTGTCCAGAATTTGCCTTGTTTAGGTCCAGATCAACTCTGGGGGAGTGGAGCCGGGTAGCATCTGTAGTTACTCAGCAACACCTCTTCTCAGGACCAGAACAGATGCCTATGATACTTACTAAATGAAAGGCTGAACTAAGAAATTTCCTGAGATCTTCCAAATATGTTGGAAGTAGATTTTTGTAATAGACTTTTTTTGGTTTTTGTAGAGATGGGGTTTCACCATTTTAGTCAGTTTGGTCTCGAACTCCTGACCTCAGGTGATCCGCCCACCTCGGCCTCCCAAAATGTTGGGATTACAGGCGTGAGCCATTGCACCCGGCCTGTAATAGACATTTTAATGGAAATTAGTTGGGTCATATTCGTTTTCTTAATGTCAGACTATCATTTTTCTTTTCAGAGAAAAAAATGAATTTTATACTCAAATCAGAAAAGACTGAATTCAATTGTTTTCTAATCTTCAAAGAAAGAAAAATCTGTCTTACTCAAGTATGTATTGTGTGTGTGTGCTTGGTTACGCTCCTTAATAAGGGCGAGATGGCATCCCGCACTCCTGCGAGCAGGGCCTTCCTTACACCCAAGTAGAGAAGGACTCACCTACAAGTTGTGGGCTGAGAGAAGTCCCTGGACCCCAAGTAGCTCTTTATCTCCCTCCCATCTCCACCACCATCAAGGGGCTTTTGACGGCTTATTCCTGTTGAAATCAAATATTCTGGGAAGGTAATAACAAGAGCCTTTGGGTCTTGTTTATCTGATTAACCTAGCTAGGGAGTGAGGGCCCAGGCCAGGGTAAATAATGATACAACTTATCAGAGAGACTGAGCACCCCTTGCAGTTCACCTGTGGCCAAGGTCATGAACATGGCTGTGCATCCCAACAGACAGGTGAGCTGCTTAAAAATAGATTCCCACACCTACTGGGAGGGGAGGTAGAAAAGTCTGTGCCGGGAGTAGCACCCTCCAGTCAGAATCTGGGTTTGAGGCTAAATGATCCAGGACAAGTTACTTCCCCTCTCTGTGCCTCATTTTCCTCACCCGAAAATGGGGTAAGAATACCTACTCTTATAGGGCTGGGATGAGAGTTAAGTAAGTTGAGATCATTTAAAATACCCAGCATAGTGCCTGACCTACCCTCCACGGCACAGACGAGGAAACCAAGGCTCAGAAGGGTGAAAGGGCTTTTCCAAATTATCCAGCTATTTTTCTGGCAGTGACTGCACCTGAATTCAGTGACTTCCCAGATTAGTGCTCTTTCTTACACTCTGTTGATACAGTAGAAGGAGAGAAGGAGGTGAGTCTCTAATAGGCAATGCTTTATGAGGAAGGGGTGCTGACAGCTGAAGTATCAGGAGATCTCAGGCTGTGATGGAAGAAGTGGAGAGGGACCCAAAGGGCAGCAGAGAGAGGACTGAAGACCAATACTCCCTCCCTTACACTGGCCCAAATGCCCACTCTGGAGAGTGGGGAAGCTGGACCCCATACGGGGAGGAAAACTACCGTTCATAGCCAAATTAATTTTCAAATGCATATTTCATTCATTCGTTTATTCACCTAGATTCATGGCAGTATAAGGAAGACAATGTCCTGCCCTCAAGGAGCTAACATTCTGCCGAGCTAAACAAGTAAACATGCAAGGTAACATCCTAGCATCATAAGATCTGGGTGATAATTTGCTTTAAGTACTTCAGTATAAACAATATGACAGAGAAATTGTCTCTAAAGCATACCCATAGAATTTAAAGCACATGAATCAAGAATCAACAGGATGGTTACTAAGCGCTTTAAAGGCTATTTTAGAAATCTGCATGAGAAGGTTTGTTAATGACCAGGGAGATGATTTTTTCATCTGGTGATGTGAGTGTTGTTCTGGATAAGCAATGGATTGGAAAGAATGGTCTGCCCTTAGCCTAATGAAGATATTAGTGTCTTCCAAGCCCCACAGCCTCAAATTGGTAAAATGGTACCCCTGGTCTCGACTCCAGATTCTAGAGCCCCCTTGTGCTGCACCCCACAATTAAAGGGGGATTCCCTGGCTGGCCCACAAGCCTAGTGACCCGGCTGTTAGCATATCAGCACATGGCCCTTTCAAGCAAGGGCTTGCTCAGTACCCAAGGACAGTCAGATGGACTTCCTTGGAGCTCAAGAACAGACTTTATGACTGTTTTTGTGCCTGTACATTTGGCAGGATTTTCTTCCATTGTGATATATTGCCTGGCAGCAAGATTGTGGGAGCAGTAAGCATATATTCCTCACCCCCTCACCGTCCACTTCTAACTCCCAGAGACAAAAAGAATCTGACATTTGCTGGATAGCCAAAGCATACACATATATAATGATAAGGCGTGCAAAGAAAAATCAAGCCGAGCAAAGGGCCACAGGCGGAGCGGATTACATAGGTTGGTTAGTTGCAATGGTTGAAAGATTCCTCTGTACCAAAATCTTCATAAATAAGTGAGATATTTATCTTTATATTAGATGTAGAATATATTCAAAATAGAATGAATGAAATTGCCATTATAGAATACTAGATGATGATGGTAAAGAGACTTCTAGAGCTAGAAGTGCCCTGAGATGCTGTTTATTTCATTCTCCTAATTTAACTCAAACAATCCAGGCCCAGTTATGCTGAGTGGTCTCCCTGAGGTCACACAGCTGGTCAGTAAGAGATCCAAGATGGCAGAACTTCAGGACTGAAGCATGGGGTGGAAACAAGAGAACTCTGTCAAAACAAGGACAGTCCTAAGGGGAGGGCTTGGGTCAGTTAATTCTGGGAAGATGTTTTGATTTTAGCTCATCAAGGAAGAGACCAATCCCACTGCACTGGATGATGGCAGCAGCTGCCCAGAACTCTCAGGGAATGGCATGTGTGAACAATCAGATCCTTAAATCCTTTCTGAGGTCTTGTCTGAAACTGGGCACGCATAAGAAGAGGGAGGAAGGTAGGCAGAGAAAGGCAGGAACATGCGGCTAAAGGACGCCATGAGACAGGCCGGCCCAGCTCCGAGAGTCTGTGCAGAGTTGGAGGATGGCCCTGAGAGTGTGGGCTGCATCTCACCAGGTGTGTGTTCCTGGCCCCGAGCCCTGTGGAGGAGGCGTAAAAATGGCCCCCGATGGCTGGGCACAGTGGCTCATGCCTGTAATCCCGGTACTTTGGGAGGCTGAGGCAGGCAGATCACTTGAGGTCAGGAGTTTGAGACCAGCCTGGCCAATATGGTGAAACCCTGTCTCTACTAAAAATAGAAAAATTAGCTGGGGGTGGTGGCAGGCACCTGTAATCCCAGTGACTCAGGAGGCTGAGGAACGAGAACCACTTGAATCTGGGAGGCAGAGGCTGCAGTGAGTTGAGATTGCACCACTGTACTCCAGCCTGGGAAACAGAGTGAAACCCTGTCTCAAAA
>NW_016107365.1:5884861-5909409 GCF_001604975.1 Cebus imitator | reverse complement strand
GGCCCCTGAACCTAAGCACACAGAAAGTGTGAGCAGGGGTTTTGCCATAGCCACATGGTGGCAGCAGAAAGTTAACACCTGGACACAGAAAAAGACAAAGGACAAAACATAGAGCCGGAATAAGCTGGAACAAGGCCCACACTGAGTGAGCTACGTTTGTGACTTTTGAGAGGTTTACAACTTTGACAAAGGAGGGAGAGAAAAATAGGGACCATGATGGGTAGAAAAAATCCATTTTAACCTGTCATTACATGTACTTTCCTTTTGAGGATTTCAAGAGGTAAGGGAAGACTGACTTATTTTTCCCAGTTAGGGTCCAATACCCTAATACTCCCAATACTGGGCGCTGACCTAGGACAGAATAAACCCAAAAATGGATGCATCCTCTTGGTATTCTCAATTCTACCTCAAAGACAGTGGAAAGCAATTTTGCTGGTGGCAGGGACTGGGGACAGAGAAATGAGGGAAAAGGAAAACTCCCCAGCACCAATATGTGAGATGGCTGGGGCTCCCTTTCAGATTTCTGGCAAGCTGGAAAATCCGTTCTATCTCTGGCTCATGCCACAGTCATATTTCATGTCTACTAGAAGAATCTCATGACACATCAGTTGCCTGTGATCTACATTACATATAACATCTTTGACACAGGAAAGGGCTGATGTAAATTGTCAAAAGACTATACGATGACATGTAATTCAATAATGGCCCAAACTTCACCGGTCTATCATTTTGCTCTGCTTTTCATTTCTGTCCTCATCATGCTTCTCAAAACCATCTTGTCTTCCCAGCCTCACAATCAAGGACAAATTCCTGACTGCAACATTTACTTTTTCTGTCTTCCCACTTCATCTCACTCATCCCTGCGGAAGTACCAGTATTCCTTGCTCCTTCAAGGCCATGCCTAAGAATTAAAAGTCTTGGGGAGAAGGGTACTGCACCGACCACGGCATCTCAATCACTGTGGCAGATGCACCGTGGCAGGAAGTTGGCCTTGGCAAGAATCTCAAGCTATTACTATAGAGTTGGGATCAAGATAGAGGTGATTGGCCTAGGTGAGTTTATAAGCAGAGAGGTGCCTTCGACTTCCACTGCAGACAGTTCTGACATCTTGTCTCTCTACCTGAGGCCAGTTCTAGCCCTGGGCAAGTCAGTCCAATGAATGTTGTTGAGAACCAGCTGCAAGCTATTACTGCCCTACTGTCCTAAGTACAGAGTTTACAGGAAACTCTAACATGCAAAGCCTTCTCTCAGCATCATGCACCATTTTTGAAGATCAAGACATCTTATTACTTTGACCATTTGCTTCCAGGCTAGTTTTTTTGTATTCCACTCTGCCAGCCTGAGTTTCTAGCTCAATGAACCCTTGTCCTGGCCTGGTATCCTAACTCTGGTGTCCTTTATCTCTTAGTCCAGATCTCTGGTAACTCTGGATTTTCTTACCTTCATGGATTTACTCCTGTACCCGAACTCTTGCCTCTCAGACATGTTATTTCTAAGGAGGCTTTTGTTTTCTGTTTCTTTTGACTTGAACTATTCCAGGCCTCTCTCTTATATTTTTGGAAACTAACCACTTTTTCACCACCTCCACTGGCGCCATTATCTCTTTCTACAATTCTTGCAGTGGCCTTCATAAGTCAGTTCATGTCACTCATCTGCCCCAAACCCTTCAACAGATTTCATTTTACTCAGCAAGCAGACCAAAGCCCTTTCAGGGCCCACTCTGACCCCATGGCTTCTTACCCTCCACCTTGGTCATTCTGCTCCAGCCAGACAAGCTTTGCCTCTCTTCCAGCTGTCTCCCGCACCTGCTGTTGTCTCTGCTGTGAATGCACTCTCTCCAAATATCTGTCTGGGTCTTTGCTCACACGTCACCTTTACAGTCATATCCCCCTAGATCATCCTACTTACAGTTGTAACTCTCTTTACTCCAGCATTCTCTATGCCCCATGTAGCTTTATTTTTCTCTACAGCACTTAGCACCATCCAATATGCTACATCTACTTATCTATTTACTGTCTTTCCCAAACTATTATAGAATACAAGGTCTATCAAGGCAAAACTTTCTGTTTTGTTCAATGCTGTCTCCCAATGATTAGAATAGTTACTGCCACATGATATGCATTCCATAATCATTTTTTTTGAATGAACTAGTGAATGACCTCTCAATCCCCAGCTCAGGTATCTTTTTGGCATCCGAACAAAAATATTCAAATGCTGATCAGACAGCCCCAACTTGACGTGAAAACTCAACATATCCAAAATGGAACTTATTACCTTCTTGACCACAGCCCAGACCCACTGTCCCTCCTGTGTCCCAGCCTCAAATTGTCATCGTGCTTCTACAGGTGGTTTTTAAAATTAAAAAACATAAAACTGCCATCTCCATTCACTCACCCGCACACGCAGAAACTGGAATCATCCTTGACAACCTCTTTTCTTCCCCCAACATCTAATCAAGCACCAAGCTTTGTTGACTTTATCAGCTCTAAATATCTGTGAACATGATGAATGTTGACTTCTCCCCTTGCCCACCTACGTTTTTCTAGTCCACATCACCATCATCAAGTGTCTTCACCAGCCTCCCTGCCTTCTTTCTGTCCATTAGAGGGAGCTCTCCAATGGCCAAGAATGATCTTGTCCTTTTCTCTAAGACACCTCAAAGTCTCCCATCCCCACACAATAAGGCATGTGAAAGAGTCTTCATGACTTGTTCTTTGAGTAACTCTTTTCCTTCCAGAGCTTGTTAGGTGGTATTTGCTCTCATGGAAATGTTGTTTCCATCTCTTTGACTGGCTATCACCTACCAGGTCTCAATTAAATGTTACTTCTTCCAAGAAACCCTCTGAAGCTCTGATCATCATGCACTTCCTACATAATAACCCTGACCACACTATATTGCAGCTGAAGTTTACTTGTGCTTAAGAGAATAAACACCACCACTGATTTACTCATGGTTGTATCAGAGGCGCTCAAAAAAATAGTTGAGTAAATAAACGAACTATATTAAAATTCACGTTGAGATGGACTAGATATACTTTGATTTTTCTTCTTGATAACCACAACAAAATACCTTGGACATTATATATAAAACAAACAGAAGAAGACTCTGAAAGATAGAGATAAAACGCAGAACCTCTAGGGAGCTTGGGGATGAGTTCACTGTGTTTGCTTTCTAGTCCATAGAACTCAGACTTGGAACTGAACAAGCTGGAAACCCAGAAATGCCAATAGGCACAAAGAAAAGCCCCAACCAAAGCCTGCTCTCTCTAGCCCAAGGACCAGGGAAAGGGCAGCCTAGCAAGACAGAAAACTTTTAGATAATAACCTCTCTCCTCAGACCAAACACCAGGAAAAAATTGTAGCTCAAATGCCAGCTACATCAGCAAAGGTATGGTGGGAGCCTAGACTTCCACCCTTGTGAAACTTACAAGGCCCTCGCAACACCACCACTGGGGTGGTGTCAGAGAAGGGTAAGAAAAGAGCTAGGACTTTCATTCCTGCTGGGTGGTAATGAGCTCCTCTTTTCCTCCCTCCCATGGTATCATGGTATCTATGATAAAGAAGGGAGTGTGGACTCCCAACCCTCCCAGCAGTAAAGAGAAGGCCCACTCTTGGGTGTCAATGGAGGCTAAGTGGAGTACCTGGACTTCTACCTATATCCGGTAATAATAAGGCAATGCCTCCCTTTTCTTGCCAGAGAAGAGACTCTTCTCTACAAACAGAGAATCTTCTCTATTTGTAGAGGAGGATCTACAATCTACACTACAATCTGCAATCTACAAATGTGGTACCTGGTTTTAGAATTTCCACAATAGGCTCAGAGCAGTAATCCCTCACTTGCCCCAGATCACGCTGGATCTCATCTATCTTTTAAATATTGGCTTCTTTATGAATTTCCAATTGTTATATTCAGGTTATTAATTCTTTTCTGTTTCAACCCTCTCCTGCCCTCAGTTTATCATTTAAATGTGCATATGGTACTTCTTGCTGTATAGAATTTAAATTTTGTTTTACCCAGAGAATTCTTTTTGAGGTCATGCTTATAACTAGTAGCTAAAGTTTTAGGGAATATAAATTTGTTTTTGATTTGCTGTCCAAGGGTATAATTTCCCACCTTTTGCATAGTTAAATCCATTGAATAACAAATCACACTTTAGTAATAATCTCCAGCATTAAATATATGATGTAAATAAAGAATGAATATTTGGTCTTCATCCCCAGTTCCCAGCACAGAGCACCCTTGGATAAGAGTGTCTTTTGGAGCCTGGCACAATGGCTCACACCTGTAATACCAGCTACCCCAGAGGCTGAGGCAGAAGGATCGCTTGAGGCCAGGAGTTTGAGACCAGCCTGGGAAACACAGTGAGAACCCATCTCTCTCTCTCTCTCACTCTCTCTCTCTCTCTCTCTCTATATATATATATATATATATATATATATAAAGGCCATATATATATAAAGGCTAAATATATATATCATATATATATACGATATATATATTTAGCCTGGTATGGTGGTACACATCTATAGTCCCAGCTACTTTGGAAGCTGATGGGGGAGGATCACTAGAACCCAGGAATTTGAGGCTGTAGTGAGCTATGATTGAGTTACCGCATTTCAGCTCTGGGGACAGATTGTACCTCTGGGCAACAGAGGGAGACCCCATCCTTTCCTCTCCTCACCCCCAAAAAAGAGTATCTTTTGTAGGCTAATGAGATGACTCTTGGCTGAGGGGATCTTAGATAGCATCTGGATTGGGCAGGTCTCCAGAAAAACAAACCATATGTCCAGAGGGATGGTATTTTCAGTCCCCCTTCCAACTTTTTTTTTGTGCCCCTTAAATCATCATGTCCCAATCATTGTGCAGGTTCTCTCTAATTTGGGGAAAAAGCTAGGATGTCACCATGCATCTGTTTTAAGACTATGATTGTTATGCTCATTTTTGATAGTGAGGTTTTGAAGAAAGGAGGATGTTAATGGCATTTGCAGAATGGAAAAATGGTTGTTACATTTTTTTCAGCACAGAAGAGTGCTATTCAATAAGGACATCTAGGTTTAATTCCAAAATTTCCCGCCTCTTTATCAAACGATCTAGGTAGGAGAACTTATAAAAGACACAAAATTAATAAAATGGGCATACAAGAGGGCAAATCAAGGTAAGGAAGAGCAAAACAAATATCTGGACCATGAAGATTTAGCATAGGCACAGGCTCTCTGGTTCCTGATTGCACAACACAGAAGGAAATGTGAAGAAATACATAATTTTTATCATATGAAGTGAGGACACGTAACAGTTTCTCATGGATGGAGGAATACTTTGTGCATTTGAGTTGTCAATTAATTTTTGTATTATTAGATGTGGGGAATATTGTTATTGAAATGGAATATGTTAGGTGCATATAAAAATATAAGTTTATTAGTGTTAGTATGGCTATAGTAAGGGGGGTGACGAGATTATTATTTTTTGTATTATTTTTTGTGTGATTCCTAGGACCCAACCCCAAGATGTTCAGTCTTCATGGTGGACTCTGAGTAAAAGATGTGTCCTATAATGAATAATGTCCTCCTCAGTGTTTTCACAGTAAATGCAGTTGTAATCCTGATAGAGATTGGATATGTGCCCCACCCAAAACTCATGATGAAATGTAATCCCCAATGTCAGAGGTTGGGCCTGGTGGGAGATGATTGCATCATGGGGGTGGATTTCTCAGGAATGGTTTAGCACTATGCCCTTGGTACTGTCCTCACAATAGTGAGTGAGTTCTTGTGAGATCTGGCCATTTGGAAGTGTGTGGTGCCTCCCCTTGCAATCTCCTGCTCCTGCTCTCTACATGTGACGTGCCTGCTCCCCCTTTGCCTTCTGCCATGACTGGAAGCTTCCTGGAACCTCCCGAGAAGCAGATGCCACTATGCTTCCTGCACAGTCTGCAGAACCATGAGCCAATTAAAAACCTCTTTTCTTATAAATTACCCAGTCTTGGATATTTCTTTAAAGCAATGCAAAAACAAATGAATACAAATCCCTAGTAAAATCAAAGGTATAATATGGAAGGTGTAAGTCTGTAATGCGGTTGATAAATGTGGCTTACAAGTGTTATAACTTTCATAGCACTTTGAATATACCTTAAATTATGTTGCCCAAAGAATTTTGACTGAGATTTTGGTAGGAGTTGGCTGTTCAATGGCTCAAGAGGGGCCTGGACTCATTGCCCCATTCTGATCATTAAGGACAGATTCTAGAAAGTGGGCAGGAAGTTGGCTGTGCTTACGTTCTCTGATGAAAATTACAGTGTGCTGTGGTTTGAATATTTGCACACCTCCAAAATTCAATGCTTAGACTTGCATTGCAGCCCTCCCACACTTCACTCCCTCTCCACCTCCTCTCACACAGTCTTTTCCTCTAATAACATTTTTGCATGTTTAATCCCATCCTGAAATCTGCTTCATGGAGGACCTGAACTAATACAAAAATACAACTTTTGTTGTTATTTCAATTGATATTTAACCTTTCTGACAATATAAACACTGTAGGTCCTTGCTTCTCATAGGAAGGACCTGATCCATTTCAATTTATGAGGGTTTATTTTTTTTGACAGAGTTTCGATCTTGTTGCCCAGGCTGGAGTGCAATAGCATGATCTTGGCTCACCACAACCTCCACGTCCCGGGTTTAAGTGATTCTCCTGCCTCAGCCTCCCAAGTAGCTGGGATTATAGGCATTCACCACCATGCCTGGCTAATCTCATACTTTTAGTAGAGATGGGGTTTCTCCATGTTGGTCAGGCTGGTTTCAAACTCCCAAAGTCAATTGATCTGCACCTCAGCCTCCCAAAGTGCTGGGATTACAGGTGTGAGCCACCACACCTAGATGGGTTTTTTTTTAAGCCAGACTTTTGCCCAAGGTGAATGCTCATCCTTCTATTCCTTATGGCAGAGGGATAAGCAGCTGATTTACCTAAAACGGTATCACACTCTTACACTGTAAAAGAAAAAGGAAGAAGGATATGACCTAGCCTTGCTTTAACATTGAGGGGGTTATTTTATTATTTTTTTTATTTTTTGAGACAGGTTCTCTCTGTTGCCCAGGCTGGAGTGTAGCAGCACGATCACAGCTCACTACAGCCTCTACCTCCTGGGATCAAGCAATTGAGGGGCTCATTTTAAATGTATAGTGTAATCCACATCTAAGTCCTGTTTGCAAAATGAGAAGCTGATGAAGGAAAGCTCAATGAAAGCTGCAGAGTCTTAATCTTGCTTTTGGCAGCAGCCGCCCTGGCATCCACCTCAGGGCCTTGCCCACAAAGACAGAGAATTAACATTTGTTGAATGAATGGAGACACCATGCAAAGATTGTATGGTTCCCTTCAGAGCCTAAATATTTAATATATGAGGCACTGAGGGTCTGAACTAGAATATTTGATAAGCAGACATTCAGAGTTGAGTGTCAGGTGTTCTGCAGGAAGATGGATGGAGGGGCACCTATAGGGTTCTGCAAGCTCAGTAATAGATGTTGTTGAAGATGAAATGTAAGTTAGAGTCAGGACACGCAGAGAATGCGCCTCTTTGGGGCCAATAAAAAAAGGGAATGAGCCCAGAGGAAGGACTCAAGATCAGTTGCAAATTGATATCCCAAATGTTTTGGCGTGGTTCTAGGAAAAAACCTTCCTCCTAAATTTCAAAGTCCAGGTAATACTGACTCCATCCTCTAGCACAAAGGAATTCTATAGCAACAAAGCATAGGAGTTGTACATGAAGGCAAAGGTCATTTGTCTTAGCTCATGTCATACGGTAAAGCAGAGCTTCCTTAAGTCAGCTATTCAAGCTGCTGAAGCTCTACCCCAAAGCCCTAGCCCTTTCTCTGATACAAGACACAGAGTCTCTGTGTTTCCACATTGGAATCAATTGTTGTTGTTGTTTTGAACAGTCTTGTTCTTGTCACCCAGGCTAGAGTACAGTGGTATGATCTCGGCTCACTGCAACCTCCACCTCCCATGTTCAAGCAATTCTTGTGCCTCAGCCTCCTGAGTAGCTGGGATTACAGATATCCGCCATCACACCTGGCTCATTTTCTTCTATTTTTAGTAGAGACAGGGTTTCACCATGTTGGCCAGGCTGGTCTTGAACTGCTGACCTCAGGTGATCTGCCTGCCTCAGCCTCCTAATGTGCTGGGATTACAGGTGTGAGACACTGCGCCCGGCATAATCGTTTTTTATAACTAGAAATGTGTTGGGCTTTTCTCCAACAAACCAGGAAGGTCAGAAAATATGTTCTAGAGACCTCTTTGTGGTTGCTTAATGCGGCGCTCATGTAGACACACCTGCAAATCTAAGGAAATGACCCTCTAAGGACTGGTTAGCCATTTAGAATGTGGGCCAGGATAGGCTATTAAATTCTAATCCTCACTGCTTCATTACAGCTTCCTCATATTATTAGCCTACAAACTAAGTTAAGGACACAATTAAGTTCCTTCACTGGCTTCACTGCCCTATTAATTCCTGTTAGCACTTATATTCCCCTATATTTTCTTTTAAAAATATATGAGTGGAAACTGCAACTTTGTGAATTCAGATATTTTTGGATTTTTGCCTTCCTGAGGAAGAGAGAGTTTAGCTTTTTGTTCTAGTTTGAGACGGAGTCTCATTCTGTCACCCATGCTGTCGCCCAGTGGCATGATCTCCACTCACCGCAACCTCTGCCTCCTGGTTTTAAGTGATTCTCCTGCCCCAGCCTCCCGAGTAGCTGGGATTACAGATGCCTGCCACTACACCTGGCTAATTTTTATATTTTTAGTAGATAATAGGTTTCACCATGTTGACCAGGCTGGTATTGAACTCCTGACCTCAGATGATCCACCTGCCTCGGCCTCCCAAAGTGCTGGGATTACAGGTGTGAGCCACTGCACCCAGTCAGTTTGGCTTATTTTAAAATAATTTTTTAGTGGTCCCATGGGGCTTGGAGTGCCTCTTACTAGAAGCTCATTTCAACATACCTCCGGTCTGTGGGGTACAGTTCCACGGTGACCACATCAAGCGAGTTCCAGGCCGAGATGGTCAATCCATTGTACAGACACAGCATGCCTATCATCATGGATTCACTGGTGCCGAACCAAAGGAAGAAACAGCTGATCCCCGAAAGCACCATAGAGCCACCTGCCAACAATGCAGACAAAAGGCTGGAATGTTTCCCATCATCTTCATAAAGCAAGAACCCTTGGGTCCTTGGGATCACTCAAGAAAGCTGAATTCTAAGTGGAAGCTTAGAACGGGCTCCATAAAGCTGAAGAACTGGTGCATTCGCCTGAATGAAAGGCTCTAACTGCCTTTGAACACAGAAAGTACGAAATGCATATCATCTATTACTCTGCTACGTAAATGGGAAAATATACATTGGTTACACATAATTAGTTTTTCAGCTGTTAACTCATGAAAACCACTCAAATGAAATGTAATTAGACATAATTTTCACTATAATTTAGTCTTAATGTAAGATCTAAGGGATTTCTCTTCATTGGATGCAAATCCCTAATGGCTGGGAGTACAGTGAGAAACAGGGTCCCTCTGGATTTTATTTGACATGAAACTGGGTACATACCTAGCATTGTTAAGCGCCCAATTCTGTCCATCAGGAGAGCTGACACAATGTTCCCTGGCAATACTGCCAATGTCCCCAGAAAGTTGACAAAATAAATCCAGTAGGCACTGTAGTCATCATCAAAGGTAATTTGACATCCCGTCTTGTTGTGAAAAAATGAGCAGTTTTTAAATTCACTGTCAATGAATTTATATGGCTCAAAATCTGTAGAAACGACAACAAAGACAATTCATCAAGTTCTTACCAAGCATGCACCAAATAAGAAAGCCGACTGAGAATTCAGAGAGGAGTCACAGTATTGTAAATTCCTCAAGGGCTTTCAGGCCTGTGCTGGCTTGACTTTTTGTGTCTTTTGGCCAAAGCATAAGATCGAGTCTGGGTCTTCACATTATAAAGTAGCTGAATGATGAGATACCTTTATTGAATAAAGGAATAAATTAAATTAAGGGATCCAGTTATCTTCTGATTTCCTATAGTTGGCCTTTGCTAATTATATTACTTGCTTACTCTTTTACAATATTACTTTGTTGTAATTATCAGGTTACATAAAGACCATCATTATACTACTAATAGTGTCCATACGACAATTATAAAAACAATTTGTTTCAAAATGTGCATGGGCTGGGTGTGGTGGTTCACACCTGTAATTCCAGTGCTTTGTGAGGCTGAGGCGGGGGGGGTTGCTTGAGGCAGGAGTTCAAGACTAGCTTGGACAACAAAATGAGACACCATCTACACACATACACACACACACACACACACACACACACACACACACACACACACACAAATAATAATTTTTTATTTGAGCCTGCAGTGAGCTGTGATTGCGCCACTGTACTCCAGCCTGAATGACAGAGCAAGACCCAGTCTCTAAAGGAAAAAAAATTTGAAAGAGTCAGCCTTATTATTGCCATTTTATGAGACTCTAGGACAGAGAGAAGGAACAAGTCTTTCCTGAGGCTGAATTTATAATTTAAAGTCTATTGCATGAATCTACTGAGAAACAAGAGTCAGCCTCATTGAAGGTCACCAGCATTCATTGCTCATCTTTTCTTGCATTTGAAACCATCCAAACAGTTGCAGATGGTGGTGGTTTCTGCTAAAAGGCTGTGAGAATCAAAACTATCTTCCTTGCTGATCAAGATCTGACAAAATGTTGGTCTTCTGAAGTTTAATGGGTTAGAAGACAGGTAGATAGCACTGCTTAAAAAACAAGAAACAGAAAGACACCTGACCCCTTTTTCCTTTGGAGCTAGGCAGAGCTGGTTCCTGTCTGAGCACCAAGAAGACAGGTCTGGCAACAGGGCAAATGCTGATGCTCCTGCCAATGCCAGGCTCTTATGCTGGGTTCATTTTACAGGACACACAGACCAATGTTTGGGACTGGGAAAGCAGAAAGCACAGGCTTTGAGATCAGATAAATCTGGGTTCAAACATCTGCTATTCCTAGTTCTATAATTGTGGACAAATTACTTAATTTTCCTAAGCCTCAGCTACTGTGAAAACTAAATGAGATAATGAATGTCTAATAATCTGGAATAGAAAACAGTATATGGGTATTCAATCAATGCTTGTTTCTCTCCTTTTTTACCCCCTCCTGGGAGTTAAAAAAATACCCATTATATGGATTGAGCATAGCCACATGTTGTCTATCTCTGTTGGCTATAGAGTTGAGGCACTTAAACACCAGATTTTGAACTCAGGATTATCAAAACAAATAAACTACAGGTTACCTCTTTGCTTTAAAAATGTATTCCCCAAGGCTGGGCTCTGTGGCTTGCACCTGTAATCCCAGCATTTTGGGAGGCCAAGGCGGGTAAATCACCTGAGGTCAGGAGTTTGAGATCAGCCTGACGAACATGGAGAAACCCTGTCTCTACTAAAAATAAAAAAAAATTTGCCAGGTGTAGTGGCGCATGCCTGTGATCCCAGCTATTTGGGAGGCTGAGGCAGGAGAATCCCTTGAACCCAGAAGGCTGAGGTTGTGGTGACCTGAGATCATGTCATTGCTCTCCAGCCTGGGCAACAAGAGCAAAACTCCATCTCAAAAAAAAAAAATGTGTTTATCAAAGGATTTCTTGTTGTTGTTGTCAACTTTTTAACTTTGGCAAGCTCCATTTGCATTAAATCTGACAAAGACAAACGATACAAGCCAACCTTTGATCCGACCTGATTTAAGGAACTTGCTCCATTTATTCTTTAATACCCACTTGCCATATAAGTCTCTGCCCACACTATCACGGTCATCATAGCGGGCCCTTTGAAGAGGCCTCAGGTAGAGGCAGTGCTAAGCAGCACACTTACCTGTGTTGTCAAAAACAGTATCAATAAACGTGCAGTTCTTGAAGTAGGTGTTGAGTGAAGTCACATCCTCAAAGGTGCAGGACTTAAAAATGGAGTCTTTGAAAGTTACAGATTTGAACTTGACCCCTACAAATCTGCCCAACACACAAAAAAATTCATATCAATCAATGGCTGTGTCCATCAAAGTTCAAAGCTAAGTCAAACAGTTTTAGAGATGGAATGTCCCACTGTGGACTGTCTTAATTATAAAGAACACAGACTTCTAGGTTTTCTTAGCCCTCTGCTTTTTCCCTTTTTCCTCATCCAGGCTGTCCTTAGGCTCTTTTGTTGCTTACCAATATTATTTTTTCACCAGGAAAAGTGATGACACTCCTAACTTCCCTCGGCTTTTTGCAATGTTGGTAAAAATTTTGTGGGATATGCAACTGAAGATAGTTTGGGGATTACCTGGGGCTATTCTTTATTTTTTAATCGTATTGTCTTGTCTCTTCACATATATCTTTATTTGAATATTCTCTATTTGGGGTTAATGCCTCTAATTTAAGGATGTCCTCCCACCTGATCTTTTAATCAAATTATTTTTCCCTAGCTGAAAATCCAACTCTTCTTGATTCTAGTGTAGGGAGCTCCAATTATCCTGAAGAGAAGGCCTGAGAATTCTGTTTCATTTATGTGACGCATAACTGACTTGGGGGTGAAGAAATTCACAGGTGATACTCATTTCCAGGATAATTTTTCTTCTTACAGCCAACAGAGAGTCCTCAAACCAAATAGAATTATGAGAGCTCTGCTTATTTTTAGAAACATGATACCTATTCAGACACATTTTTGGGTGTTATAAGGGGAATTCTACGTGGTAGAGATGATAATAGTCATAATAATAACATCTTAGAAGAATCCATGATTCAGACCTTATCAGCACTGATGAGGACTCCCAACAGACACAGATAAATATTCATTAATGCATCTTGGTATTTTATTAAGAGACTATGAATGTACACTTAGCCAGTCACTGGGAGGAAAATGCTTGTTCTCCTGGGGAAGGAATTATTATGTCAATACCACTCTTATTAGGGGCAGAAGGGGATTTATCCTTCTAGGTAAGTGGGCTGATTTAAAAGTAATTTACTAACTATTGAGTACTTCCAAATTTATTTTCTCCCTAATACCCAATTACATGTGTTCGTTCAAAATGCACTGTGGCCTCACAGACCAATCAGCTTAAAAAAAATCATTCTCATGGTATATTACCTGGAAATAATAATAATAATCTTGTTCCAATCCCCACCCCAGGGACCCAGAGTAAAAACATCTAAATGCACCAAAAGAGGCTAAATAATGGCACATCTTTAAAAAGTTATCCATTTTTCTGTCATGGAACTGAATTTGGAAAAGGGAATCAGTTTTATTTTTTGAATGGATAATATATACACAGAGTACACATGGTGCACAATTTGAAAGGCTGAAGATGGAAAAAGTGAGTCTTTTCCCATCAACCTCCAGGCCACAAGTTCCTCTGCCCAGAATAACCACTGCTGTCAGTTTCTTGTGTGCTCTTCCAGGAGCATTCTGTGCATAAAGTAGACCTGCTTTATCTCCTTCTGGTCTACCTTGGAGGTTACTCCATGTCAGTGCATAAATAGTTGCCATTTTTCTGATGGGGAATAGGAAAAGTATTTCTAAAAAATGAGTCTGTTAATGGTATTTCAAATTTTTCTGAAGGACAAAAAATATTTCTATCATCTTTTAAAATAAATGTGTAACATATATGGTTCACAAAAATTTTAATACTATTAAAATTAGTAATCATTATATTGCTAATGTAAAAAGTTCTAAGCAGTGACTGAATATCCAGTTTAGAACTCTAACAAATATTACTAAAAATATGACTGTCAGAGACACAAACATATATTAGAAATTTCTAATGGAGTAACAATACTTTTCAAAGTCAATTTTCACCCTGGCATCACAGAGCACTTGACTTTCTGTGAAATATAAGTGCAGATTCAAGTCAGTATTTTACATGGGAGACTGAAGGTGATCCTACTTGGCTTAGATTATGATTAGTTCCTTCACTGAATTGCTAATTCGAACAATTACCTCCTAGTTAGTAACCCTCTTTTCCATTACACAGATCATAAGAATCTCACTTAATTCTTTTTCATATTTCTAAACTGGTTTTTGTTCTGGGCAACTTTGATTATTTTAGAGTTTTACTTTTATCACTTTTGAAATTGGGCCAATTTCCTAAGAATGATGTAAACCATCATGAACTTATACAGGCAATTATTTGTTAAGGCAACAAAAATGCTTGGATGTAAATAAATACTTGGTCTATTCTTTTCCCTTTCTAAAAGAATGACCCAGAACCACCTCCCTGAGTCAGTTCTCTCTTGTCACCAAGAAGTATTTCAGATCCCATAAAGGAGACCCTTTCATTTTCAAAGTCCTTTACTTTGGGAAATGATTCCGTTCTCTAATGAAACTCTTCCTGATACAATTTAACCCCAATTCTGGATTCAACATAGTGGGGAAGGGTGAACTCTGAAAAGTGGTTCTGTTTCTCAGGAATAGAAGACTCATATAATCACATTTCGGATTTCTTCTGTGAATTAAATAATCCTGTAGCCTGTCTTATTTTCCCATACTCTTTTCTCTTCCTTAAATTATTTTTGTTGCTCTCCAACATTGCTCTAAATTTCTTTCCACACCACTACTTAATAAATTTGAAGCAACTCAGTTGCAAAAACAGCTTTAAGTAACAAATACACTTGTACCTTTTATTTAAAGACCATTTGGAAGTATTGAAATTCACCATAAAAATGACTAAATGTACAAACTAAAACAAACAACAAAAACTATGCATGTTTCCATGCAGGGAAGGCTAAGAAGAAATTAGTTTTTGTGAATAGATAGCAAATTAAATTATTTCAAGTTTCTAGACCTTCCATTGTCGTATTCCATTCCAGTATGAATCTGATTTTCCATTGTAAAGTTAATACTGAAATTTGCATATTTATCTCTCTGCACATTTCTGGTTAGCAATGCATATTCATCGGATTGCAGATGTTTAATGACATCAGGGAACCAAACAGATAATCCATAGTACCTGCAAAGACAAAGAAATGTGAGTTTGTAAAGGCGCTAGCATGCCAGAGGCAATGAGCACCTCCCTGATGTTTTCAGAGTGGTAATAGTTGGCTGAGTCTCTACAACATTATGAGTAAATTACCATACAGCAATTCATGTGCCCCTCTCCCTCACCATTAATTTGCAAAAATCAAGCTTGAGAGACGGCCTAGATTTATCTGGAGAATCCAGCTGAAGAACCCCAGGTATGTAATTCTTAAACTTTTTCTTTGGAAAGAGACATGCAGAAAACATCCCATCCTATGCCCATACACAGTGCCTGGTCTGAACGTGTCCTCCCAAAACTCATGTGTTGGAACTTAAACCCTAATATAATAGTATTAGAGGTGGGGGATTTAGGAGGTGATTAAGTTATGAGGGCAGAGACCTCAATAAATGAGACTAATGTCCTTATAAAAAGAGGTGTGAGGGTGCTGCCTCCCTCACTTTTTCCCTTCCATCCCTTCTACCACATGAGGACACAGTATTTGTCCCCTCTGGAGGACTCAGCGACAAGCTGCCATCTTGGAAGCAGAGACTGTGCCATTACTGCACAATGAATCTGCCAGCAGCTTGATCTTGAACTTCCAGCCTTCAGGACTATGAAAAATAAAATTTCTATTGTTTACAAATTACCCAGTGTGGTATTTTGCTATAGTGGCAGAAATAGAGTAAGACACCTGGCATCCTGGCCCCAATATCTTTCTCATCATTCTGGGCTGCTCTGAGAAACTCTCTCTCCTAGTCTGGTGGTGCAAACTCCTGGATCCAAGCATGGTGAGAGCCCTTAAAGGATGACTTCTTTTGCTAATGGAAATCTTTCTTGGTTCCTACACTACTGTGATACTGCAAACCTGGGGGTGGAGCACCAGTTCCCAAGGTAGTTCAAGGCTGTGAAAAGGACACTCATGTTATTCTCAGAAATTCCAAGTTATTTCCCCTTTCTGCCTCTTGACTGCTAATGTTCTATTCTAACAGCTGTGTCATGCTGCTGTGATGTTCAACACAGAAGCTACTAACCACATGTGCCTACAATGTGCAGTTGAGATGTGGCTAGTTCAAACGGAGATATACTATAAATATAAAATACCACAGGATTTTGAAGACTTACAAAAAAAAGAATGTAAAATTAGTTGCTAATAATTTTTATGCTGCTCATATATTGAAATGATACTATATTTTAGAGAGAATGAATTAAACAAAATGCATTGAAATTAATTTCATCTGTTTCCTTTTACTTTGTGTGTGTGTGTGTGTATGGCTACTAGAAAATCTGAAACGACATCTGTGGTTCACATGATATCTCTTTTGGACAGTGCTGTTGTAAAGTAGTACCTCCCAAGGTAAGGTTTCTGGACCAGCAGGATCATCATGCCCCACAAACCCAGGTTCCAGTGAGGCCTGATGAATTAAAAAGTCTGGCGGTGGAGTCCTCCAGGGATTCTTCTGATGCACTTTCAAGTTTGAGAAGCACTGCTCTGGTCTATCTCCAGTGATGCTTAGCTACACAGGAAAACAAGTGGGTCTGGGCATAGCCTTTGCAGGAGGATAGGCTGGGCCTGAATCCTGGTCTTGTCACTTAGTAGTTGCATAAACTTGGGCCACTTAATTAAGCCTCAGTTGCCCATCTCTACTATCAGAATGATGGGAGTATCTACCTTCCTGGGTGATGGCTCAGTTTAAATGGGATGTGAAGTACTTAGCCCATAGAAAGTGCTCAGAAGACAATATGAGCTTTTTTTATTTTTGAGTTGGAGGTTCGCTACAGGCATGCGTCACCATGCCTGGCTAATTTTTCTATCAGTAGAGATGGCTAATTTCTTCATGTTGGTCAGTCTGGTCTTGAACTCCTGACCTCAGGTGATCCACTCACCTTGGCCTCCCAAAGTGCTGGGATTATAAGCGTGAGCCATTGCGCTCAGCCAAGTTGTTCTTATCATCATTGTAATTAGGATTCCAGAAACATCTGTGCCTCAGGATTCCCACCCCTTTTCTTCATAGATCATGAATTAATGACTATGGGGGTGTTAGGGTGGTTACTGAGGAAGAAATGACTTAGGGGTACAACGTCTATGGCATTATTCTCTAGTCACACACATGGAGCACAGACCTTGAAATGGCAATAATGAGGGGGGCATATTACCCTGAAATGTCCATCATCAATGATGTGAAGGACTTTGGCTAAGTTTTCATTTATTTAGTAAACATTTACTGAACATGCACTAAATACAAGGCACTACTGAGGTTCCAGGGACATCGCAGTAAAACAAATCATCAAGCTTAAAAACTGATCAATAACGAATTAGTAAACAAAATAAACCAGATAATGATTATTCCTCTTTACACCCTGACAGCAGGACTTCCTTCTTGCTTATCTTTGTCTTCTCTGTCCCTAACACTGTGCTTAGGTACAGAGTGAGCACTTAATATAGGTTAATTTTCAGTCTTCCCTTCCTTCAGAGATTAATAGATTTTCTAGAACTTGGGTGGGAATGACTTTACATATTTTAAGTCAACCCTCTTTCTTTAGAAATGAGGAACTGAGGCTAAGTAATGTCCCCAAGTCACAAGCTAACTAAGTCACCCAGCAGAATGGGCTGCTAGGTCTCCTGACCCCCAGCTTCCTTTTTTCTCCATATTCCACCTCCTCTGGCACTGAGAAAGAGAGGTCATCTTTGCCTGCTTTGATTTAGGTATGCTAAGAGATGAAACTTGCAACGTAAATGCTAGGCTCTATAAGGTGCTGAGATCCTGCTGACCTGAAAGTGTAGGGTATTATCTAATGTTTCTTTTTTAAACAGCAAATTAGGCAACAATAGAGTTGTATACACACATTCTAAAGTGACTATGTCAGTAATTAGCAAATAAAATCTTGATATTTTCTCCATAATTCCTCTTTTCCTAGAAAACATATTGGCAGTTTTATTCATTTTGGCAACAACTATTTATTGAGCTGCTATTATATGCAAGGAATATACATCAGTGAACAAGACATAAGAAAACTATTTATTTTTTTGGAGATGGGGTCTTGATATGTTGTCCAGGCTCAAGGGCAGTAGCTATTCACAGGTGTGATTATAGAACACTGCAGCCTCTAACTCCTGGAGTCAAGCATCTTCCACCTCAGCTTCCAGAGCAGCGTGGAATATAGGTGGATGGCACCACACTCAGCTTTGAACAAGGCAGTTAAAAACCCCTGTCCTCATGGAGCTTCCAGAGAGGGAAGCCAGAGCTTTATTCTTTATTCAGAATAAAGGAGTGTTTTACATATTAGAAGGCAGAAAGTGCTGTGGGGTAAAGTAGAGCTGAGAAGGGGATATGGAGTGTGGAAGGGCTGCAATTTTTTAAAAGAGAGAATGACATCACTGAGAAGGTGATATCGGAGGGAAGACTTGAAGAGGGTAAAGAAATGAATGAACCGGACAGACGTCTGGAGAGGAGAGCAACTCAGACAGAGGACCACTGCAAAGGCCTGAGATGGGAACTAACTGTTCTAGAATGTTTAAGGAAGAGCAGAGAGGCTGGTATGGCTGGGGCTGGGTAAAGGAGGAGAGGACAGAGGAGAAGTCATGGGCAAATTATCCAGGCTCTTCCTGGATTTTGCAAATACAATTAATTGGTTTTGCTACCTTGGCTTTACAACAAAACAAATAAAATAATGGTTTATGAAAACTGTAACTCTCAGCAAATCTAATCTGAAAAAAATTTTCTTTTTTAGCAGGTTAACAGCATCAAGCAGTATAAGAAAAGAAAGCAGCATGGCTGGGAGTTACAATGCAGACATTGAATGATTTTGCTCGCCAAGAATTTAAATATCACTTACCCAAAGGACAACGTGAACCAAACAATTGTAAGCTTTATTGTATTATCCCTGACTGGGTAGCTGAAGCATCTCATAAATGTCAACCAAATCTGTGAAATATTAAAGAGTCAGTTTTCTCATACAGTTACTTAGTCAACCCCACTCCCTGACCCCTTCTACCAAATTATAAAAAAAAGCTGACTTGTCACTGGGTTGAATTCATTTCACCTTAAAATGTAAAAGCCAAAGGCAATCGGAATTTTCATTCTTCAGCTTCCTGGAGTAACTCAAGACTTGAAGGCACTTGGCCGCTGCCAAGACTCCTGGCCTAACACCTTCCCTTCCCACAGATGGAAAGTATTGGCTAAATGCTGGTAGAGAGGGATCCAATTACCAACAGGAAAGAACCTCACTCACAGGACACATTCAGTAAACCCCTCTTCTGACTAACCTCAAATGCAATATTTGACACGCAGGTCATCATGGGACTTGCTACTTACTCCGTACAGCTCCGTGCGGATCCGAACAAAACACCTCCTATACCATGTTCCTGTGTCACTTTCAATTTCAATCAGCTCATCTATTTGTTTCGGAGTTTTTATTTTGTTTACCTGTAGAGAGAAACAGAGCAAAGTGCTGAGTTACCTTCTCCGAAGTTGCTGAGTGTAGGCTCACAATTTGTTTTTATAGGAGCAAAACCTGACTCCAGTAAGAAGTAGGCGGTATTTGGTAATCACTTCATACATACATGAGACCACTGGCATAAATTACAGATCCAAACAGTACCTAGAAGAACTGAAGAAGGAATGAGTGAGCGGGAAAACCACAGAGAAATGGGGGAACGGCAAGTAGTAATAGAATAATATGTAATCAAAACGCCCTCCCTGAATTATTACTACAAAGACATATTAGCAGACAAAACATCAAGGTAAGTTAGATTTTGGATTAAGAATTATTTAGCTTGGACTAAAATGAGTGTACACATTTTTCTCTGAAACCTACTTATTTGATGAATTTGATCCCTAACTGTAGTTCTGAAAGTGTCCCATCAAATTTTTATTCTCCGAGCACCACTTCCAGTCCCTTCTTCCTTCTCCCACAGCCTAACTCACAGTGGCTAGTCAGCAGATAGCCACAGGTAGTCATGATTCAAGAGTAAGTGAAGGAGTTTTGATGGCAAGCATCAACGTGAATTTCTCAGCCATGTCAGAGAAATAAATGATAGAGGTTCAGCACGAAAAGTGGCATCTAAGACTCAACTTAGCCTCTTTTTTGCTAAGGACGAGAACCACAAAAGAGGAGAAGCACAGAGAATGAATCCTGAAAACAGAAAAAAGGGAAGAATGGGTCCTTTGTGGACCTGGCCTGCCTTCTCCTTGCTAATCGAGATTTACCTGTTTTTGATAAATCTGAGGACACGGAAATGTAAACACATTACCCTTGCCAGAGATTTGAACAGGTTTTTCTGGACATCCTGCCAACATCTAAAGTGGCAACACTATTGGCAGTATACAGGTAGGTACCTAGGTCAGTTTTGGACAGAGGTGACTTGGAGACCATTGGCATCTTTCAAATTATATCAAGTAGGCAGTAGCTTCTTTCTGGCTAGGTAAACAAAGATGACCGTACTTAGCAAAAACAATCTCTGAGTTAAATATGGAATTCCAAATCAAATGCAGTCAGCTCAAGATAATCCACGTAGGAATTATTTATTTATTTATATCATGGGATAATCTTAATCCAACATACTACTTTTGGGAGGATTCCTCTTTTTCACTCATTGATGTTTGTTTGTTCATTTATTCATTGACACCCATGCAGGATGCAAACATAGGCCGTCATGTGGCTCCAAATAGTTACCATACAAAACAAAAAAGTATTCTAATGGGGATCTATGTAAGATGGGAGGGAAATACTGCTCAGAACAACCTATTTAACCTGGAAGTGAGAGAGAAGGCTTCAGGAACTGCAGGCTTATAGAGAAATATGCTGTCTGCCATGCATGTAACCTGCTTGGAGGACATTCCAAGTGAGAGAAATACCATGTGCAAACAAACGTCCAGAGGTAGGAGGGAAAATAGTGTGCTGGGCAACTGCAGAGTTTGAGATTCCTGAAGGATAGCAGGAGGTCAGAGGGCAGTGAATAAGGAGGAATGCACCAAATCAGCAGTGGTGTAGTGATATTTAGGAGGTAGAATAATACAACATAGTGGTTTCTTATACTGAAGATAAAAGAAAGAAACAGGATAGTTTTCGGGTTTAGTGGTGTTGGTGGTACCTGCTGATGAAATTTAGGGCAATGATGAGGCTAGAGGACATGTTAGGTGATAAATTCAGATTTAAAGATGTCACTTCCCCCCACACCTCGCTGCCCAAAGATGCCATTTTTGAAGGGCCTATGCAATTTAGAATGATGTCCACAAGCCCTTCAACCTGTAGGCCTGGATCTCAGGAGATTTGTGCGTTAGGAGACATGCAGGAAATAGCTGAGATCAGATAAGTGTATACAGTTAAAATGGAAGTTAGCTGAAAATGAAGTATTGGAAAACAATATTTAAGGCAAGGGCACACTAAGAAGAGCTTCAGAGGAGACCTTAGAAGGGCCAGGCATGGTGACTCCCACCTGTAATTTCAGTCCTTTGGGAGGCTGAGGCTGAAGGATCACTTAAGCCTAGGAGTTTGAGACCAGCCTGGACAACAAAGGGGAGTCCCTCGTTGTTAATTATCTACAAATAATTAGCCAGGTATGGTGGCTAACGCCTGTATTCTCAGCTACTAGGGAGGCTGAGGCAGGAGGATCACCCGAGCCAGGGAGGCTGAAGCTGCAGTGGGCTGTGATTGCAGCATTGCACTCCAGCCTGGACAATAGAATGAGACCCTGTCTCAAAAAAAAATAAAATAAAATAAAATAAAGGAGACCTTAGGAAAATGCATGCAACTTTGCTGTACTATTGATTTAAAAAATAAAAAGATAAATTTGTCATGGCAGAATCATGTAACAACTTTGAAAGTCACAAATAAATGACTTGGAAATTATCAGTCACTTTTGGAATGTACCCATCTTATTCTCTTCTAAACTTCATATAACAAAATGAACACAGATCACCATTAGTGGACTTGGTAACTCCACCCTTTTGGAAGAAAAGGCAGGTAAGTAGAGCAATGAGGCCCTACAGAGGCACCTTCTCAGAAGGTCTTTGGTAAACAGAGGGTTTATCTTCATCTGGCTGAGAAGAAGAATTAAGTGGTGTTGTATATCCAGATAATGTCTCAAGATTCTTCCAGCTTTATAATCCTTTAAGTTAAATTTTTTCCTTCTATTGTACATCTATTCAAAAGAAGAGAGCAAAGGCTTCCAGAACTTAATTGAAGATATCTATTATTTATCTTCATTTCTCCATTACACTGCAGAGAAAATTCTAGTTAAGAATTTGTGATAATTTGGGTAGAGGCCAAATTGCAGTCTATCTTTACGTTATGAAAAATTCATTTCCTAAATAAAATGAAATTAATAAATAAGATAGCAGGGGACTATTTAATCAGAAGTGATTTCATGTGTTTTAAGAACTGATTGATACTATGTATAAGCCACTGAAGATTTTATTTAGGTTCCCACTTACATCTTACTGTATGTCCCTCCAGCTGATTGTAGACAAAACATTTTTAGTCTAATTATATGTGGGAAGTAGAAAAGTTCCTTTTTAAAGTTTCCTTCCTTGTTAAAGAATAAGTGTGCTAATAACTTTGTTAAGCCCTATCCTAAGTAGCTGTTAGACATGCTATGCTTACAGGCACGTAGAACATTCTATGTCCTTGTACTTTAACCAAGATATCTGTGCTGGACGTGATCACAGGCATGCCCGAGCTCTCTGTTGCTTTTACCTGTTTAGAAAAGTTTTAAGTTGTTAGCCAGTAGGGTTTTAGTTTAGATTATGGGGTCTGGCTCCAGCCAACGGAGATCAGACACAGCAGTAAGGACAACCCCAAATGTGTAAGGAATAAATTTGTCTGTTTTCCTTTATTCATTGTACTCTTGTGGCAAGATGGCTAGTGAGAATATCCTTCCTGCAGTCCAGGAAGTAAAAAATTACATTGCTGAAAGATCCTTTGTCTCAGTGCTAATTCTTCTTCGTGGCACCGAACATCCATTTCCAACATTATATGATTGTATATATTGAAATATTTAAAGCCATTGATCCTTCCAAAACATTTCATGCAACCAATTTAAATTAATTTAGACTGGCTTTCCCCTTGGAGAATCAGCTTTGTAACTAGAGATAAAGGAACGTTCCACGCAGAGGGAACAGCAGCGTGGCAGTGCTGCATAGAAAGTCAAATGGTGAGAATCAGGAGCTGAGGGATGAGTGTAGCTGCAGAGAGGGGAACTAGAAATCAGGGAAGAGGCTGGGAGGGCCTCAGTGTTCAGAGGGAGAGTTTTTGTCTTTATCCTGAGAGCAATGGGAAGCTTCTACAATGTGGAACTGGGGCATGTGTTATATATGTGTGTGCCCATGTATGATAAAATGATATATATAGTTTTGGAACTATATCTCTGATTCCTTTATACCTTTATGTTCATGTCGAGCCATATCAAGCTAAAGCCACATTCTTGGATTACCTTTCTGTGGCTTCCTACATAGCTATCTTCCTTTACTAAATTCTGATTAATTATTGACCTAAGAAATGGCCATGTGTGAAATGTCTGCCTTTATGTAAAAGTGTTATTGAAAATAATGTGCATTATATTGTTCAATATCCCTTATAATAAGGCCTTTGAATAAACTTTTTACAAATTAGAACAAGATAAAATTGACCTTTCCTGAAAAGCAAATACAATGCCATTTATTTTATATAAAAAATGATGTAATTCATTTAATTTATCCTTTGCCTTGATTGTCGGGTGATATGGTTCGACTGTGTCCCCACCCAGATCTCAGCTTGAATTGTAGTTCCCATAATTCCCAGGTGTTGTGGGAGGGACTCGGTGGGAGGTAACCGAATCATGGGGACAGTTACTCCCATGCTGCTGTTCTCGTGATAGTGAGTTCTGACACGATCTGATGGTTTTACAAGGGGTTTTTCTCCCTTTTGCTCGGCATTTCTCCTTGTTGCTGCCATTTGAAGAAGGACATGTTTGCTTCCCCTTCTGCTATGATCAGAAGTTTCCTGAGGCCTCCCCAGCCATGCTGAACTGTGAGTCAATTAAATCTTTTTCCTTTATAAATTACCCTGTTTCAGGTATGTCTTTATTAGCAGGGTGAAAATGGACTAATACATCAGGAAACCCAGAGGTTAGTTTTACATTCAGTTATACTGCTTTGACCCTTAGTGTAATTGTTTTCTCACTTACTAGATCCTGGTTTTTTTTTTTTTTTTGCTTTTAATAAATAATTTTACTATTTACTATGTATTCCAAGGTTAAAGGCCTCAAGGTGGCCTTAACAGAGGGGGACATCTCTAAGATGTCTCTCTGATATCTTAGAGAAAAGGTTATGGGGCTGCTGTGAGTGTACACCTTTGTGGGGGCTGAATGTCACTTGAAAAGGTGTGACCTGGCTGGGCGAGGTGGCTCACACCTGTAATCCCAGCACTTTGGGAGGCCAAGGCAGGTGGATCACCTGAGGTTAGGAGTTCGAGATCAGCCTAGCCAACATGGTGAAACCCCATCTCTACTAAAAATACAAAAATTAGCTGGATGTGGTGGCATGCGCCTGTAATC
>NW_016107365.1:5874709-5883509 GCF_001604975.1 Cebus imitator | reverse complement strand
ACAAAGGACCCAAACTCATCGTTTTTGATGGCTGCATAATATTCCATGGTGTATATGTGAGGCAGCTTTTTTACACGCTGGTTGTTGAAAGCATGCCTCCATGAAACTAAACCCTCCTTCATTCCATAGTAGGAAGGGAAAATGTACCTCCCAGAGAGGCAAATGTGCTTTCCTAGAGTTAACAAGGAACTTTTTTCAGTAGATGTGGGCTACCTGAGCTACTGCAATAATAAGTGTTACCTCCAACAAGAATCGTGGGCTTTCAGGCATGAACGTGAGGGCCACCACGGAGGAGACACAGGGGAGTGCACAGACGATGACAAACACACGCCAACTGTGAAACTGGTAGGCTGATCCCATGCTGAAGCTCCACCCTGGAAAAGGAAGACAGGGAGAGTGAGGGAGAGATCCTCCCAGACAGCCTCCTGGGAAAGTCACCCAGGGTGCCCGCGCCATGGACTTACTAGTCAAGTCTTACGATCCACAGAGCAGTGAGCTGATCTGGGCATCAGCCATCATGACCAGCTCAACTTTAAGACTCCCAATGACAGAGTTGAGAATAAAGACGCTTAGAACCAAAGGGGTCAAGGTGTAAGTATGGGGGTGCAGGTATGCATGTACCAAACCCCAAAGGCCAACATTAATTTGGGATGCTTTTTCTGAAAGACTACCGTGCTAGTTCTCTTTTGTTTGCTCTTCCAGATTACTCTCCACTCTTTCCCACTCTGCTGTGTGCTAGAGAATGGCCATCTATGGACTGCATCAACTGGCTCCCTTCCCTACTGGCTTGTAGCTAAGTCTCAATAAAGGAAGCAAGGCAAGAGAACAGAGAGTGGAGGAGGGCTGGGCTATTTATTTCCCTTGCTTCTCTTCTCCCTTCCCCCTGAATGGCTGCAAGTCTGGCAGTGCGTGCTCTCATTTCCTGGGCCTTCTCCCACAGCAGACACCGCTCTTGTCAGGGTCTGGCCACCACTCCCTCCTGTTGCTCTTTGAGGCATAGGTGGCTCCAGAGTGCTTTATTATTTCTTATTGCCTTCTCTTAACTCTTCCCACATCTTCGTAGAGAGTCCCTTCATTAAACTCCTTTCCATGGTCACTTTGAGGGTGTCATTGGCTTCCTGCCAGTACCCTGACCAGGACGATTATTAGGAATTGATGGTTGTTGCATGTCTCCTCATACACCTCATGAAAATTTACATTTCTAAATAGAACATTTTACATTTAATATTTAGAAATTTTAGAATATTTTACATTTAATATTTAGAAATTTAGAAATTTCTAAATACATATTTAGAAATTTACATTTCTAAATATAACATTTTAACTTCTATATAAGATTAAGCATATTATATTATAAAATTTTACATTTCTAAATAGAACATTTTAACTTCTATATATTATAAAATTAAGCATAATGGAATGCTTATGTGATAAAATTAAGCACAAACAAATTCTTTTAAGAACTAAAAGAAAGCTAATATTTGAATGAATATAAAATGGTTGAAAGCAAACCATTTTATATTCATTCAAATGAATATAAAATTCATTCAAATGGCTGGTTCTAAATGAGAAATAATGAGGCGTATCAAATCTAAATGAAAACAGAGAGGAGATTTATAAAGGCATAGATGAATCATGTAAGATGAAATTTTAATTTATAGCAATACTGGTATTTATATGCCTTTTTGTGAACAAAAATCAGATAGTAAACACCCTATCTCCAGGAGAGCTGTATAATTACTCTTTACCGGGGAGCCAGGGGAGATTCTGAAGGTGATGTAACTTCCTCAAGGCCAAGAGCTGAAGTTACATATTAGTCTTTCCTGCTAGGATTCGAGGCAGAATCTTACAGCTGCACACAGCTTCATGTGTGTGCATGCCCACTCATTCTTGAATACTGAATTTGTTGATGAATGATGTAAACATCAATGACATGCTATACTAATCTTAGATTAATAGCATCTTTTGGAGAATTTAATATATGAAGATTACATGAATTACCATATTAATTATTTCATAAGCTGTAGGGCGTATGATTGCTATGATGTTTTATGTAGCAGAAGTTTAAAGCTCTCACATATTCAAAATGCAGAAAAAACCCTATGATGGAACAGAGAGAACAGTTTGTTCACTTCACATTTGATCTCAGAGCTTCATATAAAGATCTTTTTTTTTTTTTTGAGATGGAGTCTCACTCTGTCGCCCAGGCTGGAGTGCAATGGCACAGTCTCAGCTCATTGCAACCTCCACCTCCTGGGTTCAAGCAATTCTCTTGCCTCAGCCTCCCCAGTACCAGTAGCGGGGTCTACAGGCATGCACCACCATGCCCAGCTAATTTTTGTATTTTTAGTAGAGATGGGGTTTCACCATGTTGGCCAGACTGGTCTGGAACTCCTGACCTCATGATCCTCCTGCCTCAGCCTCCCAAAGTGCCGGGATTACATGCGTGAGCCACCACACTCAGCCAAGAACTTCTTTTTGAAAGCTCTAAATCTCATTATTTTAAGGTGACTGAAAGAAAAATGAAAGCTTTATGTGGCTGAGTTAAGCAAATGCAATGTTTTAAATTTCAGACCACAGCATATTTTATAATGTACAGGGGGAAACCAGGAAGGCAAGAAAAGGGAAGGTCTCTGGTGCCATTGTTCTTTTTTTTTTTTTTTTGAGATGGAGTCTCATTCTCACTCTATTGCTCAGGCTGGAGTGCAGTGGCATGATCTCGGCTTACTGCTGTAACCTTTGCCTACTGGGTTCAAGTGATTCTGAGAACACAGGTGCCTGCCACCATGCCTGGCTAGTTTTTTTGTATTTTTAGTAGAGACAGGGTTTAACCATGTTGACCAGACTGGTCTCGAACTCCTGATCTCAAGTGATCCACCCACCTCGGCTTCCCAAAGTGCTGGGATTACAGGCATGAGCCACTGTGCCTAGCCTCTGGTGCCCCTGTTCTAATCGATTGTGGAGGAAAAGTTAAATACTAAATTTGAACTCAATTAAACATGGACACAAACAACGGTCATCAAGTCCCAGAACAGGTTGTATGAGCACCCTGAGGCATTCATCCAGCAAAATCCCCTTCCCATTGCAATTTGCTTATATCAATCTGCTTATTATATTAATTTGCTTATTATATTATTTGCCTATTATATCTGGATTGCCATTTATGTGGGATAAAGCTTGCTTCCCCTTAAAGGTATTGTGTGTGTGCCTTTTCTTCTCCTCGTGCATTTCTCACACAAAACATCAATTAGTTCAGAAGGTAAAGTTTTCAAAGGCAAATAGGATGACGTTATTTAACCAAGGAGAAAGTCATTCCAATGGGTAGAGCAGGAAGCTTCTTATGGTAGAATAATATTCCCTCACCCCTAAAGATGTCCTCACCCTAATCTGTGAATATGTTACGTTACATGCAAAGGGGCTTTGCAAGTGTTATTAGGATAAGGGTCTTGAGATAAAGAGATTATCTCGTATTATTATTATTTTTTTTTTTTTTTTTTGGATGGAGTTTCACTCATGTTACCCAGGCTGGAGTGCAATGGCGTGATCTCGGCTCACGGCAACCTCCGCCTCCTGGGTTCAGGCAATTCTCCTGTCTCAGCCTCCTGAGTCGCTGGGATTACAGGCACGCACCACCATGCCCAGCTAATTTTTTGTATTTTTAGTAGAGACGGGGTTTCACCATGTTGACCAGGATGGTCTCGATCTCTTGACCTCGTGATCCACCTGCCTCGGCCTCCCAAAGTGCTGGGATTACAGACTTGAGCCACCGCGCCCGGCCGATTATCTCGTATTATATGGTTAGGCGCCATGTAAGTACAAATGTCCCGAGACGGAAAAGAGGCAGGCCGGGGAGTCAGACTGAGAAAGGGAGACGGGTTGAAGGACGCAGAGGTCAGTTTGGGGGGAGATTTGAAGATGCTTCACTGCTGGCTTTGAAGATGGAGGAGTGGGTGAGAAACTAGGGAATGCACATGGCTGGTGGAAGCTGGAAAAGACAAGGACACATAATCTGCCCTAGGGTCTCCACAAGGAGACACCCATTCACACTTTTGATCTTCAGAACTGTCAGATGATAAATTGGTGTGGTTTAAAGCCGATATGCTCGTAGTGATTTGTTATAGCAGCAGCAGAGACCAATGCCCTTCCTATAGTTACAGCTCTACTGCTGACTTGGGTTATAGAAGTTAGGTTGCAGAACTGTAGCATTCTCTATAAAACTTCAGGCTCCTTGCCTTTTTTAATTTCTACTTTGCCATAACAAGTTTACTTTTTAAAAGGTATATAGACAATAAACAAAGTCAATATTTAATCAGATCTTAACTTCTGTCCTAGGACTGCTCCATTAAGTTCTTAGTCTATGAACACTTTTAGTTCATTTCAGTAATCGTCATCTTCATCAGAGTCTATTACTTTTCTTCTATCGAATTTCACTGTTGTCTTTTCTGTTTGTTGGATTACTTTTTAAAGGATTTCTATTAAACCTTGTTCTGATGCCTTCTTATTTAGCTGTCCATATCTTGCCATCTGTATAAGATAATTCTCTACTGCTTTAGTTTTTTGGGCTTTACAAGTGCTAAGTTACTTCACCTGGCCTGGGCTGACTGACCCAGAACTTGGGCTAAGATGCTGTTTCTCGTCTTTGCTTCCCTGTGCTTTGCTTCCTGTTGGGCCACACTGCCAGGATCTCCTGTTCCTGGTGGGGCCAGTGCTCCTCCGACCCCCACTGTGCTCTCAGCACCGGGAACACAGCGGGTCCTCAAGACCTGTCGGCTGAACTTGGGTCAGAACAACTGAAATCCAGAAAAACTGAATTAGGCCTGGCTGCAACTGCTGGCACCAAAAGCTGAGACTGTGCTTGGTCCAGGCCCGGCAGGAAGAGCCCACTCTGGGCCAGGGGACCCCATATTCCTACTCCCGGGCAGGTCCCTCGCGTGGTGGCCCCCCACCGCCGGCCTCCTGTGTCCCTCACGATGGGGAAAGTGGTGAGGCTGCCTCGGAACCGGACACGAGGTCACCAGGGTAGTGCTGTGCAGGCACCCAGCTTTTGCTCAGACTTCTCCAGAAGCCTCTCCAAGGACGCCAGGCTCCATCTTGACAGCTGGTCTTGGGAACGTTGCTCTTTACTCGTGCTGCTCTGGAATGTCATATCAGCAGGTGGAGAGACTGATTGCAACATGATTCCAGTTGGGCGGTTTTCAGCCTCTCAAGGAATTAAACCATAATCAAAACCCAGAAGAGAACTAACTGATGCAGAGTCTAGCCCTGCTTAGCTTAGAATCATTTCTTCAGAGGTGGAATCTTCCATCCAACAGCTGAAGGTTAGCCTACTTGCTGCTGTTCAACTCCTTCTCTCCCTCATTGCTTTGTGTGTGTGTGTACGCGTATGACACACACATACGAACATGCACATGCTGGCGGTGTCTCTCTCTAAAGGGTGTGTTGGCCACTCATTTCTCTCTCCATTTATTTGTAATATGCTTTTTTTCCTAGTCTTCAAAACCATTTTATACCTTTTTTCATTTCTCTTCAAATCTCCAGCAGCCAACTCCACTCCTAGCACTTGACCTTACTTCCTATTTCTTAGAGGAAATAAACAGAGAGAACTACAGACATTTTGTCCTCTCATCCCTCAATCTGTTCATCCACCTGCCCCTGTTCTGTCTCTCTGTCTTCCCTTTGGTTACAATAGATGAGCCGTCCATGTACCTAGCTAAGGTCACCCTGCTCACGTGGGCAGTGGAGCTCATCTCTCTCTTTCTCTCAAGGACAGAACTCCTCTCCAGCCCTCATCAGCATGGTCTCTCACTTTATGTGATGGGTCACTCCATCAGCACAGCCCTATGTGACATCTGAGAAGGAGGCCCTTCCTCCACTCCCACGGGCTTCTCCAGCTGCACTGCTATCCCTCTGTTCCCCTTTACAGTAATGAATGGTCTGTAGCCAGTCTCCACATTTTTTCCCCAGTATTCTCACCCCAAATAGGCTCTGTCCCCAAATTCCACAGAAATGGTGCTAACCAAGGTCACCAGTCTCGGTCATAGTTAGCGGTTGCTTCTCTGTTTTCATTCTAATCGAACTCTCTATCTAAATCATTCTGTACAGCTGTCCACTCCACTGTTTTTTGTCAAACTTGTTTCCCTTGGCTTCCTCATCACTATGTGCTAGTTTCATTCCCATCTCACTGGCTTTCCTTCAGTTTCCTTAGCTGGCTCCTCTGACTGGCTCCCAAAGGTTGGCACACTCCAAATCTTGGTCGTGATCTCCTCTCTCCACAGGCCCTTTCTAGGTGGACTAATCTATCTCCATGACTCTAAGTGCCACCTGCATGCCACTGTCTCTCAAATACATTCTTTTCTCTTCCAAGAGCTCCAGAAATATACCTCGACCTGCCTACTTACATCTTCACAGAGATGCCCAGTAGGCCATCTCAAAGTTAGCATGTCTAAAACAGAACTTGAGATTTCCTGCCATGCTACCAAGGAAAACTTGTTTCTCTCTCACCCTTCCCTATTTCAGCACTGCCAGACACCAGATACACACGTCAAAAATTGAGACCTCATCCTCATCTTCCTTTTCGCTCACAACCCCCAATGTTCAATCCATCAGCAAATTCCAGCTCTAAAATATTTCTCAAAGCCACTTACTTCTCCCTATCTCCATGGCACTGTGCAGGTGCCAGCCGATGTGCACCTTCCCCTGACTTTCAGCACAGCCTCCTGTTTGGTTTCCCTGTCACTCTTGGACCTCCAGAGTCCACTCTTCCTAGAGCAGCTAGAGTTATCTTTTTAAAATGTCAATAAGGTCAGTTTGTCACTTGAAAGCCTCCCACTGCTCCCAGTACATTTGGAATGAAACTCAAATGTCTTATCATGGCCCCTAAGGCCTATGTAAACTGCTTCCTTTTCATGTATGTGAGCTCATCTTCTGCTGGGCCGCTAACTGGCTTGAGCCAGTCCCATCGACCTGCTTTCAGTTCTCTGAACATAGAGCTTAATCCCATCGTAGGGCTAAGCCTTTTTTCCTGGAAGCCCAGTCATACCTGAGAAAGGATGTTTGTTGCATCTTAGCCTGCCTTTCTGAGTTTTGAGGTGAGAGGGTTTTCAATGTTGTCCCCTAGGAGTCTCTGAATGTGACGTTTTCCTGGTCTGGACAGCTCTACCTGAATATTTGCATGCATGGCTGGCTGCTTCGTACCTTCCAGGACTCAGCTTAAGGCTGTCTCCTCAGAGAGGCCCACACACCAAATCCCACTCTATCATGTAGGCCTGTTTTATTGTCTTGACAGCACTTATCACCATCTAAAGTGGTCCTATTCATGCATTGTTTACATATTTATTATCCATCTCATTCCTACCAAGAGAGCAGGAACCCTGCTTTTCAGACTCATCAAGACCTCCTAAGCAAGTGCTAGTCCATAGGAAGTGTTCTTTTAATGTTTGTTGAATGAACACACACACACATTTGTGGAGACACACGCACACACACACACACACACACACAAACACTATGTGTACACGATCATGGGCAAAATCATGCAGGCTACAATACTACATCCAGATTTTCTTTGGATTATTTTCTTTCTCAATCCACAATAAAAACAAGCTTGATTCACTTTTTCAAATTAAGTTTGTATCTTCATAGAGTAAAACTTTATTTAAGTTCTATGAGCTTGACAAATGCAAAGTCATGTAACCACCATCATTATCAGAGCACAGAACAGTTCCATCACCTCAACACATTCCCTTCTGCTGCCCCTTTAGAGTCACCCTTCCTCCAGCTCTAACCCCTGGAGATTACTGATCTCTTGTGTGACCCTACAGTTTTGTCTTTTCCAGAATATCATATCACATAAATGGAATCATACTGTACATAGCTTTTTGAATCTGGTTTTGTTTTGTTTTGTTTTGTTTTTGTTGTTGTTGTTGAGACAGGGTCTCCTCTGTCACCCAGACTGGAGTACAGTGGTGGATCTCAGCACTGCAGCCTTGGCTTCCCAAGCTCAAGTGATTCTCCTGCCTCGACCTCCCAAATAGCTGGGATCATGGACAAGTGCCACCACGCCTGGCTAGCTTTTTATAGAGACAGAGTTTCACCATGTTGCCCAGACTGGTCTCAAACTCAAGAGCTCAGGTCACTCTTTTGCCTCGGCCTCTCAAAATACTGAGGTTACAGGCATGAGCTACTATGCCCAGCCTTGATTTGGTTCTTATACGTTGCATAATACAGTCGAAATTGATGCAAATTGTTGCACAAACAATTGAAAATTGTTATTTTTCATTGTGATGTAGTACTCCATTGTGTGAATATATCACAGTTAGTTTATCCACTCACCAGCTGAAGGACACTTAGATTGTTTCCAGTTTTGGGTGATTATGAATAAAGCTGCTATATACATTTCATACAGGTTTCTGGGTATTCCCCAATTCTTCTTGGGTAAATATGTCGGAGTGGGATGGTTGAGTCACATAATAAGTTCGTGTTTAGCTTTATAACAGACTGCCAAAATATTCTGCACACTGGCTGTACCATTTTGAATCCCACCAGTTGTGTATGAGAGTTGTAGCCGCTTTACATCTTTCCCTCCACTTGCTAGGTTTCTTTTCTTAAATTTTAGCCCTTCTTATAGATATCTAGTGGTATCTCGTCACAATTTCAATTTTTGTTTCCCTAATGCCTTGTAATATCTTTGTTTTCTTTTTGTTCATTCATTCCTTCTTTAATATGTGCCCGTCATGATGCTGTGCTATGGAGACTGATTCCCTGCTCTGAAGGAGGTTAGAGTCCATTGAAAAAGGCAGAT
>NW_016107365.1:5866538-5874579 GCF_001604975.1 Cebus imitator | reverse complement strand
CCAGCACCTTTGGGAGGCTGAGGCAGATGGATCACTTGAGCTCAGGAGTTCAAGACTAGCCTGCGCAACATGACAAAACCCAGTCTCTACAAAAATTACAGAAGTTAGCTGGGCATGGTGGTGCATGCCCACAGTTCCAGCTGCTTGGGAGGCCAAGCTGGGAAGATCACTTGAGCCCTGAGAGGGAATTCTGGAAAGGGTGTTGGGTGCTCCTCCTGCCTTGTTGCATGTTCCATGGTGGGGGGCGGGGTCAAAGGCTGATGGATGATAACCTGTGGCTTAAATGAGAGACAGACACCATGAGGGTCTTGAGAAATGAACCTGCAAGTGCTTTGTAAAACTACAATACCATTCTCTGGATTAAAAATAGATACAAGAAGCCAGGCGTGGTGGCTCATGCTTGTAATCCCAGCACTCTGGGAGGCAGAGGTGGGCAGATCATGAGGTCAGGAGTTTGAGATCAGCCTGGCCAACATGGCGAAACCCCATCTCTACTAAAAATACAAAAATTAGCTGGGCATGGTGGTGCATGCCTGTAATCCCAGCTACTCAGGAGGCTGAGGCAGGAGAATCGCTTGAACCTGGGAATCAGAGGTTGCAGTGAGCCGAGATCATGCCACTGCACTCCAGCCTGGGCGACGGAGTGAGATTCTGTCTCAAAAAGTAAAACAAAATAAAATAATTAAAAAACAGATACAAGAATGAAGGGGTGAAACACTGACCACCATCACTTCTCAGCCATGAATTCTTAGGACCCGCTTCTGAGCTCCATTTTAAGATGGTGTACATTTGAATTTGAGTGCTACACAAAGCCTACACTACAAAATCAGAAAGTGGAGAGACAGCAATGTGGAATAAAGAACGGGAATGGGAAAACAAGCCACATTCACCTGGGAAAGTGAGTTGTTGCTTTTGGATACTTACCTGCAATTAGTAAAGTGGATTCTTCTAAATGAAACTTTTATGTTGGCACCACACCTTTTGTCTAAAAAAAAATTTCTTATGAGTGATGTTTCTAATTGTCCTTTGGGCTTTGTTAAGATACTCATTCAAATGTCATACTGAGGAATTTTATAAGTTCCATGCAAGGAAGGACCTCGATTAGAGTCTTACAGAAAGCAGCTCCAGCACGGCACTAATCAGTGTGGTGCTAATAAAAGTATTACATGTCATGCATAATAATTGAAGCTTTTTACCAGTCTTAAGCTGATGTGCTCTGTGACTCAGAAAACAGCTGCCTCCCCAGTTGCCTGACTGTCTGAAACCTTTCAAGGTGCCAAAGTAGAAGTGTGAGACACGCATACAAGAATGCTGGCTTTCATGTTCCTGTCTGGGCTCTGTCCCCGATCGCCTGGGGACTTCATACCTACTTTGCTGATCTATATTTGATTGTCAGTTGTGTGATACTATTAATGAGATAGTTTTTGGTAGGAATGCAGATTTTAGGTACAAGACACAGATTCAAGGTTCTAAAAGAAAACATTAAATATCATATGTAAGATCAACTTTTAATCTAAGAAGTAAATCACCCGTATTGATTTGTCTATGGTTTTCTTCACTCATAAGATACCTGGCCCACTAAAATTTTCTTTAGAAAAGTGGCCCCAAATCCATTTTTTCAAGTGGCTAACAAGCTTACGAGGAGACAATGATCAGATGAATTTCTGACTTTGTTCCTACAGATGTAAAATTTTATCCCCTCAACATGTCATAGTTTTAAAATATAAATACTATGTAATCTGCACAAAACATTAATCCTTGGCTGAAAACTCAGGTTGTCATGCATCTGGGACTCCACAGGATTTAACCAGAGGCAGCTGGATGGTTCCTGTTGCTAATAATGGCAGAGATTTTTCATCTCCTTCTTAATTTGTAAACAGAAGAAAAAAGTAAGAGAGAAAGAAAAGAAAAAGGCCACGTGGTGGGAGAAGGGGGGCACATGGAGGGGAGATAGTTAAATAAACTGTGGTATAGCCTTACAATGGAACATCATGTAACTATTGGAAAAGAATGAGGTTGATTTTTCTAAACAGACATGGAAAATGTCCAAGTGGCATTGCTCAGTGAAAAAAAGCTTTCATAAAAACTGTAAATAATAATGATTTCATTTATATATATACATAAAACATATCAGTACATCTAGAAAATGAGTAGGAGGAAAATGCACTAAACTATTTAAAGTGCTTACTTAGGGTAGGGGATAGAAGTTCATGAGGACTTTTACTTTTTGAAAAAAACTATCGTCCTCCATTCTGGAGATTTTTACTTTCGACATTTCTTTAATATTTGAATTTTGGAGTATCTTGTATTACTTTTTGCCCAAAAAGGAAAAAATAAGGCTTTTCAAAGAGTTGTAAACCTTTACATTTTCTGAGACACAGGCCCTGATGGGAAAAGAAAGAGGAGAAAGAAATTATAATTGTGCCACTATTAAATACTTATTTTTCTGAATACACGAATGTTAATTCTAGTTGTGACAAATCTAAACAATGACAATACAGTTCACACTTATGGATACCGAGGAAAAGGTGCCAGAGACTATCCTGGTATCTCTGGGTGAAAAAGAGAACAATATTCACAGATCTTTAATCTTTTGACCTATAACCGAGTCAGATTCTGATCTTGGATTCCTGAAGCTACGACCGTTCTCCTTGAGCTGCAATCCTGTGAACACTATTGCCAACAGAGATGCACAAAGCAATCACAATCAAAATAATTGGCAGGGATCTGCCTGCAGTATATAATCATGCCTTCAGGAAGTGAGAGCCAATTATATATCCCAGGGAGAGTCCAGGAGTTAAATTCCAACTAACTCCCATAATCATCTGTCTTTAAGAGCAGACCCAAGCAACAAGCGGCCTTTCCTGCAAGTTTCTCTATTTCTGTTTCCAAACTCTGGTCCTGCCCTTTGGAATGCACAGAGCAAACAGCCAGCAGAGGAAGGAAGTCACATTATGCCTCTACTTCCTGAATTTGACTTATGACCCTAACCGTGCTTTCGAAGAAGCACATTTTCTGATGGCTTATGAAACTCACAAATTCATGAGCTTATTTTTTTAGGTTTTTTTTTTTTTCCTGGAATATCTTCTGTGAGTTCTCCAAATATGCAGAGTGAATGAGGGGATCTTTTCAGAAAGGGCTCCTTGGGCCAGCATGTAAGACTCACTCAAGCATGGTGCTTCCCAAACTACAGTGAGAGAAATGATGAGTCTGAGAGTTTGACAAAAGCTGACAGCATGAAATGTGCATGTGTATATACATGTGTGTCTATATTTTAAGCAAAGGTCCTTTGAAATTTTCTTTTGTATATAGATAACAACATAGTATTAATGTTATTATAGTATAGATCAATCAGCCTAAAGTCCTAGCGATGCAGGAGATTGAGGTGGGGAGATCCCTTGAAGCCAGGGTTTGAGATCAGAAAAAAAAAAAAAAAAGTATATATATATATTCTTTATGTAAAATATTTTTATGCAAATATATATATTTTATAAAATATTTTTATGCAAATTTATACAAGAGCCTATAGGATAGTCAAATTTTGATCAATTACAACTGAAGCTTATATCATAAATGCATGTTAAGTTAGCTCATAGTCTATAATACATGTTGTGTATATTCATGTTATTATCTTACAGCACATATAGGCACACATTAAGTTTCCTTCTCTATTTTACTCACATATATGTTTATTTAAAGTGAAATGTATAGTTTTGTATTTATATATAAACTATTATATTAGCTGATGTCTGTGGATGAATAATAACAAATCCATTATGCTGATTTTATGAACACATACAGTCTTAGGAGACTGAAGAACAAACAGAAGTAAATGTTGGCAATTCTTACACTGGGTAGAAAGTTGGAATAGTAGCCTCTAAAACTCATTCCAGAACTAAAGTTCTCTCTGATTCTAAGACCTTGTGTCTTGACCAGATAAGGCCACAAGAAGGTCTCTCTCAAGTATAGATCTACAGCAAGAGACTGAATACTTTCAAAACGAAAAACAAAACACCTTATAAAATGTAATTCGTTCTGAGACAAGTGTCCAAAAGTTGGTAGAGGACTTGTAGCAAAATAATGGTGCTTATTCCATTTATTAGCAACTTAGTCTATCTGCTTTTCAAAGTAGCTGTCCATTAAACCCCCCCCAAACCCAACAACAGTATTTTAAATAACTGCCTGGTTCTCATTCCCTTTCAGATCAAGTTTTCTTTTTGCTGTTTGCACATGGCCCCAGGAAGATCTTGTTCACGGTCAACAAAAGCTCTCTGTTCATTCATAGAAGATTTTTGTGATAACAATACAAAAATGCTAGTGGTATCCATTGTTAGGTGAAAGATTTTTCTCCCAGGGAGAGGGGGAGCAGGATACAGAGGGGCCTATAATATCTCCAGTGTTAAGACAGCAGAGGTCAGCCCAGGTGCTCTTTGTTACTGATGCCCAAAGGGCACACTTGTATACCTCTGCTAACTGTTGACCTCTCTAACCTGTTTCTTTTTTCTAGCCCCATTTCTGGCTTTATAGTCTCAGATCCAGAACAAATCATTTAACACTTGACAATTGAAACAGCTGCTTAGCTCATGACTCAGGCCCAAAATGACCCTTAAGAGTTCTGTCATTTATGTCAAAGAAATTCCTTTCTAATGGGTGGGGAAATGCATGCAACTGCAATGACCTGGGAGCTCTAATTTCTGGTGCCAACACACTTTCTGATGTCCTAGTGGCTGGCAGAGCTCATTGCACTTCAGGGTGGAGTTCAAATTCTTCCTCAAGCAAGAAGACTTCATACTCTCCCTCCAAGTACAGTGGATGAAAATGTGACTCTGGAGAAGACTGGACCATTAGCTCTGTAGCTAGGTCTTGCTTACTTGTATCCAATTTATCCCCGTCCCCTTAAGAAAATGTCCTTCAGATCATCTCAAGTTCCTAAAGTTTACCGCCATCAGGTCCTTCCCAAAGACCCCTGCTCAAGTGGTGACAGTCCTCCTCATAGCGTTCCAACCAGACATGCGGAGTCAGCCTCTACTCTGCTCCCTCCCTTTTTCTAGTGAATCACGGAGAAAGGCAACTCCATTCGGAGTGTTTCTCCCAACCCTGTTCCTTTCTCTCCACCCCTCTGGTTGAGGCCCTTGTTATTTATGCCTTGCCTGGGTCACCCTAATGGGGCTGGTACACAGTTGGCATGGATCTGTATGGCTGCGCCCACGCTGAAAAATGAAGTATGCACATTGTGGTTATTGCCCTGGTCCCTCGAGTCACAGCTCTCTCAGTGATCCAGCAACTGAAGGGAGTAACACCTGGCCTGGCAGGGGGCCTTAGGGCCCCAGTGATTTAGCTTTTATTTCTTCTGACTGGCCAATGCCCTGTTAAATAATTTTAATACGACACCTCTCTTCTTTTTTTGAGACAAGGTCTCACTCTGTTGCCCAGACTGTAGCGCAGTGGTGCCTTCCTAGTGTACTGCAGCCTGGAACTCTTGGGTTCAAGTGATCCTCCTGTTTCAGCCTCCTTAGTAGCTGGGCCCACAGGCATGCACCATCATGCCTGGCTAATTCTTTTATTTTCTGTAGGGATGTGGTCTCATTATGTTGCCCAGGCTGGTCTCCAACTCCTTGCCTCAAGCGATCCTCCTGCCTCAGTCTCCCAAAGTGCTGGGGTTATAGGCATCAGCCCCCATACTTGGTTCATTTCTCTTTAATAGAACCCCCAGATTCCAGTCTGCCTGTTCTATCTTTCATGTAACTTCAAGAGATATTTCTACAATAAAAATTGATCATATCACTCTCTAGCATAAAACCTTTCAGTGTTTCTCCACTGGCCCTTCACGGTGGAGTTGAAATTCTTTCATGGGGCCACAAGGCCCTCTAAGACTGGGCTCCTTCCTATTTCTCCAGCCTCCTCCCTCACACATCCCTCCTTCTACCTTTGCTATATTCCTTTGCCGACACACTTTTTTTTTCTCTTTTTTTGAGACAGAGTCTCGTTCTATCGCCCAGGTATGGTCATCTCAGTGATATGATCTTAGCTCACTGCACCCTCCACCTCCTGGGTTTGACCGATTCTCCTGCCTCAGCCTCCTGAGCAGCTGGGACTACAGGAGTGTGTCACCATGCCCGGCTAATTTTTGTATTTTTAGTAGAGACAGCGTTTCACCATATTGGCCACGCTGGTCTTGAACTCCTGACCTTGTGATCTACCTGCCTCGGCCTCCCAAAGTGCTGGAATTACAGGCGTGAGCCACTGTGCTTGGCAGCCAACACACTTACTGCCATCCTAGTGGCTAGCAGAGCTCATTGTCAAGTTACCTGCTTTGTAACATCTTTGCATCTTTGACATTTCCCCCTCTCTCTTGTCAACTTAGAGAACTCCTAAATGTCAGCCTTCTGTTAACTTAATATGAGGGGAATATCTCTGTATATTCTTCCAGACACATTAAAAGATGTTCGTTCTTCCTACTGAGCTATCTTGGCATCCTAAAAATTTCTGCAGCGCTTAGTGTGGTACCTGACATAAAGAAAAACCACATTAGAAAGTGAGTATCTGCAAGTCGGTTCCTTGAGGGCAGGGGCCATTTCTTATTTATCTTTAGCACAATACTTGGCAAAGAGTAGTCACTCAAGAAATAGTTATTTAATTACTCAATAATTAAATAAGTAATTATTTGGATTCCTATAGCATCAAAGAGTTTATTATATTCAAAAGTGACTTTTTAGAAACATATTTATTATGTTCCCTAATTTCCAAAATGCTGATTTCTTAGCTTAACTTTACTGTGATAAGAGCACATCCTTGATATATTTTTTAAAACATACTGGAGCTTGCTTTATAGTACAGTATGTGGTCTATTTTTATAAATATTCCATGTGTGCTCCAAATGAATGGACACTCTATAGGCACTGGGTGCAGTGTCTAAATACATCTATTAGGTCAAGTTTATCGACTGTGTTGTTCAAATCATCTATATACTCACTGATTTTTTCCTCCTATTTGTCATGTTAAATTTTTTTTTTTTTTTTTTGGTGAGAAGTTAGTCCCAATAACAGCCCATCACGTTACTGGAAATGGAAAAATATACCTGTTATAAAATCAAGACACATCTATATTCCTTTGCCAATATACTTCTTGGCACCCTAATGTCTGGTAGAGCTTATGTTAAGGAGTTGGTGAGCCCCTCACTGTGGGTTGAGGAGGAAGAAACACAGAAAACCATGATTACTTGAATTACCACTGAAGACACGAAATGGAATTGTTCCATTTTTATTTTTTTCCCTTTTGACATCTCTTCTTGCCTGATGATTTAACTTTAAAAAATCATAGGGATTAGGCCAGGCGTGATGGCTCACACTTGTAATCCCAGCACTTTGGGAGGCAAGGAGGGTGAATCACCTATGGTTGGGAGTTTGAGACCAGCGTGGCCAACACGGTGGAACCTCGTCCCTACTAAAAATACAAAACTTAGCTGGGCTCAGTGGCAGTCGCCTGTAATCCCAGCTATTAGGAAGGCTGAGGCAGGAGAATTGCTTGAACCTGGGAGGTAGAGACTGCAGTGAGTTGAGATTGCGCCACTGCACTCTAGCCTGGGTGACAGAGTGAGACTCTGTCTCAACAACAACAAAAAAATTATAGAGATTAAAAAATGAGACACCTTTATGTTGAGTAGCACAAAGCCATAAAATGCTTCATATCTGCTCATTTAAGCTCCAACACAATACACATCCCACCCCAACACAATACACATCCCAGCTAGATATGTCCCCAAACTATTCTGTAGTGTCATAGCTGGCATTTTTTAATTACCTTGTTTCAAAACAGTTTCCCATAGACTTGCAACTTTTTATAAGTTGGAGATGATCAACAAAGGCTCACCAACAAGAATAAACAAAAGCAAATCTCCAGCCCACTCTCAGGCACTGCTGGGAACCATCAGAATCCTTTACTCTTGTTTTTCCTCCCCTGGGCTGTGATTCCACTTCTAATAATTCATCTTACTGCAGTCAGACAGGAAAGGGGCTTTCCCCTAGTGCACTGAATGCATTTT
>NW_016107365.1:5824276-5866392 GCF_001604975.1 Cebus imitator | reverse complement strand
GGGATTACAGGCATGCGCCACCATGCCCAGCTAATTTTTTGTATTTTTAGTAGAGACGGGGTTTCACCATGTTGACCAGGATGGTCTCGATCTCTTGACCTTGTGATCCACCCGCCTTGCATTTTCTTATGAACAAACCTAGTGCTTCCCCCCCACACAAGTTAGACTTCCTTCTGGAAAAATAAAACATTCAAGAGTTAATACACTGATATGTAACTCAGAGGAGGCTCTTCCTACAATACAGCTTTAAAGCATGCTTCCTTCAGATTGTATGAATCAGAGATTAAAAGAAGCCCAAATTAATTAAATTTTTGGCAGAGATGCAATTCACTTTTGCCCATCCAGATTTATGACCCTGCAGGAGACATTCAAATGCTATTTCTCCTAATTCCTTACCCCTTTCTCCTTTGTCTCAAAATGTCAGGCATCTACCCAGAGTTAAATTTCACCTCTGCTCTGTGGAAAGGTTGACTACTTGGGTCATTCATCTTGGCTCAGACATTAAGTTCCTAGCTGCAACGAATGTGGAAATGGTTCATCCTGCTGCATCCTGGTGAACGTTTTTTTTTTAGGGCTATGGTGCCAGAAAAATCAAATGCAGAGTGAGTCAGTCTGGGACTAATGCAGCAGTTTTTCATTCACTATCACTTCTCTGAATGCTACTTACCAGAAATGATCTAATAACTCTGGGACCCCACAGTGACAAAGCGCTGGAGCACAGGCAGATTGATGCTCCCTCCAGCAGAGGTGGATGTAAAACCAGCTTTGACCAGAACGCTCGTTCCCAGAACTTGCAGATTCACATGTGGGCTCCCTGTCTCCTCACAAGAGCACACCCACTCTGATGACAGTTTTGGCAAAGGATAGGCAGGCTTGAGTACCAACTGCAGACTCCAGCAGGGACACAGGTAGAGTAGATTCAAAGGCATGCAGCAGATTCCTGGAATATTTATAACGCACCCACCATGTGCCAGACACCTCACACACATCCTGTTTCATACATCAACAATCTTGTTGACAGCCCAGGTAGGGCAATCAGATAAAATACAGGCCAGCAGTTACATCTGATAAAAATTGGTTCTTAGTAGAAATATGCCCCATGCAATATTTGGGACATACTTTGTCAATATTTGGAATATTGACAAAACTAAAAGTTTGTTTGTCAATTATTTAGAATTCAAATGTAACTAAGGGTTTTGTACTTTTCTTTGCTAAACCTGAGAACCATATCCCAGGAGAATTTGGTAATGTCTGGAGGCATTTTTGATTGTTATGGCCTTGGGATGAAGGGTCACTACTGACATTTCGTAGGTGGAGGCCACGGATGCTACTAAACATCTTATAATCCACAGGACAGCCCCACCACCTTCAAACAAGAAGTATCCAGCCCAAACTGTCAACAGTGCCTAGGAGGAAAAAGTTTATGTTAGTTTTGCTATGGAATTATAAGCCCTTTTGAATATATTTTTTGCTATAAAATTAATCTATAGGGGATTCCCATACTTTTTATGCACCTGGAAGCAGCTTTATGCACCCTGAAGTTGACAAGTAAAGGTGGCACACAATAAAAGTAAGGAAGTGATGTTCCCTCTGGGGATTTTGGTGACAGTGCAGCAATCTCCATCAAATATTTTCTGAGAACACCCACAGCTTACACATGGTTATTACCACAAAAAAGTAATAACCATGTATTTCCTAAAGCATTTGTATTCTTGTCTCATAAAAATGGGAGAGGTTGGTTCTCCAAATTCCCGTGAGTCCTCAGGAATAGGGAAACAGCATCCTTAGTAAAAACCCCTGGCACTCACCACATGTCCCTACAAGTTTACCCCAATAAAGCTGCAGTCAGGCAGCGGGAAGGGTCTACACTGGGTTCCACAAGACCCGCAGTGAGAATGCTGGGAATCTGTGTTCTCTTCAGGTCTCTCACAGAGAGACCTGGGCTCCACTCAGGAGCCTCCTGGGCTCCACTCAGTTCTCATCCCTCATGGAGCCCCATGAATCCAATATCACCAGCGTTCATTGTCTCTCAGCACACATCCACCATCACAACTCACCTCTCAATAATAAAACTTGCTTTACTGCAGCTGTATTTTCCTTCCTCCTCCCACCTTTCCCAGAATCTGCCCACTGCCAGGTTATCTCCCTTCTGTCTACCTTCCAAATACAGCTGCCTAGGGTACAAGACCCTGTGCAACCTTGCCCCAGCCTCCTCCACACTCATTTCCAACCACGGGCTCCCCAGTCCAGCTCAGTGATCCTCTCCTCTGCACTTCTGTGTGCAAAGAATCACAAGGGGGATATTGTTGAAAATGCACATTCTCCATCTCTGTTACTAGAAATGTCCCACTTAGGAGGGCTGGGCTGGGACCCAGGGATCTGTTTGTCTGGGATCCAAACAAGCACCCCAGGTGGTTCTTATGCAGGTCTGCACACTGAGAAACACAGCTTCCAGTCCCATGCCATTACTTTCTCTTGCTGGCAACTGCTGTCAATGTGATATCCCTTGTGTCTCAACTCAGGCTCTTTCTTTTGCTTAGAATGTCCCCTCCTCACCCCTGTTGTCTGCCAGGAAAATTCCTATAGACTGCAAGTCACATCAAATGTCACTTTTAGAGCTTCTCCTGACTTGTGTCTTGCAACAGCCATGCTCAGAATCAATGCCTTTCTCTTTTGTATATTTACAGTTAGGTATACAACCACTCTCCCAGCATGTATCACCTATTCTACATATTTGTTTATAATACATACTCTGCTAAATCTCACTACATTCCAGAGACTGAAGATTTAACCTGTTGAATCATCTTAAGTAGAATGGAATAAACAAAAGAATACTTTACATTTTGGTATATCCTCCACAGTTAAAAAGGCATGAAAGGTACAGGCCATAAAGTAATGAAACAAACCATCATATTGTACTTGGACTTTATATATATGTATTTTTTTAATATTAAATTTTCTTTTGTTGGCCAGGCACTGTGGCTCACACCTGTAATCCCAGCACTTTGGGAAGCCAAGGTGGGTAGATCACCTGAGGTCGGGAGTTCGAGACCAGCCTGACCAGCATGGAGAAACCCTGTCTCTACTAAAAATACAAAATTAGCTGGGCGTGGTAGCACATGCCTATAATCACAGCTTCTGGGAAGGCCGAGGCAGAAGAATCGCTTGAACCCAGGAGGCAGAGGTTGCGGTGAGCCGAGATCACACTACCGTACTCCAGCCTGGGCAACAAGAGCGAAACTCCATCTCAACAAACAAACAAACAAACAAATTTTCTTTCTTTTCAGGCAGCCTCCTGAACCAGAATAGGTTCAGAGATTCCCTCATATATATGCATCAATCGTAAATTTCCAAAAATTTTCAGGTATCTACACATCTATAAAGTCTTGTTCTTGTAGCTACTATGCCTCTGGCTACACTAGGTTTATTTTAAAAACTGAGTTAGAATAACCACATTAGTCACTCATTCCTACCTGTTACTATGAGCTGTTTAGCCTCTTCTGCTATTATATTATTTCTGGAGATGACCAAGAAATATGTCGTGTGTGCAGGAATGTCACCCTCCCAATCACCGTCTGGTTGCCATTTGTTTCTATTTTTGGGGAATCTTCTGCCACATATTTATGCCTTTGATGTCCAGCAAGGATCAACAGATGCCTGCTAGCTGGTGCCACCGCCCAATTTGGAATACAAAAATTAGCTTGGCATGGTGGTGGCACACACCTATAATCCCAGCTACTTGGGAGGCTGAGGCAGGAGAATCACTTGAATTCAGGAGGTGGAGACTGCAGAGAGTGAGATCACTCCACTGCACTCCCACCTGGGTGACAGAGACTCCAACTCAAAAAAATAAAATAAAAAAGGATAAATCAAAATATGTTGGCAAAGAAACTTCACTATCTCCAATGGTCCCTCTCTTTGACTGGGTCACTGGCCATGTTTGTCTCTTTGGCTTTCTTTTCTCAGGATCTTTCTCTTCCCAATGGCTTCTCCCACCTTCTGCAGATAGAGTCCTTCTGGGCACACCCCACCTGCCTTTCAGATATGCTCAGATAACACACTCAGTTCAGGCTCCCCTGTCATATCTCATTTTGTAGATTTAAAAAGTGATGATTTAAAAAATCAGTCTTGAGGGGATCTGGCAGGATGGCTGAATAGCAACAGCTCCAATCTTCAGCTCCCAGTGAGACCAATGCAGAAGGCAGGTGATTTCTGTATTTCTAATGGAGTTACCCTATTCATCTCACTGGGACTGGTTGGGCAGTGGGTGCAGCCCACGGACAGCAAGCAGAAGCAGGGTGGAGTGTTGTCTCACCCAGGAAGTGCAAGGAGTGGGGTGGGGGTGCTCCCTTTCCCAGCCAAGGGAAGCCATGGGGGACTGTACTATTCAGCCCAGATACTATGCTTTTCCCATGGTTTTTGCAATCCACAGACCAGGAGATTGCCTCGGGTGCCTATACCACCAGGGCCCTGGGTTTCAAGCACAAAAATGGGCAGCTGTTGAGGCAGACAACAAGCTACCTGCAGGAGTTTTTTTTTCCATATCCCAGTAGCACCTGGAACCCCAGCGAGACAGAACTGTTCACTCCCCTAGAAAGAGGGCTGAAGCCAGGGAGCCAAGCCATCTTGCCTAGCAGATCCCATTCCCATGGAGCCCAGCAAGCTAAGAACCACTGGCTTGAAATTCTCACTGCCAACACAGCAGTCTGAAGTTGATCTGGGATGCTCAAGCTTGGTCAGGGGAGAAGTATCTACTGTTACTGAGGCTTAAGTAGGTGGTTTTCCCCTGTCAGCACTAAGCAGGCCTGGAAGTTTGGGCTGGGCAGAACTCATCATAGCACGGCAAAGTGGCTGTGGCCAGACTGCCTCTCTAGATTCCTCCTCTCTGGGTGGGGCATCTCTGAAAGAAAGGCAGCAGCATGAGTCAGGGGCTTATAGATAAAACTCCCGTCTCCCTGGGACAGAGCACCTGGGGGAAGGGATGGCTGTGGGTGCAGCTTCAGCAGACTTAAACGTTCCTGCCTGCTGGCTCTGAAGACAGCAGTGGATCCTGACAAGGAGGGCTCTCCTAGCACAGCACTTGTGCTCTGCTGAGGGACTGACTGCCTCCTCAAGTGGGTCCCTGACTCCCATGTCTCCTGACTCGGAAAGACCTCCCAACAGGGGTTGACAGACACCTCATACACAAGAGCTCCCCCTGGCATCAGGCCAGTAGCCCCTCTGAGATGAATCTTCCAGAGGAAGTAATAGGCAGTAATCTTTGCTGTTCTGCAGCCTCTGCTGGTATACCCAGACAAACAGGAGCTGGAGTGGACTTCCAGCAAACTACAGCAGACCTGCAGGAGAGGGGCCTGTCAGGAGAAAAACTAACAAACAGAAAGCAATAACAACATCAACAAAAAGGACCCCCACACAAAAACACCATCCAAAGGTCATCTGCTTCAAAGATTAAAGGCAGATAAGTCCACGAAGGTAAGGAAAAACCAGTACAACAGTGCTGAAAATTCCAAAAGCCAGAATGCCTCTTATCCTCCAAATGATTGCACCTCCTCTCCAGAAAGGGCGCAAAACTGGACAGAGAATGAGTTTAATGAATTGATAGAAGTAGGCTTCAGAAGGTAGGTAATAACAAACTCCTCTGAGCTAAAGGAGCATGTTCTAATCCAATTCAAGGAAGCTAAGAACCTTGAACAAAGGTTACAGGGACTGCTAACTAGAATAACCAGTTTAGAGGAGAACATAAATGACCTGATAGAGCTGAAAAATACAGCACAAGAACTTCATGAAGTATACATAAGTTTCAATAGCTGAACTGATCAAGTGGAAGAAAGGATATCAGAGATTGAAGATCAACATACTGAAATAAGGCATGAGGACAAGATTAGATAAAAAAGAATGAAAAGGAATAAACAAAGCCTCCAAGAAATATGGGACTATGTGAAAAGATCAAACCTATGATTGACTGGGGTCCCTGAAAGTGACGGGGAGAATGGAACCAAGATGGAAAACACACTTCACAATATTATCAGAAAAAACTTCCCCAACCTAGCAAGACAGGCCAACATTCAAATTCAGGAAATACAGAGAACACCACTAAGATACTCTGTGAGATGAGCAATCCCAAGACACATAATCATCAGATTCTCCAAGGTTCAAACGAAGAAAAAAATATTAAGGGCAGCCACAGAGAAAGGTCAGGTCACCTACAAAGGGAAGCCCATCAAACTAACATTGGATCTTTCTGCAGAAACCCTAACAGCCAGAAGAGAGTGGCGGCCAATATTCAACATTCATAAAGAAAATAATTTTTTAACCCAGAATTTTGTATCCAGCCAAGCTAAGTTTCATAAGTGACGGAGAAATAAAATTCTTTACAGACAAACAAATGCTGAGGGATTTTGTCTCCACCAAGCCTGCCTGACAAGAGCTCCTGAAGGAAGCACTAAATATGGAAAGGGAAAACTGGTACTAGCCACTGCAAAAACACCAAAATATGAAGACCAATGACACTATGAAGAAACTGCAACAACTATTGTGCAAAATAACCAGCTAGCATCATAATGACAGGATCAAATTCACACAGAAAAATATTAACCTTAAATGTAAACGGATTAAATGCCCCAATTAAAAGACACGGCCTGGCAAATTGGATAAAGAGTCAAGACCCATCAGTGTGCTGTATTTAGGAGACCCATCTCAGATGCAAAGACACACATAGGCTCAGAATAAAGGGATTGAGAGATATTTGCCAAATGGAAAGAAAAAAAAAAGCAGGGTTTGCAATCCTAGTCTCTGATAAAACAGATTTTAAACCAACAAAGATCAAAAAAGACAAAGAAGGGCATTACATAATGGTAAAGGATCAATGCAACAAGAAGAGCTAACTATCCTAAATATACATACACCCAATACAGGAGCACCCAGATTCATAAAACAAGTTCTTAGACACCTACATAGAGATTTAGATTCCCACACAATAATAGTGGGAGACTTTAACACCCCACTGTTAATATTAGACAGATCAATAAGATAGCAAATTAACAAGGATATGCAGGACTTGAACTCAGCTCTGGACCAAGCAGACCTAATAGATAACTACAGAACTCTCCATCACAAATCAACAGAATATACATTCTTCTCAGCACCACACTGTACTTATTCTAAAATCGACCACATAACTGGAAGTAAAACACTCTTTAGCAAATGCAAAAAATGGAAATCATAACAAACAGCCTCTCAGACCACAGTGCAATCAAATTAGAACTCAGGATTAAGAAACTCACTCAAAACCACACAAATACATGGAAACTGAACAACCTGGTCCTGAATGACTATCGAGTAAATAATGAAATTACGGCAGAAATAACAAAGTCCTTTGAAACCAGTGAGAACAAAGGGACAATCTACCAGAATATCTGGAACACAGCTAAAGCAGTGTTTACAGGGAAATTCATAGCACTAAATGCCCAAAGGAGAAAGCAGGAAAGATCTAAAATCTACACCCTAACATCACAATTAAAGGAAGCAGAGATTGCAGAAGACAAGAAATAACTAAGATCAGAGCAGAACTGAAGAAGATAGAGACACAAAAAACCCTTAAAAAAAAATCAATGAATCCAGGTGCTTGTTTTCTGAAAAGATTAACAAAATATATAGACTGCTAGCCAGACTAATTAAGAAGAAAAGAGGGAAGAACCAAATAGACACAATAAAAAATGATAAAGGGAATATCACCACTGACCCCACAAAAATACAAACTACCATCAGAGAATATCATAAACATCTCTACACAAATAAACTAGAAAATCCAGAAGAAATGGATAAATTCCTGGACACATACAGCCTACCAAGACTAAACCAGGAAGAAAGTGAATCCCTGAATAGACTAATAACAAGTTCTGAAATTGAGGCAGTAATTAATAGCTTACCAACCAAAAAAAGCCCATGAATAGATGGATTCACAGCTAAATTCTACCTGAGGTACAATGAGGAGATGGTTCCATTCCTTCTGAAACTCTTCCAAGCAATAGAAAAAAAGGGACCCCTCCCTAACTCATTTTATGAGATCACCATCAGCCTGATTCCAAAACCTGGCAGAGACACAACAATAAAAGAAAATTTCAAGACAATATCCCTGATGAACGTCAATATGCAAATCCTCAATAAATTACTGGCAAAATTTACATAACGGTAATGGGATCAATGCAACAAGAAGAGCTAACTATCCTAAATATATATACACCCAGTACAGGAACACCCAGATTCATAAAACAAGTTCTTACAGACCTACATAAAGACTTAGATTCCCACATAATAATAGAGGGAGACTTTAACATCTCACTGTTAATATTAACACCTCTACGCAAAGTAACTAGAAAATCCAGAAGAAATGGATAAATTCCTGGACACATACACCCTACCAAGACTAAACCAGGAAGAAAACAAATCTCTGAATAGATCAATAACAAGTTCTGAAATTGAAGCAGTAATTAAACTCACTTTTGAGTGAGTTTCTTAATCCTGAGTTCTAATTTGACTGCACTGTGGTCTGAGAGGCTGTTTGTTATGATTTCCATTCTTTTGCAGATCCAGCAAAACAAATCCAGCAGCACATCAAAAAGATTATCCACCATGATCAAGTCAGGTTCATTCCTGGGATGTAAGGCTGGTTCAACATATGCAAATCAATAGACATAACCCATCACATAAACAGAACCAAAGACAAAATCTACATGATTACCTCAATAGATGCAGAGAAGGCCTTTGACAAAATTAAACACCACTTCATGCTAAAAACTCTTAATAAACTAGGTGTTGATGGAATATACCTTAAGATAATAAGAACTATTTGTGACAAACCCATAGTGAGTATTATGTTGAATGGGCAAAAGCTAGAAACACTCCCTTTGAAAACTGGCACAAGATAACGATGTCCTCTCTCATTCAACACAGTATTGGAAGTTCTGGCCAGAGCAATCAGGCAAGAGAAAGAAATGAAGCGTGTTCAAATAGAAAAGGAGGAAGTCAAATCATCTCTGTTTGCAGATAACATGACTGTATATTTAGAAAACCCCATCATCTCAGCTCCAAAACTCCTTAAGCTGATAAACAACTTCAGCAAAGTCTCAGAATACAAAGTCAATGTGCAAAAATCACAAGCATTCCCATACACCAGTAATAGACAAACAGAGAGTCAAATCATGAGTAAACTCCCATTCACAATTGCTACAAAGAAAATAAAAACCTAGGAATACAACTAACAAGAGATGTGAAGGACCTCTTCAAGGAGAACTACAAACTACTACTCAAGGAAATAAGAGAGGACACAAACAAATGGAAAAAAAAATTCCATGCTCATGGATAGAAAGAATCAATATCATGAAATGGCCATACTGCCCAAAGTAACTTATAGATTCAATGCTATTCCCATCAAGCTACCATTGACTTTCTTAGAGAACTAGAAAAAAACTTCTTTAAATTTCATATGGAACCAAAAAACAGTCCATATAACCAAGACAATCCTAAGCAAAAAGAACAAAGCTGAAGGCATCATGCTACGTGACTTCAAACTATACTGCAAGGCTATGGTTACTAAAACAGATATATAAACCAGTGGAACAGAACAGAGGCCTCAGAAATAACACCCCACAATTACAACCATCTGATCTTCGACAAACCTGAGAAAAAAAAAGCAATGGGGAAAGGATTCCCTATTTACTAAATGGTGCCGGGAAAACTGGATAGCCATATACAGAAAACTGAAATGGGACCCCTTCTTTACCCCTTATACAAAAATTAACTCATCCCAACATCATAAAATCCGTAGAAGAAAACCTATGCAATACCATTCAGGACACAGGCATGGGCAAAGACTTCAGGACTAAAGCACCAAAGCAACTGCAACAAAAGCCAAAACTGACAGTGGGATCGAATTAAACTAAAGAGCTTCTGCTCAGCAAAATAAATTATCATCAGCGTGAACAGGCAACCTACAGAATGGGAGCAAATTTTTGCAATCTATCCATCTGACAAAGGTTTAATATCCAGAATCTACAAGAAACTTAAACAAATTTTAAGAAAAAAACAACCCCATCAAAAAGTAGGAGAAGGATATGAACAGACACTTCTCAAAGAAGACGTTTATGCAGCCAACAAATATAGGGAAAAAAAACCCATCATCGTTGGTCATTTGAGAAATGGAAATAAAAACCACATTGAGATACCATCTCATACCAGTTAGAATTGTGATCATTAAAAAGTCTGGAAACAACAGATGCTGGTGAGGATGTGAAGAAATAGGAAAATTTTTACACTGTTATTGAGGGTGTAAATTAGTTCAATCATTGTGTAAGACAGTACAGTGATTCCTCAAGGATCTAGAACCAGAAATACCATTTGACCCAGCAATCCCATTACTGGGTATATATCCAAAGGATTATAAATCCTTCTACTATAAAGAAACATGCACACCTTGTTTATTGCAGACTATTTACAATAGCAAAGACTTGGAATCAACCCAAATGCCCATCTGTGATAGACTGGATAAAGAAAATGTGGCACATATATACCATGGAATACTATGCAGCCATAACAAATGAGTTCATGTCCCTTTCAGGGACATGGAAAAGCTAGAAACCATCATCTTCAGCAAACTAACAGAAGAATAGAAAACCAAACACTGCATATTCTCACTCACAAGTGGGAGCTGAACAATGAGAACACATGAACACAGGGAGCGGGACGTCAAAACCGGGGTCTGTTGTGAGTGGGGAGTGAGGGGAGGGAGAACATTGGGACAAATAGCTAATGCATGCAGGGCTTAAAACCTAGATGACCAGTTGATAGGTGCAGCAAACCACCATGGGACATGTATACATATGCAATAAACATGAATGTCAACACATGCAACCCAGAACTTAAAGTAAAAAAAAAAAAATCAGTTTTATTATTGAATAATCATTGATCAACACCATTTGTCTTCAGAGAAATGCAAATTAAAACCACAGTGAGATGCTTTCCCAGGCCTGCCTAAGGTTGGCAAGGGCAAATGGGATTCTCATATACTACTGGTGGAAGTGTAAAATGGTACAACTCAGGAGAACTGACAGGCTTTTATAAAGTTAAACATACATCAACTCTATGACCCCGCAATCCCCATCGTGAGTATTTACCCAAGGGACATGAAAACATAAGCACAAGTGAGGCTGCTCAAAAGACAGATAGGAGAATGTTCAGAGAGCAGCCCTAAAAAAATTAATCCTTCCCCTAACCCCAACAAAACCCACAAAAACCTGGAAACAACCCAAATGTCTCCCAACAGGAGAAGAGAGGAATGAGTTGTGGTATGTTTGTATAGTGGGATGCTATATATATATATATAAAACATAACAAACTACAGAGCCACAGATGCAACAGCCAGGATGAATTTTAAAAACATGCTGAGTGAAAGAAGCCAGAAGACTCCATACTTTATTTAAATGAAGTTCAAGAATGGGCAGAACTAATCTTTTGCTACAAAAATTAAACAGTGGTTGCCTCTGGGGAGTAGAGACAGTGACTGAAAAGCCGGATAGAAAGGTGTTGGAAATGTTCTGTATCCTGGTTTGGGTGGCGGTTACCTGTGTGTATACGACTGTCAAAATCTATTGACTTGTACACTTAAAATTCTTGCATTTTTTGAATGTAAATAATAACCTCAATCTTAAATAGAGGTGAGATAACAACAACAGCAGCAGCAGCAGCAAGGTGACATTCTCCAAAAATACCAAAGCTCCAGACGTGGACCTAAACTAATCTGCTTCGGAATCATTCAAAATGGCATTGCTGTGGATTTCACGCTATTTCAACTGGTTGTAAGGATTCGTTTGCATGTGAACATTCTCTTGCTGTTTACAGTAGAAGTGACCAAAGGTTAAGCCCCTTCTGGCCATCTCTGGCCATCAGCAAGCTCTCACCAAGATAGCTCCTGAAGTAGGACATTTGCAGCCCTGGAGGACTAACACACCCAGATTATTTCTCTCTGCCCAAAGGAGACGTCCTGAGGCAATGTCCTTCTGTTTAGAATCTGTGTAGTTGACCATCTGGGCGGATCAAATACAAACAATATCCTCCTGCACCAGAACACAACCCACCAATGGGCGGGGCAGCAGTTACTGTTTCTAAGCATTCAAGCTGCTGTGCAGGAGGCTCTGACCTTTCTGATTGAAAGAGTACCTCACCTCCAACAAACTCCTTACACACACACACACACACACACACACACACACACACACTACCATCCGCTGATGATACAGACACTCCATACCACACATATCCACATCTCCCCACACATACACACACCACACACACCACACACTCATACACCACACCACATACCACCCACTCACACAACACACACCTGCACACACCACTATCCCCTCATGCTAAACACACCTGTATACTGCACGTTACCCACATGCATACCATACCACACTACCCTACACTCCACCACACCACATACAAACACACCACACATTACATACACACACACACACACCCCCCACACACACAAACACTACAGCCTTCCACCATGAGCTATAGAGACTATTTAGCCCCAGTGACAAGAAGTATAAAGATTATGTTAATTAATAAGATTAGTAAGTAGGAACATCAAGGAATTTCTTTGCTTAATTCAGTGGCTCTGGAAGTTTAGGACTCATCAGAACACCTGTGCAGGTTTCCAAAATCTGCAAAATGCCTAGCGTCTGACAACTGGCCTAAACAAAATGGAAACATGCTTTGATATAGCGAGAGACTAGGCAAAACAAAAGAAAGAAAAAGCCTTCGGATATCTAGAGGTAATTTTCATGCAGTTAGAGGCAGATAGAAGTTCAAATGCAATTTTAGAAACTTACAAGCCCAATAAAGAGGAACTTCTTCATTAAGTCTGTTTTATACGTGTTTTTGGTCTTGCAAGAGCAAAATGAAGACATGAACTAGACAGCGTTTGTAAGCTTTATGAATGTCTCCGAAAGAAAAATACAATGACATTTTAAAGGGAGAGGCAGATTTAAAGATGATTTGGTAGCAGGCCGGATTCTTGCTGGGAGATGAATTTCCCTGGAAACTGCTCTCTTTCAGAGTTCAATTTGCACAAAGGCAAATCAATGTGAGTTTTAAAAACTACCACAGAAGCTCTCTAATAGACTGAATTTCCAGAAGTAACAAAGGCAGGAAAAAGCTTCTGCAGAAAATTAAGAGTGATGGACAGGAGTCACAAAGCTAAAACGTTTACGGGTGGTTTCATTCTAGGGTGTTCTCAGAAATGGTGGCCTGTGATTAACCCTAGCCAACACTTGAGGGCACCCTGAGTTCATAAGAGACACATGGATGCCTCACTATTAAAAGCCTCTTCCCTGATGACTTTCACTTGCAGGTGTGAGGGGATGTTCCCAGCAATTCAGACTCTGGGGTTGCCCTAAAAGTGTCAAACCTGGGGGTCACAAAAGTGATTGCTATTTTTCTTTCCTCCAGGGCTCACATTCACTCAATGAGTCTGCATTCTTAACTTCAGTCTGGAAAGGTACTCTCCCAGGGTACAGATACACACTGGAAGGTCAGCTCCACCCTCTAGCTCTGAGGGCCAGAGACTCAGGCCGAGCAGGCAAAACACACAGAGGCCTTGGTAAAAGTCATAAGAACCCAAAGGTCAAGCATGTGCCTTTGGGAGCAAGGACTGCAGATAAGAAGTTTTTAATGAGGAAATTTTTGCCTAGCATTTCATAAAAACAACCTAGCACATATTTTGCACACCCTCCCTTTTTATCAATTTTTAAAAAGGCATCAGGCAAACTGACCTGACACTGTATTTCCTTTCTATGGAGGTTCTAAGGAGAATCTGAGTACTCTTCCCCCAGAAGGGCTGAGATGGGAGCCAAGCTGAAGGAAGAGGCAGGAAGAACTGGGCATTTGGTGGGAGGTGGCGGCAGAAATGAGGGTCTCAGGTGAGGAAGTTCTTCCTGCAGTGGCCCAGTGGTTCAGCAGAACCTGAGAGGTGAGGGGGGTGCATAAGGTGGCCAGGCGTGACCACTCATAAAAATTTCACCACATGAGGGACTTGGCTTTAACAGGCATGGTGCTGACATGCAAGGGTTATTTGACACCAACCCACAGACTGTGATTTGGTAGGAAAAATCTGATAGAGCAAAGGGATGCCTGGCTAGACAGACACAGATCCAAGTTAGGATGGTGAGCCCAAAGGACTACATTCTTCAAGGACTAGTGAGAAAAGGAGTCTGGAACCAAGGACAAGGGAAAGGGACAACGATGGACATTCTGGGGTGGAGGAGGACAGGGCCTGTGCATGGGAGGATTGGGTGACATGGGAAGAAGTTCTCCAGACCAGCCAATCTGTCTCCAAAGCACTTGCTATCATTATAACCAGACGCATGTGTGAAACCCAGTCTGGGAAAACAGATTCAAAAGAGTGAGCTAGGATCACATGCTTTATGATTTTGGTAACGCTTTAGTTTTAAAAATCCCTGGCAGGAAGGAACCTTTCTTTTATCTGAAAAACAAGCTTTGGCTACCTTGATGTATTAGAAATTACTGGAGAGATCCACAGAACTTATTAATGATATTAAGAGTGATCATTAGTATTTTATGAATTGTTGTTCTTCTTTCCATAGGACAGAATAATAGGGAAAAGCTCAAAATCTCAGGTTAACAGAGTATTCCCTGACAGTGAGTATTTAAAAATGTAGACAAAGTAAAACCCATTTGGGGCTGGGGTGGAGAGAGGATTCATAAAAAATAAATATAAATCAACACTTAAGAGTCTCATTTGTACCAGGAAAAGGCGTGGACTTCAGCCAATATGCCGGTCTCAGATGCTTTTGATCATTTTCCTCTACATTCAAATAGCAGTGTGATTGTTTCTTGGTTACAAGAATAATACACGGGTATGTGGCAAGCAATACAGAAAATAACTTAAAAGAAGTAAACCGGCTGGGTGCGGTGGCTCATGCCTGTAATCCTAGCACTTTGGGAGATCAAGGCAGGCAGATCATGAGATCAGGAGTTGAAGACCAGCCTGGCCAAAAGACCAGCCTGGCCAATATGGTGAAACCCCATCTGTACTAAAAATACAAAAATTAGCTGGACATGGTGGTGCGTGCCTGTAATCCCAGCTACTCAGTAGTTTGAGGCAGGAGAATTGCTTTAACCCAGGAGGTGTAGGCTGCAGTGAACTGAAGATCATGCCATTGCACTCCAGCCTGGGTGACAAAGAGAGACTCTAACTCAAAAAAAAAAGAAAAAAAAAAAAAAAAAAAAAAAAAAAAAAAAAAAAAAAAAAAAAAAAAAGAAAGAAAAAAGAAAATCACTTTAAGTTTTATCATCCAGAGATAAACATAATTAACATTTTGGATTTAGTACAATTATTAGTATTTAATTAAGCCATGAGAAGATTTAGTGAGAGTCTTGGGGAAAGTAGAAGCTTCGTTCATTAAGATTTTTGAAATTATGGTTCATATCAGAGGCAATCTACGTATTTCACACTGAATATTTGGGCATATGTGCATCAGATGTTACCTTCCATGCCTGGAAATTTTCATGGAAAACAGGCAGTTTATAAGGTCCCAAAGACTGAGATCAAGAGAGCGAGATGATCATAAAGCTAAGTACGGAGGTTTGAGTATGCTCACGTGACTCAGGCTGGGGCCTTCAGAACTGCTTCCACTGACACTCTCAAGGCACGGATGAAAAACAAGGGACACGAATGAATGCTGTTACTGTGCCATGTTGTCTGCCCAGCTGTGTAGATGCATTACATTTATTATTTTTTTAATCTCTCTCTCCCTATATATAATATATATATTTAATAATAGAGACAGGGCAGTGGTTTCTACCTATGTTGCCCAGGCTGGTCTCAAACTCCTGCCCTCAAGTGATGCTTCTGCCATGGCCTCTGAAAGTGCTGGGATTACAGGTGTGAGCTCCTGGCCCAGCCGACGCATTACATTTCTACCTCCTGCCAAGTCTAATGAGGGAAGCAGTTCAGGTTTTTAAAAATCAGTGAGAATAGCCTGAAGCAGAATTTTTAAAAACTTATGATAGGGAGAAAGTTGAATTAGTTTTTCTTCTTGTAATACATGGAGATAATTGTTTCTAAATTAAATTATACCTGTAGGTAAAGCTAAAAGGTTCTGACTTGGTGATATTAAATGAGAAACATTGATTTCACAAAGATAAAATCTTCATAGTAAGGAAAGGTGGCTGGGTACAGCGCCTGTAATTCCAGCACTTTGGAAGGCCGAGCGGGGCAGATCACAAGGTCAAGAGATTGAGACCATCCTAGCCAACATGGTGAAACCCGTTTCTACTAAAAATACAAAAAATTAGCTAGGCATGGTGGCGTGTGCCTGTAGTTCCAGCTACTTGGGAGGCTGAGGCAGAAGAATTGCTTGTACCCGGGAGGCAGTGGTTGCAGTGAGCTGAGATCGTGCCACTGCACTCCAGCCTGGTGACAGAATGAGACACTGCTTCAAAAAAAAAAAAAAAAAAAAAAAGGTTAGGGAGGAGAGGGAGAGGTGGTGGGGAACTATTGCAGAAATGGCTATGTGTGGTGGCTCATGCCTGTAATCCCAGCACTTTGGGAGGCTGAGGCGGGTGGATTACCTGAGGTCGGGAGTTCAAGACTAGCCTTGCCAGGACGGTGAAACCCCATTTCTACTAAAAATATAAAAATTAGCTGGGTGTGTTGGCTCATGCCTGTAATTCCAGTTACTCAGGAGGCTGAGGCAGAAGAATCGATTGAACCGGGGAGGCAGAGGCTGCAGTGAGCTGAGAGGGTGCCACTGTCCTCCAACCTGCATGACAGAGCGAGAATTAGCCTTAAAAAAAAAAAAAAAAAAGAAAAGAAAAGAACTGTACCAGAAATGCCTAACTCCCTGGGGGCTGATGCCTGCACCTGATTTGGTGTCAGGGAATTAGAGGTGAGTAATATGGAACCACACTTTATGCCCATCTAATCCCAAATAATTTTGAGAAACCATTTCCCTTTCATCCTGTAGGGTAAAATTTCTGGCATATTACAAATAACAACATCTTTAAATAAAACTGTGACATGAATCTTTAAAATGTAGCCAATGGAATCTAAGTACCAGAGCAATTTTGAACCCGTCACTGGCCACTTGAAAACCCCACAGACAAGCTCTTGATCAAAAGGAGATTTTCGCTTGTGCCCAGGAGACTGAGGCCGTAGTGAGCCGAGATCTTGCCACTGCACTCCAGCCTGGGAGACAGAGCGAGACTCTGCCTCAAACAAAACAAAACCACCTCAACAACTCACAAAAGGAGGTTTTACATGTTTCCTCTTTCTCTTTGACCTTGAATTTCCATTCCACTATCTGTACAGAATTCATGAATCATGCTTTTCTGATTTTATTGATCAACCTATTATACTTCTCCACAATGAACACATGTATCTAAATTTAAAATGTAAGACAGTCCTGTAAGCACAAGGTCTTTAAGTGATAAAATTATATTGATTGAGCCATTATTGCAATTGTTATTACACAGTTGATCAGTGTAACAACATGTATTACACAATTTTTGAACTAAAAAATAAAGTTTTATTGGATATGTATCTTTTAATAACATGAAATGGAAGGTTTTTTTTTTTTTTTTCTTGTTGCCCAGGCTGGAGTGCAATGGCGCGATCTCGGCTCACCGCAACCTCTGCCTCCTGGGTTTTTTTCCTCCAATTGGCTCATGTATCCATGGGTGAATATTACCTGTTGATAAAATGAGATAGAATTTATCATTAATTCTTATTCATATAAATAAATATAAATGAAAGGAGTTTCACTTAAATGCCTGCATCACTCAATTCTGTAAACTCTGAGTTCACTTAGTTATCCATCATCAAAATCGTTAATGATCTACCAGCTTATTTGATTTTTTTCAATGTGGTTAAAAGAAAAAAAATCTCAAAACCACTGGCCGCAAAAGGATTTACTTGCCTATTTAGAGTAATTTATGTTCTCACTACCTATACCAATATTTTGAATCACCCCTTTGTTCAGAGTCTAGAGGTTACTAGCCTGATGCTAGTGAAAATTATACTTTTATCTCACAGAGTAGTAGAAGGTTGTGTTCTCAGGGAGATCTACTTAAGGAAAGAGTGCTCATGGATGTGGAATTTCTTAAAACTGACTTTCTTAAACGTATCACTGCAGCCAGGCGTGGTGGTTCATGCATGTAATCTCAGTACTTTGGGAGGTCAAGGCAAGTAGATCACCTGAGGGCAGGAGTTTGAGACAAGCCTGGCCAACATGGTAAAAACCCATCTCTACTAAAAATACAAAAAATTAGCTGGGCATGCTGGTGGGCATCTGTAGTCCCAGCTACTTGGGAGACTGAGGCAGAAGAATCACTTAAATTCAGGAGGCAGTGGCTGCAGTGAGCTGAGATTGTACCACTGTACTCCAGTCTGGGCAACAGAGTGACACTCTGTTTCAAAAAAAAAAAAAAGTATCACTGCATATATACTCCTTGGACAATGAGTTTGCATGCCCTAGTTTGAAGACTGAAAAGCTTTGGAGTTAGTCTGGTTAATGCTCCTAATTCTGAATCTCAGTTTTTTCATCTGCAGAATAGAAATAATAATAATATTTGGGCTTGTCTGGAGGCTTGAATGAGGTAATGGAGTAAAAGTGTTTTGTAAACTAAAATTCTGTATCAGTGTTATGTACTGTTGTTTTCATTACTAGTTTTCATACTGACGATCCTAGTTTAATGATTAAATTAATGATTAAGAGGTCATGTACATAAGTGATGCCAGTCCCTGGATTAAAGAGGCCTTGTTAGCAAGCTCAAAACCTTGGTCTCCTGAACTTCAAACAATAAAATAAAGAATAGGTGCATGAATAGCTCTGACACTGGATAGCACTGGTTCTTAAAGTGTGGCGCTTATATCAGCAGAGTAGTATCACCTAGGATTGTGTTAGAGATGTAAATTCTCTGGCTCCATCCAGACCACCGGAATCAGAAATGATGGCATGAGACCTGGCAACCACTGTGTGTGTGTGTTTAAATTTTTTGTTTTGTTTTGTTTTTTTGAGACAGGGTCTCATACTGTTGCCCAGGCTGGTTGCAGTGACATACAAGGTATTGATCGACTTACGACCTATACAACTTATGACCATTCAACTTTACGACCACAATCGCTAGCCATGACTGCTCCGCGTCTGGCAGCGCAAACGTTGCCCAGCTGGGCGTACGACAGTGTGAACCAGCTTCCAGCAGCACTACCATCTCTGCCTGCACCATTTCAACTGTACATATAGCCTACTCAACTTACGACCAAATCGTGTTACGACTGGTCCGTGGTCCCAACCGTGGTCGTAAGTCGAGCACTAGCTGTAATCATAGCTCACTGTAGCCTCAAACTCCAAGACTCAAGCTAGGACTACAGGTAACTGAGTTTTTCTTTCTTTCTTTTTTTTCTTTTTTTGGAGATGGAATCTTGCTCTGTTGCCAGGCTGGAGCGCAGTGGCACAATCTCTGTTCACTGCAACCTCTGCCTCCCAGGTTCAAGCGATTCTTCTGCCTCAGCCTCCTAAGTAGGTGGGACTACAGGCACGTGCCACCACGCCTGGCTTATATTTGTATTTTTAGTAGAGGTAGGGTTTCACCATGTTGACCAGGATGGTCTCCATCTCTTGACCTCGTGATCCGCCCACCTTGGCCTCCCAAAGTGCTGGGATTACAGGCTTGAGCCACCACGCCTGGCCTTTGCCTTTGTTTGTTTCTTTGTTTTTAGAGATGGGGTCTTACCATGTTGCCCAGACTGGTCTTGAACTCCTGGACTCAAGTGATCCTCCTGCCTCAGCCTCTCAAAGTGCTGGGATTACAGACATGAGCCACCAAGCCTGGCCACAACCTGTGCTTTAATGAGACCTACAGGTGAGTCTGTTGCATGCCAAAGGCTGAAAACATGGCTGTTGTGATGCTTCATTTTATGTGTGGGGGATCCAACAATGTTTCCCAGAATAGTGACTGCCATGAGAAATAAGAGGAAGCATTTGAGTCAGTCAGTTCTGAATCAACATGCTACTACATTTCCCCAGATGTGGAAAATGCTCCTGATGTGTATGCTGCAGTAACTGCAGTGGGTCAGGGGAAATAACGGGACCTCAGGAATGGAGGGATGGGGTCTACCTGGGAGTTTTCAGATCATAAGTCACTAAGAGCTCTCATAATACCCAGCTGATGACTGCTCTTCTTGTAGGCAAGGGCAAGAAGTCCTTTTAATCTCCTATTTTATAAGAAGAGAATCACAAGAAAGAAAAACATCTATTGAGATTTCAAGAAAAATTACGTGATGCCCGTCTGGCTACAACAAATTGGGTTTTGCTCCAGGTGATAACTGTTTTCTGCTCGGTATTGAGCCAGTGGAGCCTGTCCCTCCTTTACTCCACACTTGTAATGCTGACCAAGAAGGTCAAGTCTGTGCTGAGACCTTTCTCAGACACCCTCAATTGAGTGCAGAATAGGCTGCTCTCAGCGGTGCAGGGGTGAACCCCAATCCATTACACCTCATAGAGGAAGAGTGTCTGTGGCAGTTTTTCCAAGTGGACATATAGCACCTTTCCTCTAGTTCAACCTATTGAATGCATCTAGAACAGAGGTGGAAAGGGCTGGTTCACATGCTGTTTCCATAGAATGCTTATTTAGTGCAAATGGGATAGCAACAACAATGTGAAATGATAGCAGTAACAATAAACCACAGTGCACCAAAGGAGAGGAGCAAGATTCCAGTCAGGGCATTGCTGAGAGCCCTAATGCCCTATCTTAAAAAATATAAAGTATTTTTGTTGTTGTTGTTGAACATACATATAAGAAACCAAAATCAACTTAAATAATAGCATGTTAGGTATTTTATTTATCAGTTACGTTTGAACTTCTCTTTGTCACATTTTTAAAAAAGCAGGACCTGCGATGAAAGAACTGCCAAAATGACACAGAGAAGAGAGTGAGGCAAAGATGGAGCATCTGCCAACATTTCTCTACCAAGGCAGTAACCCTCGAAACTTGGGTACACAATGAAGAATTAAAGTCATCAATTATTTGAATTTCACACCTGATTTCTATGTTGTGGAGGAGTGACTCTGAGAGAGAAGTGAAAGATAATTCCACAAACCAAGGGTTCAGAATAAAATGTTCCCATTGAGGGTGAATATTAAGCCAATACCATTGAAAAATCTCATTACCAGGATTGTGGCACAAAATTGAGCTGCTGTATGGTTGACTGAGTTGGAGACTCTGAAGATTTATATACCCCACGGCTCTGCAGCGTCTTCAATTGGGTCTCGCTCAGTGCTACCACTGACGCCGCACAAAAACACAGCCAGGCACATCAGCACACACACGCCTATCTGCTACCATTTTCATCATAGCAGAGGGAGGCAGAGATATCCTTACACTATCTTTTCATGTTAAAGATAAATCTGTACAAATGGACATCTTAATGACAAGATGAATATATTTTCAGTATGTTTTTGTTAAAGATATTAATTATAAAATTAGTCATCTTACTAACCAAATAAAAGCAGCTGCTGGTATTAACACAATTATTCAAAAGCCTCAAATTTTATTAAAATGCTACCCAAACTGGCTTTAAATTACAGTGCTACAATATTTTTCAAAGCCAATGTTGAATATTTAATGGATAATGGGACTGCATCATACATCTTTCCAATTTACTTCCCATGGTCTTTTTCTTTTTTTCTTTTTAACTTTGTGACTATGGGGAGATGTAAAATTGATAAACATTTTACATCTAGCATCAGGCATTTGTTTGAATGCATTAAAATAAACAATGGGCTCTAGAGTAAACAAAATCTACTGTAGAACCACCATTTAACATTTTCATAAACTCAGAAGAGCTGCTAATTGCTTGCAATCAGCTTTGAATCATAAGATGTGATAGAAGCAGCTCTTGGAGAACTCCTGTGTGTATACTTTCAACTGTGTCCCTCAAAGAGACTATCCAAGTCCTTTCTCCTTGTCTTTTTACAGGGAATCTAGAATTTTACTTTTCTTCTAGGTTTATTAATGATATAATCACTTTTTAAAAACTGACTGCTGTTTTCTACGAGTGGTCCAGTTGGAACCACAGCATCACCACACTCTTCCTTAATAATACCCACTCTTTTCTCTCAGCACAGGAACTTCTTGCTAGTTCTTTTGATTCAATTATTCAAAATTATTCACTGAGGCCAAGCACCGTGGCTCACACGTGTAATCCCAGCACTTTGGGAGACCAAAGGGGGTGGATCACTTGAGGTTAGGAGTTCTAGATCAGCCTGGCCAACAGGGTAAAACCCTCTCTCTACTAAAAATACAAAAATTAGCTGGGTGTGGTGGTATACACTTGTAATCCCAGCTACTTTGGAGGCTGAGATGGGGGGATGGCTTGGACCTGGGTGGTGGAGGTTGTAGTAAGCCAAGATTGCACCACTGCACGCAGGATGGGTGACAGAGACTGTCTCAAAAAAAAAAAAAAAATCTCTGAACACCTACTATGTGCAGAGCACTGGGCTGGAAAGATGGCTGCTATTATGGGCTTCTGAACTTTGTCCTCTCCAAATTTATATATTGAAGCCCTAACCCCCAGTACCTCAGATCTATATTGAGATACAGGGCTTTTTAAAGAGACAATTAAGTTAAAATTGGTTCATTAAGGTGGGTCTGAATCCATTATGACTGGTGTCCTTATAAGAACAGGAAGAGGATATTGGGACACAGAAAACCCAGAAATGACCATGTGGGAACACAGCAAGAAGGCAACCATCGACAAGCCAAGGAAAGAGGCCTCAGGAGAAACCAAACCTGCCAATCCCTTGATCTCAGATTTCGGGCTTCCGTACTTGTGAGAAAATTGATTTCTGCTGTTGAAGTTACCCAGTCTGTGGTACTTTGTTATGGCAGCTCTAGCAAACTGACACAGCTGCCTGTGAACACGTGTGCTATGCATTTGAGGGGTTCTAGACAACCTTTTGATAAAAGATGAGTGTGGTAGGCCAAAGGACACAATAATGTGTCTTCCCTTAAGAATATTTCCAGTTCTGCAGCATTTTAAGGGCAAATAGGACATATATATATAAGGCGATCATTTGTAGCTCTGAACCAAAAACTCTTCAGATTTTGGGCAATTAATTTCTTTCCTTCATTATGGCCTTGCTTCTTCTATTTCAAGCACCGAATAATCACTATCATCAAACACCTCACCAGGTGAGGAAGGGATAGCCAAGAGCTGCCTTTTGCATGCCTTATTATCTATTTATTTATAAAATATCAGCATGCATGTAGTCTTCTATTGTCAAATTTAATCTTAGAAGCTAATGATATGGCATTGTGGAGGCGTTGGTAGATTCAACTATTTTCTGTTTTAACACAAAAAGAGAGAGTACTTTTGGTCCATAATTTTTAAAAATTTTGACTTAAATTCAAAATTCAAGTGCACAGATTTTCTTCCCAATAGATTATTAGAATCGCCCTAGTTTCCCGAAGTTGTATTGCCCTCCCAGTTTCTGTGTGCCAATGCACAACAATTGGAAGAAAGAACAGGCATTACCAGCAGTAATAACTCATAATCTGAAATGAGCACACAGATAATAAATAGTCACATCACAGGAGAAAATGAGCTGTACTCAGTAAACAATTTTTTTTTCTATTTCTCATTTACACTTCACAGTATCCACTTCAATCTCTAGATGTGGAAAGGGAAAGTTGGTTTTAAGTGACTGACAACTACAGATGAATAAAGCATGAACAGGAAACATACACATAATCACAGCATATGGCCATGGGAAAGCATTGTTCAATTAAAAGTACCTGTAAGTGTTTAGCATCCCATCTGTTGCACACGGCAGGTCATAAGACACAATCGCTGTTCTGGCTCTGTTATTTCCTCTCCTCACTAGCATTTGCTAAGGTCACTACAGCACTGTGATCCTTACTTAATCCTTCTTCAAGATGTGTCAGCCTCACTGGCCCCTGTCTTACTAGTTAGGGAACTAGGACACTCTAGGGCTAAACATTTTGAGTTTCTAGTGTTTAATCTCTGGTTCTTCAATTTCCATTCTGTAAAGGTCATCAATACATCTCGCAGCACATATATCTTTCCTAATCATTTCTTTGACAGTTTCAGAGGAAAAGCAAAAATGCTGCTTGACTCTCTTCGTAGCCTCCACCCGTACCATCCATCCATGGCTTCCATTTCTGTGGGCACTCTACTAACTTCAGCCCCAGATTTTTTTCACCACAGAGTTGGCACAGGAAGGGGGCATTAGTGTGGAAAATGCAAGCACGTATGCATGTTCATGGGTGCATGTGTATATGTAGGTTAGGGGAAGGTGACAGAGGTGGGGCTACTGAGTCTTATTGTGTATGAGGAGGGAAGCAGCACCACTATGTCTTGTTTTGCTGGGGATAATCTTTCCTTCTTCCCTTTCTAACCTGATTTTCTAAGAAGAATTTCTCTTTCGCTGTGTGTGTGTGTGTGTGTGTGTGTGTGTGTGTGTGTGTTGCTGTTTAGGATTTATGCTGTGTGCACCCAGAAGGTGCCTATTTACACAGTTACAAACAAGTCAGAGCTTTTCCTCCTGAAAGAATTTAACAGACCAATTGTTTTAATGGTTCATAGCTACTGAAAAAATGTCTAGGTGCCTGTCAGAGTTAGGTCTTCAGCAATAAATAAGACAGTCCACTGGGCAGGAGAAATGTAAGTATACATTAACTCTGAAGGCACAAATCAACAATTATTCAAGACAATCACTTATATGTTACTGGTGGCCATTTATTTTTCTATTTAGATAAATACTGGGAATTTTTGACTTGCATCCTGCTTCTTAGTGCCAGTAATTTTGACAAAGGTAACCCCAGACCTATGGGCATTATGATAAAAGTGAGTGAATACTCAGGAATGCAGAAAGACTAAAACTCACACTGGACCTTAACAATTTGAATAAAAGGTATTGTCTTTTTCTTCCCGCATGGTGATTTCCCTAACTCCCAGGAGTCCTCAGGATGAAATCATAGAGCTAGGAACTTGACCTTACCTGCTGGTGATAGGTAACATTGTAAGCAAACTTAAAATATAAATATATGTCCTTGAGAATCCCCCAACCACTACCTCCATATGCTAAAAAACAATCCTTTTATATCCTGTTTATACCTTTTATCACACACACACACACACATACACACACACCACCCTCTCCTGCCTCAATAGATGGAACTAGAGTTCCTGTTTTAGTTTCTACTGCAGTGTTTTAGTGGACCATTTAGTAAATTGTCTTCTTTGATTAATCACGTCTTTCTTCCTGTCTCCAATAATTCCATCCTTTAAGTATCTTTAGATCAGATGCCCATAAATCACACAAAATGCCCCAAGCCAGTTTCAACTCGCTCCCAATTTCAATTAGCATACAGATTTAACAGCTGTCATTAGTGGAGACAGCAGTAACTGACCAGATGTTAAAACTGGGCCATGGCCTTAGAATCCAATCTACTCACAATATTAAGAATATCTAAAACTCTTAAACCAAGGATGTCAATATATTTTTGAACTTATAAAAAAGTATTGAACTTAGATTGGTCTGATTGTCTCCTGTAGGCTCTCATAAAAGTGGCTTCCTGCTTATTAAGTCTGATTGTTTTCTCTTAGCTTACATCTCCTTGGAGTCTTTGGAAGCATTTGCCACTGGTGACTTTGCATGAACCAAGCTTCTATCTTTGTCTCTGGTCCTTGCAGCATCCTGAAACCCCTTTCACAGCCTGCTTCTTCATTCTAGCAGGGCTAGTCCTTCCTCTTCCTCTTCCTCCAAGTCTTGGCCATTCAATTCATTCATTCATTCATTGCACAAATATTTATTGAGAATCCGGCATTGAGGAATTAACCGTGACAGCTCCCGGCCACATGGAGTTTACAAACTCCTGGGAAATACAAATATAAATATGGAGAGAGTAACTGAAACATAGCAGGGCAAACTGAAGATGGTGGACATACAGGTTACCCTGGGATCTTACACTTGAGGAGAATTAACCCAATTTCGGGGTATCATGGAAGAGTTCTTGGAAAAGCTGACATATAAATTGAGTCCTAAAGAAAGAGACAATTCCTGTCAGGAAGAGGATGTGTACAAAGGCAGTGTTCTGACCTTGACCCTTCTTTATATGATCTTTTCATGAATGTATTCACTTCCCCACATTTATACACCTCATCTGTTAGGCCTGGACTGCCTAGTCTAATATGGCAGCTGCTAGCTAGTGGTGTGGAGCCCCTGAAACATGGCTAGTGTGACTGAGAAAAGGAATTAGGCCTTTTATTAATTTTTATGAATTTAATTTGATTCAGTTATTCAAAAACCATAAGTATATTTGGATCAACTTGAATATGAACTGACATTTTGTAAACTTTATGGAGTCTAAGTATAGAACAAATACTTCCAATAAAAACTTGCATCTGAGTTGAAATGCATTGTAAATGTAAACTACATACCAGATTTGAAGAATAATACCAAAAAAGGATATAAAACATTTCATTTTTTATATTGATTACATGTTGAAATGATATTTTGGATATTTATTGGGTTAAAATAACATTATTATAAGAACTAATGATACATATTTCTTTTTAATGTTTGATACGGTTACCAGAAAATTTCAATTACATTTGTGGCTCATGTTACATTTCTATTGGACAGCAGTGGGCAAGACCAAAACTCTTTGAAGGCAGGAATGTGGTCTTACTCATCTTTTGCCTTGGCACCATGTTTTGTGTATAACAGGGGCTCTATAAATGATTTGTCAATTAAGTAAGATATCCTACATGTGGCAAGCCCCAATTCACACCTGAAATATTTCATTTGACATCTCATTCTACTTTTCAAGAGCTTACCATCTTTGGTTCTATTCCAGGCCTGGGGGATGGGCAGTAAGTGAGACAAAGCCCTGCACACATGGAGTTTCATTCTAACTGGAGACGCCATACTGAATGTGTGTTATAAATCAGTGTAAGGAGCTAGGGGCTTGGGCTGAGAATGGGTGTGCTATTTTAGGTAGGGTAGGCAGGGATGGCCTCTCCAAGCCTCAGAGAACTGAATACAGGGAGAGGGCAGTCCCTGTGGATGTCGGAGAGAAGAACATTTCAAACAGAGCAGACTACATGTTCAAATGCACTGAGAGGGAAACGTTTCTGGCATATTCAGAGCAGATCAAAGCCAGTGTGGCTGCAGAGTCACATGTGAGTTACAGTAGGAAAATGTGAGGTAAGCGAGGACCTGATCAGGCAGGGCCAAGGAGGGCCTAACCAGGCCTTGAGGTTTACTTTCAAGAGTGACGAGGAGACACAGGAGGTCAAGAATAGAAGATGGCAGAAGAGATCTAGATTTCTAAATGACTATACTGGCTGTCTTGTTGAGAATAGACAGCAGGGAACAGAAGCAGGATCAGAGAGAGCAGGTGGGAGGCTTTAGTACCAGTCAGCAGTGACTTACTGAGCATCCAAGGGTGTATGCAGCAGGAAAATAAAATGAGATGTGTTCCGAATCCTGCCGTGTATTTTACTACAAATTGAAAAAGATCCAGGAAAAGCCATCTTTTAAAAAACCATTCTTTCCAGTCAAAAGCATGACGGCAAGCCCAGAAGATGCTCACATAGGACTGTCTCTCTGCTCCCAGCGCTTGTCCTGGACTCAGCTAAAAAAGCCTCAGAGGAAGTCTTTGAGCTATACTAGGAAATAAAATCCCTTCAATAAGCATTTATTGACTGTAGAACTGATCTGAGAGAGTTCTTGTGGAATCCTTTGCTTGAGGTTTGTAAGTCCCTAGCAGACTCATTCTGTTTTTAGAAAACATGCATTATTTTTGATTCCATGCATTTCTTTAGTGCAAGGGTATTATAGCTATGTGTGTGCACAGCAACCATTTACTTAGCACTTGCTATGGTGTCTTGCCCTGCACCAACTTCTTTCCATGGCTCATCTCATTTAATCCTAGCAATGACCTAACAAGCAGATGCCACCATCTTCATTTTCTTCCTTTCTTTTTCTTTTCTTTTTTTTTTTTTTTTTTTTTTTTTTTTTTTTTTTTTTTTTTTTTTTTTTTTTTTTTGTAGGGTCACTCAAGTTATTGAAATCTTAATATTAGTAGCTATAACAATGACCCATTCTTTTCTGATAGATCAACCCCAGTTTTTTTGTTTTCTTTTTGAGATGGGGTCTTGTTCTGTTGCACAGGCTAGAGTGCAGTGGTGTGATCATAGCTCACTGCAGCCTTGAACTCCCAGGTTCAAGGGATCCTTTCACCTCAGCCTTCCAAGTGGCTGGGACTACTACTAATTTTTAAAATGTTTTGTAGGGATGGCATCTCGCTATGTTGCCCACGCTAGTCTTGAACTCCTAGCCTCAGTCAATCCTCCCACCTCAGGCTCCCAAAGTGCTGGGATTACAGGCATGAGCTACCACACATGGCATCATTTTCCTGATGAAGAAACAAAATGCTCCAAGGTTATACAGATGGTCAGTGCAGAGAATGGCTTCAAGTCAGACATACCTGGATTTTAACTCTGGCCTATACCCAGTTTCTGTGTGACTTTGGAGCATTTTGTTTCTGCACCAATATAACAAAACATGTCTTACTTGAAGCCATGAGGCCAGTGTTTTCTGAAGTGTGGTTCATAAACCACCTACATAAGAATCACCAGGGTTTCTTATTAAAAGTGCAAACTGGGCCAGGTGAAGTGGCCCACACCTGTAATTCCAGCAATTTGGGAGGCCGAGGTGGGTGAATCACAAGGTCAGGAGATCGAGACCATCCTGGCCAACATGGTTTTAGTGAAACCCTGTCTCTACTAAAAATACAAAAATTAGCTGGGTGTGGTGGTGCACATCTATAGTCCTGGCTACTCAGGAGGCTGAGGCAGGAGAATTGCTTAAACTCAGGAGGCAGAGGTTGCAGCGAGCCGAGATCACACCACTGTACTCCAACCTGGTGACAGAGGGAGACTCTATCTCAGAAAAAAAAAAAAGTACAAACTGAGGTGGGGTCTGGGAGTTTGTATTTTTAATAATAGTGGATATAATCAATGATAAATATTTATTTGGCATCTGCCTGTAGTGTCGTAACTAGGAATAATATACTTTTTAAAAATTGGTCATTTTATATTTACATTACTCTTCTGAGGCATTTGGAGCCTCATGAAATCCTATGTTTGTGGTGGTGTCTTCATCTGGTTTCCTCCAAATGGAGCCTGAGGCAGGGACTTGTATGCAGCTGGTTTACTTGAGAGGTGAGCCCAGAACACAGGTGAGAAGGACCAGAGAGAGTGAGAGAAGGAAGGAGGAAAGCATATAAAGAGTGTATAACGAAACTGCTTACTGATAGGGGCAAGAGGGACTCAATCCCACTTGGGGACCCTCTAAAGAACCATGCAGAATATGTCACAGATGGTCCCTCCAGAGGACAATTATCCACTGCCTTCTGTTGTCTTTTAGTTCAGGGTTGACTCCTGGGTAGTTACTTCTCCGCACTTCAAGGCTGAGGCTCTGTAGAGATGAGAGGTCTTCAGAGATAGCCCCGAGGCATAAAATCAGAGACCCTAAGGGGATGATTGGGGTAAAAAGCTGGTAATGTACACACTACTGTTTACACAGCTGCACTGTCAGGGGACAGGTGATGTGGCCCAGGGAACAAAAAGGTAGGAGTGAGACACAGGCTGAAAATAATGAAATTCGCTGAAACTCTGTGAATGGAGTGGGCAGACCTTCAGACCTCTCCCCAGTCAAGCAATCAGAGGGACAACCCTTTCCTCATGTTGCAATAGTTTGGATTCAGGTAAATCAATCAGAAAGAAAATGAGTTAAGTGTGAGACTAAAAGTAGAGGATTTAAGTCAAAGTTTCCACCAGTGTAAATAGTGTGGCATTCCCCTCCACATCCTTCTCAGAACCCCAGGAGTCAGTCTTCTTCCCCCAATCTGGAAAATGAATTGTTCATTTTCACAGAAAACAGTCTTTAAAAAAAGAGATGAATTCAAACATTTAGAGAATCTTTTGATGAAAAGGCTGCCTGCTGCTAGAACACCTGACTCTGACAAGCTCCTCTTATTCAGATTTCAGTCAGATTTCCGGTGCTTCACTCTTAAATATGAATAGATAACTGAAGATTTTCAGGTACCTAAGAGAGTGTCCAATGTGAAAGAGAGACCAAAACAACAGAAAAAAAGAAACTCTGAAGGACAGATACAAAGGGAACAAAATGCAGATCATTCTCATCCCAAAAATCTCATAATCAATCCCTTAGCAATGTAAGAGAACATAACACAGCCATGAAACAATGAAAGTTTGCATTAAAAGGGCAAAGAAAACACACACACACACACACACACACAGATCTCCTTAGAAATAAAAGCATAGTAATAACAGAAACAAAAACTCAATACAGTGGTTGGAAGAATTAAAGAAGCTCCTAGAAAGTAGAACAAAAAGACAAAGAGATGGATAGTAGGAATGGGGAGATCAAAATATTGGAGAATCAGTCCAGGTAGTTCAGCACCCATTAGATGAACTTTCCAGAAAGTGAGAACAACAAAAAAAAAAATGATGAGGCATGTGTGTGTGTGATTGTGTGTTTGAATATGTATGTATATGTGTGTGTGATTGTGTGTGTGTGTGATTGTGTGTTTGTATATGTATGTATATGTGTGTGTGATTGTGTGTGTGTGTGTGTGTGTGTGTGTGTGTGTGTGTGTAGTCTCCTGGACTAGGGCCATAAGCCTTCACATTAAAATGGCTCAATAAAGTGTAGAGAAGAAACAGACACACGTGAAGATTATGATCATAATAGCACAGATAAAGAGTAGATAAGACCTCACAGAAAATACAGTCATATATAAAGCCAAGGGAATCATAAAGCCATCAAATTTATCAACAATGCTGAATGCTAGATGATAGTGGGCAATATCTTCAAACATTGTGAGGCAGAATGGTTTCCAACCTAAAATTCTATGTCCAGCCATACTATCAATATAGCACACGGTATGATGAAGACACTGTCAGTTGTGCAAGGACCAAAACACAACAACAGCAACAACAACAACCCACTTCTGTTTAACTTTTCTACAGAAATTGCCAGAGATTCTGTTTCACCAAAAAGAAGGTATAAGTCCAAAGGTCTAGGGGTTCCAGAAATACGAGTTCAACTCAGGAGAGCAGTGGAGAGAGGTCCCCGGATGACAGATATGCAGCAGACCTAAGAAACAGAAGGACCAAGAACTCTGGGAGAAATGTCTTCAGTAAAAAAATTGTGGGATATAGTTCACCCAATACATTTCATTTTGTTGAAAACCTACATTATGAGGGTGTAGATATGGGAAGAATTTGTGAAACACAAATAGAAAACCAGGCAAATAAAAGCACAATATATTATATTGTTATAATATAATTATATATTATAACATATGTAATTGTTAACTCCAGGAAAGACAAAAGTTATATGAGAAAGTAATCATACTCAAAATACTACTTGGCTCAGTAGAAGTTAGAATAATATAAATTCTGATGGCTGATTAATATAGATTGATGTGTTAGTCTGTTCTCAAATTGCTATGAAGAAATACTCAAGACTGGGGAATTTATAAAGGAAAGAGGTTTAATTGACTCACAGTTCCACATTGCTGGGAAAGCCTCAGGAAACTTAACAATCATGGCAGAAGGCAAAGGAGAAGGAGACACCTTCTTCACAGGGCATCAGGATGGAGTGAGTGCAAGCAGGGCAAATACCAGATGCTTATAAAACCGTCAGATCTCACTCACTTTCATGAGAACAGCATGAGGGAAACCACCCCCATGATCCAATTACCTCCACCTGGTCCCATGTGGGGATTATGGGGATTACAATTTGAGGTGAGATATGGGTGGAGACACACAGTCAAATCATATCAATCGGTTTCATGTTGAAATTTGACCCCCCCGTGTTGGAGGTGGGGCCTAACGGGAAGTGTTTGGGTCGTGGGAGTAGATCTCTCATGAATAGATTAATGCTCTCCCTGCAGTGGTAGAAATGAGTGAATTCTCACTTTATTTGTTTCCACAACAGCTGGCTGTTAAAAAGAGCCTAGCATCCTCCTCCTCTCTCTTTCTCTCTCTCTCTCTCTCTCTCTCTTTTTGTTGTTGTTTTGAGATAGGGTCTTACTCTGTTGCCCAGGCTGGAGTGCAGTGGTGTGATCTTGGCTCACTGCAACCTCTGCCTCCTAGGTCCAACTGATTCTCCCATCTAAGCCTCCTGAGTAGCTGGGATTACAGGAATGAGCCACCACGCCCAGCTACCTCCTCTCTCTCTTGCTTTTCTCCCCATGTAATCTCTATACACACCAGATCTGCTTTGTTTTCTGCCATGAGTGGAAGCAGTCTGAGGCCCTCATCAGAAGCAGATGCCAAGTACAGCTTGCAGAGCCACCGCCAAATAAACCTCTTTTCTTTATAAATTGCCCAGACTCAGGTGTTCCCATATAGCAACATAAACGGACTAAGACACTGATGTAACCCAAACTCGTGATGTAACTGAATTGAGAGGACAGGACAAGGAGAACTTTGGGGTGGTGAGGAGTATAAGAGGACTAATTCTCAACTTCTATGCTAGACAACAGATGATGTTTAACATAGATACATCGAGGTAATAACAATATATCTACATTATCTAGAAAAAACAAGGCAAGTACAGAGGAAACAACTCTAAGAGTTGAAAGTCGCAACCCTTGAGAAAGAGCTGTAGGTAGGAAGGGAGGGGCAGAGAAGTGCTATTTTTCATTAGAATCTGTTAGTGTATTTTATTTTATTTTGGATACAGAGTCTCACTCTGTCACCCAGCCTGAAGTGCCCTGGCACCATCTTGGCTCACTGCAACACCTCTGTCTCCCGAGTTCAAGCAATTCTCCTGCCTCAGCTCCTGAGTAGCTGGGATTGTAGGCACCCCCAACCATGCCTGGCTAATTTTTGTATTTTTAGAAGAAACAGGGTTTCACCATGTTGTCCAGGCTGGTCTCCAACTCCTGACCTCAGGTGATCCATTTGCCTTCCTCCCAAAGTACTGTGATTACACGCCCGGCCTAGTGTATTTGATTTTTAGGACTATGGACGTGTTACTTTGATTTTCAATATTAACTATAAAAGATAAAATGTATTCTGAAGCTATGAAATCACTTTTATGTGCTATCCATTGTGCCACTGAGCCAGTTTTGTTTGATAACTGAAGAGCTGTCTTAGAAGTCTTTGGGCATGCTGCCAACAGGGTGTGTGGAACATGTGCTACCAAAAAAGCTATCTCATTTTATCTCAGAGAAGAAACGGCTCAGCTAAGGCAAGACATTAGTTTCTTTGTAAGAAAACATGGGAGCCTCTACTGAACTCGGCAGAATACAATTTCTATGTTAAGATCACTCTGGCTTCTAAAATATATAAATTATTCAATTTCATATAGGACTGGTGGGTGGAAGACAACTCATATCACCAACTGTTTCTTCTCTATTTTAATCAATTTAGATGCAAAAGGAGTCATGCTCAGCTGCAGGAGACACAATTAATGAAATGTACTAAGTAAGTGTGAGCTAAATGGAAAAGAAAAGAATATGAATTCTTGAAATCATGATGTTTTTCTCTAGATTTGAAAATAGGCCAACAGACATTTTATTGTGCTTAAAAAAAACCCTTAATTCCTTTGGAATTAAGCAAAGGCCTTGCGAAATTTATAGCCTGGGATTTTTAATATAAGCATTCACAATACACCTGTCATTCTGTGTTCTGAGCTTTGGCCACACTACAAACATTTAGTTGCATTACAGTATTCTTCCCATGTAAAAGTTTACATTAATATGATTTTTATTTGTAATTTCAATCTCTCTCCATAAATATACTTAAAATCATACTGCAAATGTCCCAGCTTCAGACATGTTTTCTTTCAGCACTGATAAGGAAAGCTTTGCTGTGTTTCGCTTTACCAACCAATGTATATCATGCCTTAGAAAAATACATAACATAGCCAGAAAGAAAATTGAATGGGGCCTCATTTACCTTGCTGCCAAGACATTTCATGGCACTTCTGCATTTTACTAAGCATATTCACTTATTCCTTGACTTTGTGTTTTTCAAAAATATCGTTAATGTCTCATCACCACTTTCTTAATTGCTTTTTTTTTTTTTGCCCTTTTCTCCACGTATAACTGTCCCTTTGTGTTCTTTTCTGATCCTTTTGTGAAAAAAGTACCACTTAAAGCAAATCACAATGGGGTACAACCTTAAAAGGTCAAATTAATTACGATAGGGAAATCTGAATGTTAGCTGGCTTTGAAAGCAAAATGAAACACAAATGCATCTCCTTTAACTATGTTAGTTGTGCCATCTAAACCGATCAAATGTCCCTGTCTTAGCAAATGCAGTACATAATTCTGATGAAGTCTGGCCAGCATGTGTAGTTGCTCTAGCTTTTATCTCTTGATTACAGTCACTGCAGGATGCGCAGGGTGAAATCACTCACCCATGTCACCTTTCATTATAAATCAGGTAAGCACAAGCCACCCTTTTGATTGGCTATGATATACTTCATAAAGGAAACTTCAATTTCCCACTGAAGTCTGCACCAGAGGGAGGCGGGGGAAAATGAGCAAATCAATAACCTTTTCCCTAAAATGAAATCATGATTTATAACGCTCTTAGAGAGGGCCAAGATGCTTGTTTTTCAGGACGGTGGCAGTGGTTCTGTGGGCAACCAGTACAAACAGAAGCCTGAAGTCAGGCTGTTATGAAGAAATGGAATAACATATCAGAATCAAAGGTCATCTCTTTGGATTCCTCCAATTCTGGAGTCACAGTACCAAAGACGTTGGCCTTTGATTCTTACTGAGTAGAAACTCCAGGAAACTTTCCTCTGAGAATTTGCCAGATCTTTTGTATAAGATCATTGAAAGAACACCTGGAATATGTCATACTGTTTGATAAAAAGGACATGTTATTTAGAAATTGTGCTTCAGCATTTGAGTCATAATTTTCTTCAGAAACATGTAGGGTCTGGTATTATAGTGACTGTATTGCTCAGCGTGAATTGATACACTTAATTTTGTTGGAGCAAAAAGAGGAAATATTAAATTGTTGGGTGAGGCAGTTCTAGGAACATGACATTTGTCCTTCTAAATTACTATTTCCTTCACATTTAAATATTTATTGAACAACATGCCACATCATATACTATATAAATTAAACTGATATGCTCAAATACATCCTGGCTTATAACAATGCATGACACTTTAAACAAATAGAATAGCATTTGTTTAAAATAATTATGTACATAGAAGTCTCCCGAAAAGAGCTTGTCCCTCCATGTTGTGAGTTAGTGCAGTTTCATTGTTGTGACATAAAAAAAAATTTCAATAAAAAGGTTCCCAAGACCAGAAGAAATAAAATCAGCCATGAGCTGCAGCAAGCCTCAGTACATTAATTTCTGGATCTTTTTGTAAATTGACAAATAATGACTGTCTATATTATATATTTATGGGGTACAATGTGATATTGTAACAAATGTTTACATTGTAAAATGATTAAATCAAGCTAATTAACAAATCCATCATCTCACACACTTATTAAAAGGTAAAAAATTTTAGTAAGACGTGAATAAACTTCAGTGATCTATTGCACAGAATGGTGACTATAACACTTAGTTTCTTTGAACGCCAAAGAAAAACAACTGAACTGATGGGGGGTGTTTTGCAACCTTGAAAATGACTGAGTGCTACTGTATTCACAGGTACCAATTAACCCTACAGGTTCCTACAGTGGGTAGGGAAGTTTCATTCAGAGAGTTCCTGATCCATTCCTTGGCTTTTGCAAATTACTTACACAGGGGCTCAGAATGTTATGTTAGAATTAAATAAACATTTTCTAGTTACTGTGAGTCAGGACTGAGGCTTCGAGAACCCAAGGGTGCAAAGGTGTAAGTTAGAAAATTTAGCCTTCTTAGTCCAGGACTATGCTGTTTCTTTTCTTTTCTTTTTTCTTTTCTCCTTCCTTCCTTCTTTCCATCCATCCGTCCGTCCGTCTGTCTTTCCTTCCTTTTTTCTGAGACAGAGTGTTGCCCAGGCTGGAATGCCGTGATGCAGTCTTGATGCACTGCAACCTCTGCCTCCTCAGTTCAAGCGATTCTCCTGTCTCAGCCTCCCGAATAGCTGGGATTACAGGTGCCTGCCATCACACCCACCTCATTTTTGTATTTTTAGTAGAGACGGGTTTCACCATGTTGGCCAGGCTGGTCTCCAACTCCTGGCCTCAAGTGATCCACCTCTCCCTGCCTTCCAAAGTGCTGGGATTACCACACCTAGCCATGCTATGCTATTTCTGTTCTTTACAAATCTTATGCTCAGGCAGTATTTCATACATGAATAATTAAAATGAGCTCCAATGAAACCTTTGACATCTTATTTTCTTTTCAACCTTAGGTACAGAGGACTGAGTTCATTACCCTCCCCACAACTGCACCATGGTACCACATCACTGACGCTGTTGATACAGCATTGTGCAAATAATGTACATTGTTGTTTATCCCTTTTATGAACACTCTTTACTTTCACTCTCTTCCATGACTGCCGCCATAGCCAATGTGTTTTAATTGTGGATTTGAATTTGAGTAAATCCTTGCAAGATAAATTTGTATCTTTTCATTTACATGATAATGGCAACATGATACACTCACATTTTTCTTACTTTACGCTCAGCTGCTTTTATGATGTATCGAGTTACTATGATTGTTTGTAATTGATGCAAAGTACTGCACTGCCTTGTGAATACCCATTCCCCAGTGATGGACAGACAGATTCTCTAACTATCTCCTTTCACAAACAGTATGTTGTCAACATCCTTACTCATGACTTACATGTGAATTTCTCTGGGTATATACTAGAGATGGAGGTATGCTTGATTGGTGTGTATATATTTACATATTTTGACAAGCATCATTGGATTGCTCTCCAGAATGACTGCATCAGCATACAATATCCCATGTACTTTAGAAGAATTTTAGTTCAAGCCTCCTCTCCCCAACCTCCTCATCCTTCTCATCACTTTTCCTTCTCAGTCATTGAGGCCCAGTCTCAGCCTGACTATGAGAAAGAGGGAGGGCTTTGGCCCTTGTTATCCACCTCCAGGGGATAAGGGCACTGCCCCCAAATATCCCCTCTCCCTCCTCTGCTGCGTGCCATCTTGCCCTGTCTAAACAGCAAAAGGTAGGGGCTAACTACACACTAGATTTGGAATTTGGAGGCTCAGATTTCATCAGGAAGTGACGAAGGACTTATGTGCAGGTGAATGTGAAGGTGGGATAGTGTTCTTTTTTTTTTTTTTTTTTTTTTTTTTTGAGACTGAGTCTTGCTCTGTTTCCAGGCTGGAAACGATCGTGCAGTGGCACGATCTCGGCTCATGCAACCTCCGCCTCCTGGGTTCAAGCAATTCTCCTGCCTCAGCCTCTCGAGTAGCTGGGACTACAAGCACATGCCACCAAGCCAGGCTAATTTTTATTTTTTATTTTTGTATTTTTAGTAGAGATGGGGTTTCACTGTGTTAGCCAGGATGGTCTCCATCTCCTGACCTTGTGATTTTCCCATCTCAGCTTCCCAAAGTGCTGGGATTACAGGCGTGAGCCACTGCGCCCAGTTGAAGGTGGGAAAGTCTTAAAGGAGTGAGGGTCAGCAGACCTGGCTCCTAGTAACTAACCCCACTGAAGGACTTGCTCCAAGTCCAAATGGAGATAAGAGAGCCAACAACTTGGGCTGCCTGCCTGAAAGGAGTAGTTCATTTTGTCCATTTTACTACCCTCCAACCTATTTCTAATTGTCCAGCCAGGGGGAGGGAAGGAATGTGAAACCTGAGAGCAAATCCTGTCTGTCCAGAGAGGCTCAGGCTCTGAAGCAACAAAACAGCACTGCAAAATTGGCTGGGGGTGGGAAGAGTCTGAATGGCCACATGGCTGCCCCTCAGCAGGGTGAGAATCCTCAACTCAGCCTGGCAGACGTAGGCAGCAGAGTGGGGAGGATGGGTGTCTGTGGGGTTTCCACTTTCAGCCAAACTTTATGCAAATATTTCTAGAAACTTCCCTGCTTTCTTGGCTGGGCCATTTGGAGGACCCATTTTGGGGGTAGCAGAGGAGGGAAAAGGGCATTGGCCCTGAACTTGAGGAGTGTTTGACAAAAAGCTGAGCATGGGCCACAGTGATTACACGTGGCTTCTTGGGTGTCAGCCCAATAGAATGGAAAACCACATAGTGAAGCCACTAAGGGTGTGGTGTCTGGAGGCATGGCACGGCCCTGAATCCTAGCTCCTCTACCTTACTAGCTGAGTGATCTTGGGCAAGCCTAACTTCCTGGCCTCAGTTTCCTCACCTGTAAAACATAGATAATATTAGTGCCTACTTCATGGAATAGTTGTAAAAATTAAAGAATATATCTTCACTGCTTGGAATGGAGTATGGTACATAATAGATGCTCAATAAACAATAGTACAGGATGCTACTGACATCACATTTTTTATTCAAAGGGTGAGTGAGGGGTGTTTCTCCTCCGCTCTCACCTCACAGTTCCTCTCATTTTCCCTAAGAGAGTCTCAAACATAAAACCATGGCAGTCTGGAGGGCAGACTTATGGTTTCCTTGCATTAATTTTCTAGGCACTCAGTTCTGTTTTTTTCCAATTTCCCCACTCTCCTGCTGAGCCTTCCTGGAGTATATCATCAGGCAGCTCGCCCCGCTAACCATGACAGTCAGATTTCTGATTTTCTGAAGGCGCTCTACTATGCGATTCCTCTGTGAGTCACAGACCAACGCTGGGGTCACCGCAGCCCATCTTCTGCCCCGTCACACCTCAACCATGTGGCTCAGCCCTGTTCAAACCATTATCATGCTGACAGGCTTTTCTTTGAGAAACGCCCAGGTGTATCTGATTTGTCAGGCATCAGCGTTTCATAGCAGGGAAATTCTCCCTGATGGTGCAGTAATTAATGGATGCCTGACACGTGATAAATGCAAAAGTCTGGATCTGATCTCTTGAGCAGTCTGCAAAGGCCACTGATACAATGCTTTAGAATCAAAATGTGAGTCACAGGCTAGAAAAAAAGAAATGACAGAGAGAGGGAGAGAGAGAGAGACAGACAGAGAGAGAGAGAGAGACCACCAGAAGCCTGAGAACCATTTCAATTACAGTAATCTTGCAGTAGCTTAACACTGACGAAATCTTGGGTGGTGGGAGAGCTACTTGTGATTCTGCTGGTCTGTGTGTAAGCTCCTGCAGAGGTCTCAGCTAAGTGAGCAGCGATGGAACAAGATGGGTGCCTCCCCTTCAAGCCCATCAGTGAGGGCCATCACCAGGGTGGTAATGCATTACGGAAATGCCAATTCTCAAAGGCAAAGATAGCCCCAACAGCACAAACTTATTTAATAAAACTGATCAGAACTGGGCACAACTGTTTCAACCAGGTGTGTGGAGGAGACTGACACCCCGGAGTAGCCCATTGATTACAGGGCTCTGTGACTCAGTTCAGCAAAACACTCACTGTGGGCTCGCCTGGCTCACGCATTGTATTCACTGCCATGGAGGGTATAAAAATGACTAAGACTTCATCTCTGGTCTCAAAGAGTCCAGAAATTGCCTAGAGTTCTAAAGAAACTTATTGTTTTACTGAAATCATAAAGAAAATTCTGTCAGATAGAGGTATGTATCCAACACAAGTTGTAGTAGGGGGATGCCCTAGGAAGGCCCCGAGTTAACGATTCCTCCAGAACCACCTTTGAGCCAGATGGGGAAATGCCCCTTCCACAGCCTTTCTCTCTCCACTTTTGTGGAACCCCACCCTCTGTCCACCACAAGACAGAAACCGTACCCTGACCCAGAGCATTCTGGAGCACCGACCACCCATGGCAGAGGGAAGGTGCTCCGCCACGGAACTGGCCCAGCTGCTTGTTCACTGTGGGGTCTTCTGCCTGGCCAGCCCCTGTGCAGCATAGGCTGTCATGCAATTTAGCTTTTATCTGCAACATCAGATGATGTTTCTGAAAATCTTCATAAACCACCAAGGGTACTTCTCGTGTAAGATGTCATCACCTGCCAATCAGATGTTTGGTGTCTTGCCATCCCTTCCAGAAGGCCCCTGTGGTCCTCCTTTTCCTTGAGCAGGCCCCTTCAGTCATCACTTTCAATCTCTGCCTGAAACCAAGCTCCTTCTCTTTCTGGTTCCTGGAACTCTTTTCCTGTGGGGCCCAGCTCAATTTCCTTTGGGTTAAGGGCACAACCGCTCACCAGGTACAGATAATGATCATGGGAGTCCCACTTGCCTTTCTCCTTATTCTGAGAATCTTCCCCTGTTCAGGCTCCCAGAGAGACACAACCTTCTCCAACAGCACAGGCCCATCACCCATGTCCTCCCCTCCAGGCCAGTACAGCCCTCCTTGTGTTAACATTGGGACACATCTGACATCTGACCTGCACGTGTGTTCTGTTAGGCCCATACCTTGCTTTGAAACTTTTTGAATTAGCTGCTGACTCTTAAACATTGGAGGATTATGGGAGAGCAAATTTAGAAACAGTTTAGTAGTTTCTCATCAAACTAAACATGTACTTACCAAATGGACATCTTTGGGAGGCCATTATTCTACTTCCCACATGTGTAAATTGTATCTCCATAAGAATACATAAGAATTAGAGCATTAAAAATTGGAGAGACTTAATGTAAATATCCAGAATTTTGCCTTTTTTTGGAAATCAGATTTGGCCAAACTTGGCTTTAATATCTGTATGGCTGGAATCTGCCACAGCTCAGTAGCTGCTAATCCTCTAGAGAGGGCGTGGGCTTTCTCATTTGCTTCTGTTCCCTTTTGTACCAGCTTCATTTATTCATGCCACCTGCTTGGTTCCTAGGATATTTAAGTTGTCCATCTCAGTCTTAAATTGTCAAGCCAAGACTCCTGGGACTCTTCCGAACTCATCTTTCCTCCTGTCCCACTGCTCCTCAGCCCTCCACCTAACCCCTCAGGCTAATGTGTACCTTCCGTCTAACTAGGAAGACCAGTGTAGATTAAAGAACAGAGTGGAATTCAAAGTGGCCCCAGCAATGCTGAACTCCCAGATCCATTACAGTATTTGAGGAAGGGGTACGTTCAAATGAGAAGCAAGGCTTTTCATCTTCAGGACTCTTTGCTGTTAACCCAGACAAGATATTTCTTCTCAGTCCAACCTTAGCCTAGAAGCAGCTCTGGCTTCCAGCATGGGGCCAGGCACACAAGGAAGCCCAATGAGTGTTTGCCAAACCCAAAGTGTAGTGTTATACTCTCATTGAGTAATGTAAATGAAGGCTCAATCCCAGTTTGTTCAGCTGTCATAGAGGCAAAGCCATTGAGTCCACTTCTTCGTTGGATAATTTGGACAGAGAAAATATGTTTGTTCCATGGCCCTCAACTACTTGCCTAACCCATGCTGGTCATCTCATTAACATGTGCTACTAATTATTGAAAAGACTGGGCATGGAATACATAAATGGCTTAAACGGCTCATCTCTTCTGCTACCACTAGATTACAAAGAACTTTTTGTGTGTGTTTGATTAAGGTCTACACTAACCATGTCACTCTGTTCTAAACCATGTTGTTTCCTTTTGTCACACTCTGCCTCCTTTGATTTCACCAGATCTCAAGGCTGCCCACTGCCCTCTCCCACCACCCAGTTCTCAGGCTCATTATTTTCCAACCTTTTTGCAAGTGTTCTGTCCAAGCCCCCAAGTAAGTCCCTTCTGTCTTGTGCATTCCATGCTGTGACAGGCAGCACAGCTGAAGAGCTCCTTGAGGGCCGAGCACGGGAATGAGGCAGAAGTGGATCATGCAATTTAATCTATCCTCAACTAGAAGCATGCCCCAGTGTTACATAAAAGATTAGGAGCCGGGCGCGGTGGCTCAAGCCTGTAATCCCAGCACTTTGGGAGGCCGAGGCGGGTGGATCACGAGGTCAAGAGATCGAGACCATCCTGGTCAACACGGTGAAACCCTGTCTCTAC